>NC_133406.1:99341346-99647884 GCF_049350105.2 Macaca mulatta | reverse complement strand
TTTGGAAGCCCGTAGAGGGCTATGGTGAAAAAGGAAATATCCTCAGAAGAAATCTGGAAAGAAGCTTTCTGAGAAACTGCTCTGTCATGTGTGACTTCCACTCAGAGAGTTACATCTGTATTTCGTGGATCTCTTTGCTAGCCTTATTTCTGTGGAATCTAAGAGCAGATATTTCGGATCCCTTTGAAGAGTATAGGGCCAAAGGAAATATCCTCCGATAACAAAGAGATAGAAGCTTTCTGAGAAACTTCTTTGTGTTCTGTGAAATCATCTCACAGAGTTACAGCTTTCCTCTCAAGAAGCCTTTCGCTAAGACAGTTCTTGTGGATTGACAAAGTGATATTTCGAAGCCCATAGAGGGCTATGGTGAAAAAGGAAATATCCTCAGAAGAAATCTGGAAAGAAGCTTTCTGAGAAACTGCTCTGTGATGTGTGACTTCCACTCAGAGAGTTACATCTGTATTTCGTGGATCTCTTTGCTAGCCTTATTTCTGTGGAATCTGAGAACAGATATTTCGGATCCCTTTGAAGACTATAGGGCCAAAGGAAATATCCTCCGATAACAAAGAGAAAGAAGCTTTCTGAGAAACTTCTTTGTGTTCTGTGAAATCATCTCACAGGGTTACAGCTTTCCCCTCAAGAAGCCTTTCGCTAAGACAGTTCTTGTGGAATTGGCAAAGTGATATTTGGAAGCCCATAGAGGGCTATGGTGAAAAAGGAAATATCCTCAGATGAAATCTGGAAAGAAGCTTTCTGAGAAACTGCTTAGTGTTCTGTTAATTCATCTCAGAGAGTTACATCTGTATTTCGTGGATCTCTTTGCTAGCCTTATTTCTGCGGAATCTGAGAACAGATATTTCGGATCCCTTTGAAGACTATAGGGCCAAAGGAAATATCCTCCGATAACAAAGAGAAAGAAGCTTTCTGAGAAACTTCTTTGTGTTCCGTGAAATCAACTCACAGAGTTACAGCTTTCCCCTCAAGAAGCCTTTCGCTAAGACAGTTCTTGTGGAATTGGCAAAGTGATATCTGGAAGCCAATAGAGGGCTATGGTGAAAAAGGAAATATCCTCAGATGAAATCTGGATAGATGTTTGTGAGAAACTGCTTAGTGTTCTGCTAATTCATCTCACAGAGTTACATCTGTATTTCGTGGATCTCTTTGCTAGCCTTATTTCTGTGGTATCAGAGAACAGATATTTCGGATCCCTTTGAAGACTATAGGGCCAAAGGAAATATCCTCCGATAACAAAGAGAAAGAAGCTTTCTGAGAAACTTCTTTGTTTTCTCTGCAATCATCTCCCAGGGTTACAGCTTTCCCCTCAAGAAGCCTTTCGCTAAGACAGTTCTTGTGGAATTGGCAAAGTGATATTAGGAAGCCCATAGAGGGCTATGGTGAAAAAGGAAATATCCTCAGATGAAATCTGGAAAGAAGCTTTCTGAGAAACTGCTTAGTGTTCTGTTAATTCATCTCACAGAGTTACATCTGTATTTCGTGGATCTCTTTGCTAGCCTTATTTCTGCGGAATCTGAGAACAGATATTTCGGATCCCTTTGAAGACTATAGGGCCAAAGGAAATAACCTCCGATAACAAAGAGAAAGAAGCTTTCTGAGAAACTTCTTTGTGTTCCGTGAAATCATCTCACAGAGTTACAGCTTTCCCCTCAAGAAGCCTTACGCTAAGACAGTTCTTGTGGAATTGGCAAAGTGATATCTGGAAGCCCATAGAGGGCTATGGTGAAAAAGGAAATATCATCAGATGAAATCTGGATAGAAGCTTTGTGAGAAACTGCTTAGTGTTCTGTTAATTCATCTCACAGAGTTACATCTGTATTTCGTGGATCTCTTTGCTAGCCTTATTCCTGTGGAATCTGAGAACAGATATTTCGGATCCCTTTGAAGACCATAGGGCCAAAGGAAATATCCTCCGATAACAAAGAGAAAGAAGCTTTCTGAGAAACTTCTTTGTGTTCTGTGAAATCATCTCACAGGGTTACAGCTTTCCCCGCAAGAAGCCTTTCGCTAAGACAGTTCTTGTGGAATTGGCAAAGTGATATTTGGAACCCCTAGAGGGCTATGGTGAAAAAGGAAATATCCTCAGATGAAATCTGGAAAGACGCTTTCTGAGAAACTGCTTAGTGTTCTGTTAATTCATCTCACAGAGTTACATCTGTATTTCGTGGATCTCTTTGGTAGCCTTATTTCTGTGGAATCTGAGAACAGATATTTCGGATCCCTTTGAAGACTATAGGGCCAAAGGAAATATCCTCCGATAACAAAGAGAAAGAAGCTTTCTGAGAAACTTCTTTGTGTTCTGTGAAATCATCTCACAGGGTTACAGCTTTCCCCTCAAGAAGCCTTTCGCTAAGACAGTTCTTGTGGAATTGGCAAAGTGATATTTGGAAGCCCATAGAGGGCTATGGTGAAAAAGGAAATATCCTCAGATGAAATCTGGAAAGAAGCTTTCTGAAAAACTGCTCTGTGATGTGTGACTTCCACTCACAGTGTTACATCTGTATTTCGTGGATCTCTTTGCTAGCCTTATTTCTGTGGAATCTGAGAACAGATATTTCGGATCCCTTTGAAGACTATAGGGCCAAAGGAAATATCCTCCGATATCAAAGAGAAAGAAGCTTTCTGAGAAACTTCTTTGTGTTCTGTGAAATCATCTCACAGAGTTAGAGCTTTCCCCTCAAGAAGACTTTCGCTAAGACAGTTCTTGTGGAATTGGCAAAGTGATATTTGGAAGCCCATAGAGGGCTATGGTGAGAAAGGAAATATCCTCAGATGAAATCTGGAAAGAAGCTATCTGAGAAACTGCTTAGTGTTCTGTTAATTCATCTCACAGAGTTACATCTGTATTTCGTGGATCTCTTTCCTAGCCTTGTTTCTGTGGAATCTGAGAACAGATATATCGGATCCCTTTGAAGACTATAGGGCCAAAGAAATATCCTCCGATAACAAAGAGAAAGAAGCTTTCAGAGAAACTTCTTTGTGTTCTGTGAAATCATCTCACAGAGTTACAGCTTTCCCCTCAAGAAGCCTTTCGCTAAGACAGTTCTTGTGGAGTTGGCAAAGTGATATTTGGAAGCCCTTAGAGGGCTATGGTGAAAAAGGAAATATCCTCAGATGAAATCTGGAAAGAAGCTTTCTGAGAAACTGCTTAGTGTTCTCTTAATTCATCTCACAGAGTTACATGTGTATTTCGTGGATCTCTTTGCTAACCTTATTTCTGTGGATTGTGAGAACAGATATTTCGGATCCCTTTGAAGACTATAGGGCCAAAGGAAATATCCTCCGATAACAAAGAGAAAGAAGCTTTCTGAGAAAGTTCTTTGTGTTCTGTGAAATCATCTCACAGAGTTACAGCTTTCCCCTCAAGAAGCCTTTCGCCAAGACAGTTGTTGTGGAATTGGCAAAGTGATATTTGGAAGCCCGTAGAGGGCTATGGTGAAAAAGGAAATATCCTCAGAAGAAATCTGGAAAGAAGCTTTCTGTGAAACTGCTCTGTGATGTGTGACTTCCACCCAGAGAGTTACATCTGTATTTCGTGGATCTCTTTGCTAGCCTTATTTCTGTGGAATCTGAGAACAGATATTTCGGATCCCTTTGAAGACTATAGGGCCAAAGGAAATATCCTCCGATAACAAAGAGAAAGAAGCTTTCTGAGAAACTTCTTTGTGTTCTGTGAAATCATCTCACAGAGTTACAGCTTTCCCCTCAAGAAGCCTTTCTCTAAGACAGTTCTTGTGGAATTGGCAAAGTGATATTTGGAAGCCCATAGAGGGCTATGGTGAAAAAGGAAATATCCTCAGATGAAATCTGGAAGGAAGCTTTCTGAGAAACTGCTTAGTGTTCTGTTAATTCATCTCAAAGAATTACATCTGTATTTCGTGGATCTCTTTGCTAGCCTTATTTCTGTGGAATCTGAGAACAGATATTTCGGATCCCTTTGAAGACTATAGGGCCAAAGGAAATATTCTGCGATAACAAAGAGAAAGAAGCTTTCTGAGAAACTCCTTTGTGTTCTGTGAAATCATCTCACAGAGTTACAGCTTTCCCCTCAAGAAGCCTTTCGCTAAGACAGCTCTTGTGGAATGGCAAAGTGATATTTGGAAGCCCATAGAGGGCTATGGTGAAAAAGGAAATATCCTCAGATGAAATCTGGAAAGAAGCTTTCTGAGAAACTGCTTAGTGTTCTGTGAATTCATCTCACAGAGTTACATCTGTATTTCATGGATCTCTTTGGTAGCCTTATTTCTGTGGAATCTGAGAACAGATATTTCGGATCCCTTTGAAGACCATAGGGCCAAAGGAAATATCCTCTGATAACAAAGAGAAAGAAGCTTTCTGAGAAACTTCTTTGTGTTCTGTGAAATCATCTCACAGGGATACAGCTTTCCCCTCAAGAAGCCTTTCGCTAAGACAGTTCTTGTGGAATTGGCAAAGTGATATTTGGAAGCCCATAGAGGGCTATGGTGAAAAAGGAAATATCCTCAGATGAAATCTGGAAAGAAGCTTTCTGAGGAACTGCTTAGTGTTCTGTTAATTCATCTCACAGAGTTACATCTGTATTTCGTGGATCTCTTTGCTAGCCTTATTTCTGTGGAATCTGAGAAAGGATATTTCGGATCCCTTTGAAGACTATAGGGCCAAAGGAAATATCCTCCGATAAAAAAGAGAAAGAAGCTTTCTGAGAAACTTCTTTGTGTTCTGTGAAATCATCTCACAGAGTTACAACTTTCCCCTCAAGAAGCCTTACGCTAAGACAGTTCTTGTGGAATTGGCAAGGTGATATTTGGAAGCCCTTAGAGGGCTATGGTGAAAAAGGAAATATCCTCAGATGACATCTGGAAAGAAGCTTTCTGAGAAACTGCTTAGTGTTCTGTTAATTCATCTCACAGAGTTACATCTGTATTTCGTGGATCTCTTTGGTAGCATTATTTCTGTGGAATCTGAGAACAGATATTTCGGATCCCTTTGAAGACTATAGGGCCAAAGGAAATATCCTCCGATAACAAAGAGAAAGAAGCTTTCTGAGAAAGTTCTTTCTGTTCTGTGAAATCATCTCACGGAGTTACAGCTTTCCCCTCAAGAAGCCTTTCGCTAAGACAGTTCTTGTGGAATTGGCAAAGGGATATTTGGAAGCCCATAGAGGGCTATGGTGAAAAAGGAAATATCCTCAGATGAAATCTGGAAAGAAGCTTTCTGAGAAACTGCTTAGTGTTCTCTTAATTCATCTCCCAGAGTTACATGTGTATTTCGTGGATCTCTTTGCTAGCCTTATTTCTGTGGAATCTGAGAACAGATATTTCGGATCCCTTTGAAGACTAGAGGGCCAAAGGAAATATCCTCCGATAACAAAGAGAAAGAAGCTTTCTGAGAAAGTTCTTTGTGTTCTGTGAAATCATCTCACAGAGTTACAGCTTTCCCCTCAAGAAGCCTTTCGCAAAGACAGTTCTTGTGGAATTGGCAAAGTGATATTTGGAAGCCCATAGAGGGCTATGGTAAAAAAGGAAATATCCTCAGAAGAAATCTGGAAAGAAGCTTTCTGAGAAACTGCTCTGTGATGTGTGACTTCCACTCAGAGAGTTACATCTGTATTTCGTGGATCTCTTTGCTAGCCTTATTTCTGTGGAATCTGAGAACAGATATTTCGGATCCCTTTGAAGACTATAGGGCCAAAGGAAATATCCTCCGATAACAAAGAGAAAGAAGCTTTCTGAGAAACTTCTTTGTGTTCTGTGAAATCATCTCACAGAGTTACAGCTTTCCCCTCAAGAAGCCTTTCGCTAAGACAGTTCTTGTGGAATTGGCAAAGTGATATTTGGAAGCCCATAGAGGGCTATGGTGAAAAAGGAAATATCCTCAGATGAAATCTGGAAAGAAGCTTTCTGAGAAACTGCTTAGTGTTCTGTTAATTCATCTCAAAGAATTACATCTGTATTTCGTGGATCTCTTTGCTAGCCTTATTTCTGTGGAATCTGAGAACAGATATTTCGGATCCCTTTGAAGACTATAGGGCCAAAGGAAATATTCTGCGATAACAAAGAGAAAGAAGCTTTCTGAGAAACTTCTTTGTGTTCTGTGAAATCATCTCACAGAGTTACAGCTTTCCCCTCAAGAAGCCTTTCGCTAAGACAGTTCTTGTGGAATGGCAAAGTGATATTTGGAAGCCCATAGAAGGCTATGTTGAAAAAGGAAATATCCTCCGATGAAATCTGGAAAGAAGCTTTCTGAGAAGCTGCTTAGTGTTCTGTTAATTCATCTCACAGAGTTACATCTGTATTTCGTGGATCTCTTTGCTAGCCTTATTTCTGTGGAATCAGAGAACAGATATTTCGGATCCCTTTGAAGACTATAGGGCCAAAGGAAATATCCTCCGATAACAAAGAGAAAGAAGCTTTCTGAGAAACTTCTTTGTTTTCTCTGAAATCATCTCCCAGGGTTACAGCTTTCCCCTCAAGAAGCCTTTCGCTAAGACAGTTCTTGTGGAATTGGCAAAGTGATATTTGGAAGCCCATAGAGGGCTATGGTGAAAAAGGAAATATCCTCAGATGAAATCTGGAAAGAAGATTTCTGAGAAACTTCTTAGTGTTCTGTTAATTCATCTCACAGAGTTACATCTGTATTTCGTGGATCTCTTTGCTAGCCTTATTTCTGCGGAATCTGAGAACAGATATTTCGGATCCCTTTGAAGACTATAGGGCCAAAGGAAATATCCTCCGATAACAAAGAGAAAGAAGCTTTCTGAGAAACTTCTTTGTGTTCCGTGAAATCATCTAACAGAGTTACAGCTTTCCCCTCAAGAAGCCTTTCGCTAAGACAGTTCTTGTGGAATTGGCAAAGTTATATTTGGAAGCCCATAAGGGCTATGGTGAAAAAGGAAATATCCTCAGAAGAAATCTGGAAAGAAGCTTTCTGAGAAACTGCTTAGTGTTCTGTTAATTCATCTCACAGAGTTACATGTGTATTTCGTGGATCTCTTTCCTAGCCTTATTTCTGTGGAATCTGAGAACAGATATTTCGGATCCCTTTGAAAACTATAGGGCCAAAGGAAATATCCTCCGATAACAAAGAGAAAGAAGCTTTCTGAGAAACTTCTTTGTGTTCTGTGAAATCATCTCACAGAGTTACAGCTTTCCCCTCAAGAAGCCTTTCGCTAAGACAGTTCTTGTGGAATTGGCAAAGTGATATTTGGAAGCGCATACAGGGCTATGGTGAAAAAGGAAATATCCTCGGATGAAATCTGGAAAGAAGCTTTCTGAGAAACTGCTTAGTGTTCTGTTAATTCATCTCAAAGAATTACATCTGTATTTCGTGGATCTCTTTGCTAGCCTTATTTCTGTGGAATCTGAGAACAGATATTTCGGATCCCTTTGAAGACTATAGGGCCAAAGGAAATATCCTGCGATAACAAAGAGAAAGAAGCTTTCTGAGAAACTTCTTTGTGTTCTGTGAAATCATCTCACAGAGTTACAGGTTTCCCCTCAAGAAGCCTTTCGCTAAGACAGTTCTTGTGGAATGGCAAAGTGATATTTGGAAGCACATAGAGGGCTATGGTGAAAAAGGAAATATCCTCAGATGAAATCTGGAAAGAAGCTTTCTGAGAAACTGCTTAGTGTTCTGTTAATTCATCTCACAGAGTTACATCTGTATTTCGTGGATCTCTTTGCTAGCCTTATTTCTGTGGAATCTGAGAACAGATATTTCGGATCCCTTTGAAGACTATAGGGCCAAAGGAAATGTCCTCCGATAACAAAGAGAAAGAAGGTTTCTGAGAAAGTTCTTTGTGTTCTGTGAAATCATCTCACAGAGTTACAGCTTTCCCCTCAAGAAGCCTTTCGCTAACACGGTTCTTGTGGAATTGGCAAAGTGATATTTGGAAGCCCATAGAAGGCTATGGTGAAAAAGGAAATATCCTCAGATGAAATCTGGAAAGAAGCTTTCTGAGGAACTGCTAAATGTTCTGTTAATTCATCTCACAGAGTTACATCTGTATTTCGTGGATCTCTTTGCTAGCCTTATTTCTGTGGAATCTGAGAACAGATATTTCGGATCACTTTGAAGACTATAGGGCCAAAGGAAATATCCTCCGATAACAAAGAGAAAGAAGCTTTCTGAGAAACTTCTTTGTGTTCTGTGAAATCATCTCACAGAGTTACAGCTTTCCTCTCAAGAAGCCTTTCGCTAAGACAGTTCTTGTGGATTGACAAAGTGATATTTCGAAGCCCATAGAGGGCTATGGTGAAAAAGGAAATATCCTCAGAAGAAATCTGGAAAGAAGCTTTCTGAGAAACTGCTCTGTGATGTGTGACTTCCACTCAGAGAGTTACATCTGTATTTCGTGGATCTCTTTGCTAGCCTTATTTCTGTGGAATCTGAGAACAGATATTTCGGATCCCTTTGAAGACTATAGGGCCAAAGGAAATATCCTCCGATAACAAAGAGAAAGAAGCTTTCTGAGAAACTTCTTTGTGTTCTGTGAAATCATCTCACAGAGTTACAGCTTTCCCCTCAAGAAGCCTTTCGCTAAGACAGTTCTTGTGGAATTGGCAAAGTGATATTTGGAAGCCCATAGAGGGCTATGGTGAAAAAGGAAATATCCTCAGATGAAATCTGGAAAGAAGCTTTCTGAGAAACTGCTTAGTGTTCTGTTAATTCATCTCAAAGAATTACATCTGTATTTCGTGGATCTCTTTGCTAGCCTTATTTCTGTGGAATCTGAGAACAGATATTTCGGATCCCTTTGAAGACTATAGGGCCAAAGGAAATATTCTGCGATAACAAAGAGAAAGAAGCTTTCTGAGAAACTTCTTTGTGTTCTGTGAAATCATCTCACAGAGTTACAGCTTTCCCCTCAAGAAGCCTTTCGCTAAGACAGTTCTTGTGGAATGGCAAAGTGATATTTGGAAGCCCATAGAAGGCTATGTTGAAAAAGGAAATATCCTCCGATGAAATCTGGAAAGAAGCTTTCTGAGAAGCTGCTTAGTGTTCTGTTAATTCATCTCACAGAGTTACATCTGTATTTCGTGGATCTCTTTGCTAGCCTTATTTCTGTGGAATCAGAGAACAGATATTTCGGATCCCTTTGAAGACTATAGGGCCAAAGGAAATATCCTCCGATAACAAAGAGAAAGAAGCTTTCTGAGAAACTTCTTTGTTTTCTCTGAAATCATCTCCCAGGGTTACAGCTTTCCCCTCAAGAAGCCTTTCGCTAAGACAGTTCTTGTGGAATTGGCAAAGTGATATTTGGAAGCCCATAGAGGGCTATGGTGAAAAAGGAATTATCCTCAGATGAAATCTGGAAAGAAGCTTTCTGAGAAACTTCTTAGTGTTCTGTTAATTCATCTCACAGAGTTACATCTGTATTTCGTGGATCTCTTTGCTAGCCTTATTTCTGCGGAATCTGAGAACAGATATTTCGGATCCCTTTGAAGACTATAGGGCCAAAGGAAATAACCTCCGATAACAAAGAGAAAGAAGCTTTCTGAGAAACTTCTTTGTGTTCCGTGAAATCATCTCACAGAGTTACAGCTTTCCCCTCAAGAAGCCTTTCGCTAAGACAGTTCTTGTGGAATTGGCAAAGTGATATCTGGAAGCCCATAGAGGGCTATGGTGAAAAAGGAAATATCCTCAGATGAAATCTGGATAGAAGCTTTGTGAGAAACTGCTTAGTGTTCTGTTAATTCATCTCACAGAGTTACATCTGTATTTCGTGGATCTCTTTGCTAGCCTTATTTCTGTGGAATCTGAGAACAGATATTTCGGATCCCTTTGAAGACCTTAGGGCCAAAGGAAATATCCTCCGATAACAAAGAGAAAGAAGCTTTCTGAGAAACTTCTTTGTGTTCTGTGAAATCATCTCACAGGGTTACAGCTTTCCCCTCAAGAAGCCTTTCGCTAAGACAGTTCTTGTGGAATTGGCAAAGTCATATTTGGAAGCCCATAGAGGGCTATGGTGAAAAAGGAAATATCCTCAGATGAAATCTGGAAAGAAGCTTTCTGAGGAACTGCTTAGTGTTCTGTTAATTCATCTCACAGAGTTACATCTGTATTTCGTGGATCTCTTTGCTAGCCTTATTTCCGTGGAATCTGAGAAAGGATATTTCGGATCCCTTTGAAGACTATAGGGCCAAAGGAAATATCCTCCGATAACAAAGAGAAAGAAGCTTTCTGAGAAAGTTCTTTGTGTTCTGTGAAATCATCTCACAGAGTTACAGCTTTCCCCTCAAGAAGCCTTTCGCAAAGACAGTTCTTGTGGAATTGGCAAAGTGATATTTGGAAGCCCGTAGAGGGCTATGGTGAAAAAGGAAATATCCTCAGAAGAAATCTGGAAAGAAGCTATCTGAGAAACTGCTCTGTCATGTGTGACTTCCACTCAGAGAGTTACATCTGTATTTCGTGGATCTCTTTGCTAGCCTTATTTCTGTGGAATCTGAGAACAGATATTTCGGATCACTTTGAAGACTATAGGGCCAAAGGAAATATCCTCCGATAACAAAGAGAAAGAAGCTTTCTGAGAAACTTCTTTGTGTTCTGTGAAATCATCTCACAGAGTTACAGCTTTCCTCTCAAGAAGCCTTTCGCTAAGACAGTTCTTGTGGATTGACAAAGTGATATTTCGAAGCCCATAGAGGGCTATGGTGAAAAAGGAAATATCCTCAGAAGAAATCTGGAAAGAAGCTTTCTGAGAAACTGCTCTGTGATGTGTGACTTCCACTCAGAGAGTTACATCTGTATTTCGTGGATCTCTTTGCTAGCCTTATTTCTGTGGAATCTGAGAACAGATATTTCGGATCCCTTTGAAGACTATAGGGCCAAAGGAAATATCCTCCGATAACAAAGAGAAAGAAGCTTTCTGAGAAACTTCTTTGTGTTCTGTGAAATCATCTCACAGAGTTACAGCTTTCCCCTCAAGAAGCCTTTCGCTAAGACAGTTCTTGTGGAATTGGCAAAGTCATATTTGGAAGCCCATAGAGGGCTATGGTGAAAAAGGAAATATCCTCAAATGAAATCTGGAAAGAAGCTTTCTGAGAAACTGCTTAGTGTTCTGTTAATTCATCTCAAAGAATTACATCTGTATTTCGTGGATCTCTTTGCTAGCCTTATTTCTGTGGAATCTGAGAACAGATATTTCGGATCCCTTTGAAGACTATAGGGCCAAAGGAAATATTCTGCGATAACAAAGAGAAAGAAGCTTTCTGAGAAACTTCTTTGTGTTCTGTGAAATCATCTCACAGAGTTACAGCTTTCCCCTCAAGAAGCCTTTCGCTAAGACAGTTCTTGTGGAATGGCAAAGTGATATTTGGAAGCCCATAGAAGGCTATGTTGAAAAAGGAAATATCCTCCGATGAAATCTGGAAAGAAGCTTTCTGAGAAGCTGCTTAGTGTTCTGTTAATTCATCTCACAGAGTTACATCTGTATTTCGTGGATCTCTTTGCTAGCCTTATTTCTGTGGTATCTGAGAAAGGATATTTCGGATCCCTTTGAAGACTATAGGGCCAAAGGAAATATCCTCCGATAACAAAGAGAAAGAAGCTTTCTGAGAAACTCCTTTGTGTTCTGTGAAATCATCTCACAGGGTTACAGCTTTCCCCTCAAGAAGCCTTTCGCTAAGACAGTTCTTGTGGAATTGGCAAAGTCATATTTGGAAGCCCATAGAGGGCTATGGTGAAAAAGGAAATATCCTCAGATGAAATCTGGAAAGAAGCTTTCTGAGGAACTGCTTAGTGTTCTGTTAATTCATCTCACAGAGTTACATCTGTATTTCGTGGATCTCTTTGCTAGCCTTACTTCTGTGGAATCTGAGAAAGGATATTTCGGATCCCTTTGAAGACTATAGGGCCAAAGGAAATATCCTCCGATAACAAAGAGAAAGAAGCTTTCTGAGAAACTTCTTTGTGTTCTGTGAAATCATCTCACAGAGTTACAGCTTTGCCCTCAAGAAGCCTTACGCTAAGACAGTTCTTGTGGAATTGGCAAGGTGATATTTGGAAGCCCTTAGGGGGCTATGGTGAAAAAGGAAATATCCTCAGAAGAAATCTGGAAAGAAGCTTTCTGAGAAACTGCTTAGTGTTCTGTTAATTCATCTCACAGAGTTACATGTGTATTTCGTGGATCTCTTTCCTAGCCTTATTTCTGTGGAATCTGAGAACAGATATTTCGGATCCCTTTGAAAACTATAGGGCCAAAGGAAATATCCTCCGATAACAAAGAGAAAGAAGCTTTCTGAGAAACTTCTTTGTGTTCTGTGAAATCATCTCACAGAGTTACAGCTTTCCCCTCAAGAAGCCTTTCGCTAAGACAGTTCTTGTGGAATTGGCAAAGTGATATTTGGAAGCGCATACAGGGCTATGGTGAAAAAGGAAATATCCTCGGATGAAATCTGGAAAGAAGCTTTCTGAGAAACTGCTTAGTGTTCTGTTAATTCATCTCAAAGAATTACATCTGTATTTCGTGGATCTCTTTGCTAGCCTTATTTCTGTGGAATCTGAGAACAGATATTTCGGATCCCTTTGAAGACTATAGGGCCAAAGGAAATATCCTCCGATAACAAAGAGAAAGAAGCTTTCTTAGAAACTTCTTTGTGTTCTGTGAAATCATCTCACAGAGTTACAGGTTTCCCCTCAGGAAGCCTTTCGCTAAGACAGTTCTTGTGGAATGGCAAAGTGATATTTGGAAGCCCATAGAGGGCTATGGTGAAAAAGGAAATATCCTCAGATGAAATCTGGAAAGAAGCTTTCTGAGAAACTGCTTAGTGTTCTGTTAATTCATCTCACAGAGTTACATCTGTATTTCGTGGATCTCTTTGCTAGCCTTATTTCTGTGGAATCAGAGAACAGATATTTCGGATCCCTTTGAAGACTATAGGGCCAAAGGAAATATCCTCCGATAACAAAGAGAAAGAAGGTTTCTGAGAAAGTTCTTTGTGTTCTGTGAAATCATCTCACAGAGTTACAGCTTTCCCCTCAAGAAGCCTTTCGCTAAGACGGTTCTTGTGGAATTGGCAAAGTGATATTTGGAAGCCCATAGAAGGCTATGGTGAAAAAGGAAATATCCTCAGATGAAATCTGGAAAGAAGCTTTCTGAGGAACTGCTTAATGTTCTGTTAATTCATCTCACAGAGTTACATCTGTATTTCGTGGATCTCTTTGCTAGCCTTATTTCTGTGGAATCTGAGAAAGGATATTTCGGATCCCTTTGAAGACTATAGGGCCAAAGGAAATATCCTCCGATAACAAAGAGAAAGAAGCTTTCTGAGAAACTTCTTTGTGTTCTGTGAAATCATCTCACAGAGTTACAGCTTTCCACTCAAGAAGCCTTATGCTAAGACAGTTCTTGTGGAATTGGCAAAGTGATATTTGGAAGCCCTTAGAGGGCTATGGTGAAAAAGGAAATATCCTCAGATGAAATCTGGAAAGAAGCTTTCTGAGAAACTGCTTAGTGTTCTGTTAATTCATCTCACAGAGTTACATCTGTATTTCGTGGATCTCTTTGGTAGCCTTATTTCTGTGGAATCTGAGAACAGATATTTCGGATCCCTTTGAAGACTATAGGGCCAAAGGAAATATCCTCCGATAACAAAGAGAAAGAAGGTTTCTGAGAAAGTTCTTTGTGTTCTGTGAAATCATCTCACAGAGTTACAGCTTTCCCCTCAAGAAGCCTTTCGCTAAGACAGTTCTTGTGGAATTGGCAAAGTGATATTTGGAAGCCCATAGAGGGCTATGGTGAAAAAGGAAATATCCTCAGATGAAATCTGGAAAGAAGCTCTCTGAGAAACTGCTTAGTGTTCTGTTAATTCATCTCACAGAGTTACATCTGTATTTCGTGGATCTCTTTGCTAGCCTTATTTCTGTGGAATCTGAGAACAGATATTTCGGATCCCTTTGAAGACTATAGGGCCAAAGGAAATATCCTCCGATAACAAAGAGAAAGAAGATTTCTGAGAAAGTTCTTTGTGTTCTTTGAAATCATCTCACAGAGTTACAGCTTTCCCCTCAAGAAGCCTTTCGCTAAGTCAGTTCTTGTGGAATTGGCAAAGTGATATTTGGAAGCCCTTAGAAGGCTATGGTGAAAAAGGAAATATCCTCAGATGAAATCTGGAAAGAAGCTTTCTGAAAAACTGCTTAGTGTTTTGTTAATTCATCTCACAGAGTTACATCTGTATTTCGTGGATCTCTTTGCTAGCCTTATTTCTGTGGAATCTGAGAACAGATATTTCGGATCCCTTTGAAGACTATAGGGCCAAAGGAAATATCCTCCGATAACAAAGAGAAAGAAGCTTTCTGAAAAACTTCTTTGTGTTCTGTGAAATCATCTCACAGAGTTAGAGCTTTCCCCTCAAAAAGACTTTCGCCAAGACGGTTCTTGTGGAATTGGCAAAGTGATATTCGGAAGCCCATAGAGGGCTATGGTGAAAAAGGAAATATCCTCAGATGAAATCTGGAAAGAAGCTTTCTGAGAAACTGCTCTGTGATGTGTGACTTCCACTCACAGAGTTACATGTGTATTTCGTGGATCTCTTTGCTAGCCTTATTTCTGTGGAATCTGAGAACAGATATTTCGGATCCCTTGGAAGACTATAGGGCCAAAGGAAATATCCTCCGATAACAAAGAGAAAGAAGCTTTCTGAGAAACTTCTTTGTGTTCTGTGAAATCATCTCACAGAGTTACAGCTTTCCCCTCAAGAAGCCTTTCGCTAAGACAGTTCTTGTGGAATTGGCAAAGTGATATTTGGAAGCCCTTAGCGGGCTATGGTGAAAAAGGAAATATCCTCAGATGAAATCTGGAAAGAAGCTTTCTGAGAAACTGCTTAGTGTTCTCTTAATTCATCTCACAGAGTACATGTGTATTTCGTGGATCTCTTTGCTAGCCTTATTTCTGTGGAATCTGAGAACAGATATTTCGGATCCCTTTGAAGACTATAGGGCCAAAGGAAATATCCTCCGATAACAAAGAGAAAGAAGCTTTCTGAGAAAGTTCTTTGTGTTCTGTGAAATCATCTCACAGACTTACAGCTTTCCCCTCAAGAAGCCTTTCGCTAAGACAGTTCTTGTGGAATTTGCAAAGTGATATTTGGAAGCCCATAGAGTGCTATGTTGAAAAAGGAAATATCCTCAGAAGAAATCTGGAAAGAAGCTTTCTGAGAAACTGCTTAGTGTTCTGTTAATTCATCTCACAGAGTTACATCTGTATTTCGTGGATCTCTTTGCTCGCCTTATTTCTGTGGAATCTGAGAACAGATATTTCAGATCCCTTTGAAGACTATAGGGCCACTGGAAATATCCTCCGATAACAAAGAGAAAGAAGCTTTCTGAGAAACTTCTTTGTGTTCTGTGAAATCATCTCACAGAGTTACAGCTTTCCACTGAAGAAGCCTTTCGCTAAGACAGTTCTTGTGGAATTGGCAAAGTGATATTTGCAACCCCTAGAGGGCTGTGGTGAAAAAGGAAATATCCTCAGATGAAAGCTGGAAAGAAGCTTTCTGAGAAACTGCTTAGTGTTCTGTTTATTCATCTCACAGAGTTACATGTGTATTTCGTGGATCTCTTTGCTAGCCTTATTTCTGTGGAATCTGAGAACAGATATTTCGGATCCCTTTGAAGACTATAGGGCCAAAGGAAATATCCTCCGATAACAAGGAGAAAGAAGCTTTCAGAGAAACTTCTTTGTGTTCTGTGAAATCATCTCACAGAGTTACAGCTTTCCCCTCAAGAAGCCTTTCGCTAAGACAGTTCTTGTGGAATTGGCAAAGTGATATTTGGAAGCCCATAGAGGGCTATGGTGAAAAAGGAAATATCCTCAGATGAAATCTGGAAAGAAGCTTTCTGAGAAACTGCTTAGTGTTCTGTTAATTCATCTCACAGAGTTACATATGTATTTCCTGGATCCCTTTGCTAGCCTTATATCTGTGGAATCTGAGAACAGATATTTCGGATCCCTTTGAAGACTATAGGGCCAAAGGAAATATCCTCCGATAACAAAGAGAAAGAAGCTTTCTGAGAAACTTCTTTGTGTTCTGTGAAATCATCTCACAGAGTTACAGCTTTCCCCTCAAGAAGCCTTTCGCTAAGACAGTTCTTGTGGAATTGGCAAAGTGATATCTGGAAGCCCATAGAGGGCTACGGTGAAAAAGGAAATATCCTCTGATGAAATCTGGATAGAAGCTTTCTGAGAAACTGCTTAGTGTTCTGTTAATTCATCTCACAGAGTTACATCTGTATTTCGTGGATCTCTTTGCTAGCCATATTTCTGTAGAATCTGAGAACAGATATTTCGGATCCCTTTGAAGACTATAGGGCCAAAGGAAATATCCTCCGATAACAAAGAGAAAGAAGCTTTCTGAGAAAGTTCTTTGTGTTCTGTGAAATCATCTCACAGGGTTACAGCTTTCCCCTCTAGAAGCCTTTCGCTAAGACAGTTCTAGTGGAATTGGCAAAGTGATATTTGGAAGCCCTTAGAGGGCTGTGGTGAAACAGGAAATATCCTCAGATGAAATCTGGAAAGAAGCTTTCTGAGAAACTGCTTAGTGTTCTGTTGATTCATCTCACAGAGTTACATGTGTATTTCGTGGATCTCTTTGCTAGCCTTATTTCTTTGGAATCTGAGAACAGATATTTCGGATCCCTTTGAAGACTATAGGGCCAAAGGAAATATCTTCCGATAACAAAGAGAAAGAAGCTTTCTGAGAAACTTCTTTGTGTTCTGTGAAATCATCTCACAGAGTTACAGCTTTCCCCTCAAGAAGCCTTTCGCTAAGACGGTTCTTGTGCAATTGGCAAAGTGATATTTGGAAGCCCATAGAGGGCTATGGTGAAAAAGGAAATATCCTCAGATGAAATCTGGAAAGAAGCTTTCTGAGAAACTGCTTAGTGTTCTGTTAATTCATCTCACAGAGTTACATCTGTATTTCGTGGATCTCTTTGGTAGCCTTATTTCTGTGGAATCTGAGAACAGATATTTCGGATCCCTTTGAAGACTATAGGCCAAAGGAAATATCCTCCGATAACAAAGAGAAAGAAGCTTTCTGAGAAACTTCTTTGTGTTCTGTGAAATCATCTCACAGAGTTACAGCTTTCCCCTCAAGAAGCCTTTCGCTAAGACAGTTCTTGTGGAATTGGCAAAGTGATATTTGGAAGCCCTTAGAGGGCTATGGTGAAAAAGGAAATATCCTCTGATGAAATCTGGAAAGAAGCTTTCTGAGAAACTGCTTAGTGTTCTGTTAATTCATCTCACAGAGTTACATCTGTATTTCGTGGATCTCTTTGCTAGCCTTATTTCTGTGGAATCTGAGAATAGATATTTCGGATCCCTTTGAAGATTATAGGGCCAAAGGAAATATCTTCCGATAACAAAGAGAAAGAAGCTTTCTGAGAAACTTCTTTGTGTTCTGTGAAATCATCTCACAGAGTTACAGCTTTCCACTGAAGAAGCCTTTCGCTAAGACAGTTCTTGTGGAATTGGCAAAGTGATATTTGCAACCCCTAGAGGGCTGTGGTGAAAAAGGAAATATCCTCAGATGAAAGCTGGAAAGAAGCTTTCTGAGAAACTGCTTAGTGTTCTGTTTATTCATCTCACAGAGTTACATGTGTATTTCGTGGATCTCTTTGCTAGCCTTATTTCTGTGGAATCTGAGAACAGATATTTCGGATCCCTTTGAAGACTATAGGGCCAAAGGAAATATCCTCCGATAACAAGGAGAAAGAAGCTTTCAGAGAAACTTCTTTGTGTTCTGTGAAATCATCTCACAGAGTTACAGCTTTCCCCTCAAGAAGCCTTTCGCTAAGACAGTTCTTGTGGAATTGGCAAAGTGATATTTGGAAGCCCATAGAGGGCTATGGTGAAAAAGGAAATATCCTCAGATGAAATCTGGAAAGAAGCTTTCTGAGAAACTGCTTAGTGTTCTGTTAATTCATCTCACAGAGTTACATATGTATTTCCTGGATCCCTTTGCTAGCCTTATATCTGTGGAATCTGAGAACAGATATTTCGGATCCCTTTGAAGACTATAGGGCCAAAGGAAATATCCTCCGATAACAAAGAGAAAGAAGCTTTCTGAGAAACTTCTTTGTGTTCTGTGAAATCATCTCACAGAGTTACAGCTTTCCCCTCAAGAAGCCTTTCGCTAAGACAGTTCTTTTGGAATTGGCAAAGTGATATCTGGAAGCCCATAGAGGGCTACGGTGAAAAAGGAAATATCCTCTGATGAAATCTGGATAGAAGCTTTCTGAGAAACTGCTTAGTGTTCTGTTAATTCATCTCACAGAGTTACATCTGTATTTCGTGGATCTCTTTGCTAGCCATATTTCTGTAGAATCTGAGAACAGATATTTCGGATCCCTTTGAAGACTATAGGGCCAAAGGAAATATCCTCCGATAACAAAGAGAAAGAAGCTTTCTGAGAAAGTTCTTTGTGTTCTGTGAAATCATCTCACAGGGTTACAGCTTTCCCCTCTAGAAGCCTTTCGCTAAGACAGTTCTAGTGGAATTGGCAAAGTGATATTTGGAAGCCCTTAGAGGGCTGTGGTGAAACAGGAAATATCCTCAGATGAAATCTGGAAAGAAGCTTTCTGAGAAACTGCTTAGTGTTCTGTTGATTCATCTCACAGAGTTACATGTGTATTTCGTGGATCTCTTTGCTAGCCTTATTTCTTTGGAATCTGAGAACAGATATTTCGGATCCCTTTGAAGACTATAGGGCCAAAGGAAATATCTTCCGATAACAAAGAGAAAGAAGCTTTCTGAGAAACTTCTTTGTGTTCTGTGAAATCATCTCACAGAGTTACAGCTTTCCCCTCAAGAAGCCTTTCGCTAAGACGGTTCTTGTGCAATTGGCAAAGTGATATTTGGAAGCCCATAGAGGGCTATGGTGAAAAAGGAAATATCCTCAGATGAAATCTGGAAAGAAGCTTTCTGAGAAACTGCTTAGTGTTCTGTTAATTCATCTCACAGAGTTACATCTGTATTTCGTGGATCTCTTTGGTAGCCTTATTTCTGTGGAATCTGAGAACAGATATTTCGGATCCCTTTGAAGACTATAGGCCAAAGGAAATATCCTCCGATAACAAAGAGAAAGAAGCTTTCTGAGAAACTTCTTTGTGTTCTGTGAAATCATCTCACAGAGTTACAGCTTTCCCCTCAAGAAGCCTTTCGCTAAGACAGTTCTTGTGGAATTGGCAAAGTGATATTTGGAAGCCCTTAGAGGGCTATGGTGAAAAAGGAAATATCCTCTGATGAAATCTGGAAAGAAGCTTTCTGAGAAACTGCTTAGTGTTCTGTTAATTCATCTCACAGAGTTACATCTGTATTTCGTGGATCTCTTTGCTAGCCTTATTTCTGTGGAATCTGAGAATAGATATTTCGGATCCCTTTGAAGATTATAGGGCCAAAGGAAATATCTTCCGATAACAAAGAGAAAGAAGCTTTCTGAGAAACTTCTTTGTGTTCTGTGAAATCATCTCACAGAGTTACAACTTTCCCCTCAAGAAGCCTTTCGCTAGGACGGTTCTTGTGGAATTGGCAAAGTGATATTTGGAAGCCCATAGAGGGCTATGGTGAAAAAGGAAATATCCTCATATGAAATCTGGAAAGAAGCTTTCTGAGTAACGGCTTAGTGTTCTGTTAATTCATCTCACAGAGTTACATCTGTATTTCGTGGATCTCTTTGCTAGCCTTATTTCTGTGGAATCTGAGAACGGATATTTCGGATCCCTTTGAAGACTATAGGGCCAAAGGAAATATCCTAAGATAACAAAGAGAAAGAAGCTTTCTGAGAAACTTCTTTGTGTTCTGTGAAATCATCTCACAGAGTTACAGCTTTCCCCTCAAGAAGCCTTACGCTAAGACAGTTCTTGTGGAATTGGCAAAGTGATATTTGGAAGCCCTTAGAGGGCTTTGGTGAAAAAGGAAATATCCTCAGATGAAATCAGGAAAGAAGCTTTCTGAGAAACTGCTTAGTGTTCTGTTAATTCATCTCACAGAGTTCCATCTGTATTTCGTGGATCTCTTTGGTAGCCTTATTTCTGTGGAATCTGAGAACAGATATTTCGGATCCCTTTGAAGACTATAGGGCCAAAGGAAATATCCACCGATAACAAAGAGAAAGAAGCTTTCTGAGAAACTTCTTTGTGTTCTGTGAAATCATCTCACAGAATTACAGCTTTCCCCTCAAGAAGCCTTTCGGTATGACAGTTCTTGTGGAATTGGCAAAGTGATATTTGGAAGCCCATAAAGGGCTATGGTGAAAAAGGAAATATCCACGGATGAAATCTGGAAAGAAGCTTTCTGAGAAACTGCTTAGTGTTCTGTTAATTCATCTCACAGAGTTACAGCTGTATTTCGTGGATGTCTTTGCTAGCCTTATTTCTGTGGAATCTGAGAACAGATATTTCGGATCCCTTTGAAGACTATAGGGCCAAAGGAAATATCCTCCGTTAACAAAGCGAAAGAAGCTTTCTGAGAAACTTCTTTGTGTTCTGTGAAATCATCTCACAGAGTTACAGCTTTCCCCTCAAGAAGCCTTTCGCTAAGACAGTTCTTGTGGAATTGGCAAAGTGATATTTGGAAGCCCATAGAGGGCTGTGATGAAAAAGGAAATATCCTCAGAAGAAATCTGGAAAGAAGCTTTCTGAGAAACTGCTCTGTGATGTGTGACTTCCACTCAGAGAGTTACATCTGTATATCGTGGATCTCTTTGCTAGCCTTATTTCTGTGGAATCTGAGAACAGATATTTCGGATCCCTTGGAAGACTATAGGGACAAAGGAAATATCCTCCGATAACAAAGAGAAAGAAGCTTTCTGAGAAACTTCTTTGTGTTCTGTGAAATCATCTCACAGAGTTACAGCTTTCCCCTCAAGAAGCCTTTCGCTAAGACAGTTCTTGTGGCATTGGCAAAGTGATATTTGGAAGCCCTTAGAGGGCTATGGTCAAAAAGGAAATATCCTCAGATGAAATCTGGAAAGAAGCTTTCTGAGAAACTGCTTAGTGTTCTGTTAATTCATCTCAAGGAGTTATATCTGTATTTCGTGGATCTCTTTGCTAGCCTTATTTCTGTGGAATCTGAGAACAGATATTTCGGATCCCTTTGAAGACTACAGGGCCAAAGGAAATATCCTCCGATAACAAAGAGAAAGAAGCTTTCTGAGAAAGTTCTTTGTGTTCTGTGAAATCATCTCACAGAGTTACAGCTTTCCCCTCAAGAAGCTTTTCGCTAAGACAGTTCTTGTGGAATTGGCAAAGTGATATTTGGAAGCCCATAGTGGGCTGTGATGAAAAAGGAAATATCCTCAGATGAAATCTGGAAAGAAGCTTTCTGAGAAACTGCTTAGTGTTCTGTGAATTCATCTCACAGAGTTACATCTGTATTTCGTGGATCTCTTTGCTAGCCTTATTTCTGTGGAATCTGAGAACAGATATTTCGGATCCCTTTGAAGACTATAGGGCCAAAGGAAATATCCTCCGATAACAAAGAGAAAGAAGCTTTCTGAGAAACTTCTTTGTGTTCTGTGAAATCATCTCACAGAGTTACAGCTTTCCCCTCAAGAAGCCTTTCGCTAAGACAGTTCTTGGGGAATTGGAAAGTGATATTTGGAAGCCCATAGAGGGCTATGGTGAAAAAGGAAATATCCTCAGATGAAATCTGGAAAGAAGCTTTCTGAGAAACTGCTTAGTGTTCTGTGAATTCATCTCACAGAGTTACATCTGTATTTCGTGGATCTCTTTGCTAGCCTTATTTCTGTGGAATCTGAGAACAGATAATTCGGATCCCTTTGAAGACTATAGGGCCAAAGGAAATATCCTCCGATAACAAAGAGAAAGAAGCTTTCTGAGAAAGTTCTTTGTGTTCTGTGAAATCATCTCACAGAGTTACAGCTTTCCCCTCAAGAAGCCTTTCGCTAAGACAGTTCTTGTGGAATTGGCAAAGTGATATTTGGAAGCCCATAGTGGGCTATGGTGAAAAAGGAAATATCCTCAGATGAAATCTGGAAAGGAGCTTTCTGAGAAACTGCTTAGTGTTCTGTTAATTCATCTCACAGAGTTACATCTGTATTTCGTGGATCTCTTTGCTAGCCTTATTTCTGTGGAATCTGAGAACAGATATTTCGGATCCCTTTGAAGACTATAGGGCCAAAGGAAATATCCTCCGATAACAAAGAGAAAGAAGCTTCCTGAGAAACTTCTTTGTGTTCGGTGAAATCATCTCACAGGGTTACAGCTTTCCCCTCAAGAAGCCTTTCGCTAAGATAGTTCTTGTGGAACTGGCAAAGTGATATTTGGAAGCCCATAGAGGGCTATGGTGAAAAAGGAAATATCCTCAGATGAAATCTGGAAAGAAGCTTTCTGAGAAACTGCTTAGTGTTCTGTGAATTCATCTCACAGAGTTACATCTGTATTTCGTGGATCTCTTTGCTAGCCTTATTTCTGTGGAATCTGAGAACAGATATTTCGGATCCCTTTGAAGACTATAGGGCCAAAGGAAATATCCTCCGATAACAAAGAGAAAGAAGCTTTCTGAGAAACTTCTTTGTGTTCTGTGAAATCATCTCACAGAGTTACAGCTTTCCCCTCAAGAAGCCTTTCGCTAAGACAGTTCTTGTGGAATTGGCAAAGTGATATTTGGAAGCCCCTAGAGGGCTATGGTGAAAAAGGAAATATCCTCAGATGAAATCTGGAGAGAAGCTTTCTGAGAAACTGCTTAGTGTTCTGTGAATTCATCTCACAGAGTTACATCTGTATTTCGTGGATCTCTTTGCTGGCCTTATTTCTGTGGAATCTGAGAACAGATATTTCGGATCCCTTTGAAGACTATAGGGCCAAAGGAAATATCCTCCGATAACAAAGTGAAAGAAGCTTTCTGAGAAACTTCTTTGTGTTCTGTGAAATCATCTCACAGAGTGAAAGCTTTCCCCTCAAGAAGGCTTTCGCTAAGACAGTTCTTGTGGAATTGGCAAAGTCATATTTGGAAGCCCATAGAGGGCTATGGTGAAAAAGGAAATATCCTCAGATGAAATCTGGAAAGAAGCTTTCTGAGAAACTGCTTAGTGTTCTGTAAATTCATCTCGCAGAGTTACATCCGTATTTCGTGGATCTCTTTGCTAGCCTTATTTCTGTGGAATCTGAGAACAGATATTTCGGATCCCTTTGAAGACTATAGGGCCAAAGGAAATATCCTCTGATAACAAAGAGAAAGAAGCTTTCTGAGAAACTTCTTTGTGTTCTGTGAAATCATCTCACAGAGTTACAGCTTTCCCCTGAAGAAGCCTTTCGCTAAGACAGTTCTTGTGGAATTGGCAAAGTGATATTTGGAAGCCCATAGAGGGCTATGGTGAAAAAGGAAATATCCTCAGATGAAATCTGGAAAGAAGCTTTCTGAGAAAATACTCTGTGATGTGTGACTTCCACTCACAGAGTTACATCTGTATTTCGTGGATCTCTTTGGTAGCCTTATTTCTGTGGAATCTGAGAACAGATATTTCGGATCCCTTTGAAGACTATAGGGCCAAAGTAAATATCCTCCGATAACAAAGAGAAAGAAGCTTTCTGAGAAACTTCTTTGTGTTCTGTGAAATCATCTCACAGAGTTAAAGCTTTCCCCTCAAGAAGGCTTTCGCTAAGACAGTTCTTGTTGAATTGGCAAAGTGATATTTGGAAGCCCATAGAGGGCTATGGTGAAAAAGGAAATATCCTCAGATGAAATCTGGAAAGAAGCTTTCTGAGAAACTGCTTAGTGTTCTGTTAATTCATCTCACAGATTTACATCTGTATTTCGTGGATCTCCTTGCTAGCCTTATTTCTGTGGAATCTGAGAACAGATATTTCGGATCCCTTTGAAGACTATAGGGCCAAAGGAAATATCCTCCGATAACAAAGAGAAAGAAGCTTTCTGAGAAACTTCTTTGTGTTCTGTGAAATCATCTCACAGAGTTACAACTTTCCCCTCAAGAAGCCTTTCGCTAAGACAGTTTTTGTGGAATTGGCAAAGTGATATTTGGAAGCCCTTAGAGGGCTATGGTGAAAAAGGAAATATCCTCAGATGAAATCTGGAAAGAAGCTTTCTGAGAAACTTCTTAGTTTTCTGTTGATTCATCTCAAAGAGTTACACCTGTATTTCGTGGATCTCTTTGCTAGCCTTATTTCTGTGGAATCTGAGAACAGATATTTCGGATCCCTTTGAAGACTATAGGGCCAAAGGAAATATCCTGCGATAACAAAGAGAAAGAAGCTTTCTGAGAAACTTCTTTGTGTTCTGTGAAATCATCTCACAGAGTTACAGCTTTTCCCTCAAGAAACCTTTCGCTAAGATAGTTCTTCTGGAATTGGCAAAGTGATATTTGGAAGCCCATAGAGGGCTATGGTGAAAAAGGAAATATCCTCAGATGAAATCTGGAAAGAAGCTTTCTTAGAAACTGCTTAGTGTTCTGTTAATTCATCTCACAGAGTTACATCTGTATTTCGTGGATCCCTTTGCTAGCCTTATTTCTGTGGAATCTGAGAACAGATATTTCCGATCCCTTTGAAGACTATAGGGCCAATGGAAATACCCCCCGATAACAAAGAGAAAGAAGCTTTCTGAGAAACTTCTTTGTGTTCTGTGAAATCATCTCACAGAGTTACAGCTTTCCCCTCAAGAAGCCTTTCGCTAAGACAGTTCTTGTGGAATTGGCAAAGTGATATCTGGAAGCCCATAGAGGGCTATGGTGAAAAGGAAATATCCTCAGATGAAATCTGGAAAGCAGCTTTCTGAGAAACTTCTTAGTGTTCTGTTGATTCATCTCAAAGAGTTACATCTGTATCTCGTGGATCACTTTGCTAGCCTTATTTCTGTGGAATCTGAGAACAGATATTTCGGATCCCTTTGAAGACTATAGGGCCAAAGGAAATATCTTCCGATAACGAAGAGAAAGAAGCTTTCTGAGAAACTTCTTTGTGTTCTGTGAAATCATCTCACAGAGTTACAGCTTTCCCCTCAAGAAGCCTTTCGCTAAGACGGTTCTTGTGGAATTGGCAAAGTGATATTTGGAAGCCCATAGAGGGCTATGGTGAAAAAGGAAATATCCACAGATGAAATCTGGAAAGAAGGTTTCTGAGGAACTGCTTAGTGTTCTGTTAATTCATCTCACAGAGTTACATCTGTATTTCGTGGATCTCTTTGCTAGCCTTATTTCTGTGGAATCTGAGAACGGATATTTCGGATCCCTTTGAAGACTATAGGGCCAAAGGAAATATCCTCCGATAACAAAGAGAAAGAAGCTTTCTGAGAAACTTCTTTGTGTTCTGTGAAATCATCTCACAGAGTGAAAGCTTTCCCCTCAAGAAGCCTTTCGCTAAGACAGTTCTTGTGGAATTGGCAAAGTGATATTTGGAAGCCCATAGAGGGCTATGGTGAAAAAGGAAATATCCTCAGATGAAATCTGGAAAGAAGCTTTCTGAGAAACTGCTTAGGGTTCTGTTAATTCATCTCACAGAGTTACATCTGTATTTCGTGGATCTCTTTGCTAGCCTTATTTCTGTGGAATCTGAGAACAGATATTTCGGATCCCTTTGAAGACTAGAGGGCCAAAGGAAATAACCTGCGAAAACAAAGAGAAAGAAGCTTTCTGAGAAACTTCTTTGTGTTCTGTGAAATCATCTCACAGAGTTACAGCTTTCCCCTCAAGAAGCCTTTCGCTAAGACAGTTCTTGTGGAATTGGCAAAGTGATATTTGGAAGCCCATAGAGGGCTATGGTGAAAAAGGAAATATCCTCAGATGAAATCTGGAAAGAAGCTTTTTGAGAAACTGCTTAGTGTTCTGTTAATTCATCTCACAGAGTTACATCTGTATTTCGTGGATCTCTTTGCTAGCCTTATTTCTGTGGAATCTGAGAACAGATATTTCGGATCCCTTTGAAGACTATAGGGCCAAAGGAAATATCCTCCGATAACAAAGAGAAAGAAGCTTTCTGAGAAACTTCTTTGTGTTCTGTGAAATCATCTCACAGAGTTACAGCTTTCCCCTCAAGAAGCCTTTCGCTAAGACAGTTCTTGTGGAATTGGCAAAGTGATATTTGGAAGCCCATAGAGGGCTATGGTGAAAAAGGAAATATCCTCAGATGAAATCTGGAAAGGAGCTTTCTGAGAAACTGCTTAGTGTTCTGTTAATTCATCTCACAGAGTTACATCTGTATTTCGTGGATCTCTTTGCTAGCCTTATTTCTGTGGAATCTGAGAACAGATATTTCGGATCCCTTTGAAGACTATAGGGCCAAAGGAAATATCCTCCGATAACAAAGAGAAAGAAGCTTTCTGAGAAACTTCTTTGTGTTCGGTGAAATCATCTCACAGGGTTACAGCTTTCCCCTCAAGAAGCCTTTCGCTAAGATAGTTCTTGTGGAATTGGCAAAGTGATATTTGGAATCCCTTAGAGGGCTATGGTGAAAAAGGAAATATCCTCAGATGAAATCTGGAAAGAAGCTTTCTGAGAAACTGCTTAGTGTTCTGTGAATTCATCTCACAGAGTTACATCTGTATTTCGTGGATCTCTTTGCTAGCCTTATTTCTGTGGAATCTGAGAACAGATATTTCGGATCCCTTTGAAGACTATAGGGCCAAAGGAAATATCCTCCAATAACAAAGAGAAAGAAGCTTTCTGAGAAACTTCTTTGTGTTCTGTGAAATCATCTCACAGAGTTACAGCTTTCCCCTCAAGAAGCCTTTCGCTAAGACAGTTCTTGTGGAATTGGCAAAGTGATATTTGGAAGCCCCTAGAGGGCTATGGTGAAAAAGGAAATATCCTCAGATGAAATCTGGAAAGAAGCTTTCTGAGAAACTGCTTAGTGTTCTGTGAATTCATCTCACAGAGTTACATCTGTGTTTCGTGGATCTCTTTGCTAGCCTTATTTCTGTGGAATCTGAGAACAGATATTTCGGATCCCTTTGAAGACTATAGGGCCAAAGGAAATATCCTCCGATAACAAAGTGAAAGAAGCTTTCTGAGAAACTTCTTTGTGTTCTGTGAAATCATCTCACAGAGTGAAAGCTTTCCCCTCAAGAAGGCTTTCGCTAAGACAGTTCTTGTGGAATTGGCAAAGTGATATTTGGAAGCCCATAGAGGGCTATGGTGAAAAAGGAAATATCCTCAGATGAAATCTGGAAAGAAGCTTTCTGAGAAACTGCTTAGTGTTCTGTTAATTCATCTCACAGAGTTACATCCGTATTTCGTGGATCTCTTTGCTAGCCTTATTTCTTTGGAATCTGAGAACACATATTTCGGATCCCTTTGAAGACTATAGGGCCAAAGGAAATATCCTCCGATAACAAATAGAAAGAAGCTTTCTGAGAAACTTCTTTGTGTTCTGTGAAATCATCTCACAGAGTTACAGCTTTCCCCTCAAGAAGCCTTTCGCTAAGACAGTTCTTGTGGAATTGGCAAAGTGATATTTGGAAGCCCATAGAGGGCTATGGTGAAAAAGGAAATATCCTCAGAAGAAATCTGGAAAGAAGCTTTCTGAGAAAATACTCTGTGATGTGTGACTTCCACTCACAGAGTTACATCTGTATTTCGTGGATCTCTTTGCTAGCCTTATTTCTGTGGAATCTGAGAACAGATATTTCGGATCCCTTTGAAGACTATAGGGCCAAAGGAAATATCCTCCGATAACAAAGAGAAAGAAGCTTTCTGAGAAACTTCTTTGTGTTCTGTGAAATCACCTCACAGAGTTAAAGCTTTCCCCTCAATAAGGCTTTCGCTAAGACAGTTCTTGTTGAATTGGCAAAGTGATATTTGGAAGCCCATAGAGGGCTATGGTGAAAAAGGAAATATCCTCAGATGAAATCTGGAAAGAAGCTTTCTGAGAAACTGCTTAGTGTTCTGTTAATTCATCTCACAGAGTTACATCTGTATTTCGTGGATCTCTTTGCTAGCCTTATTTCTGTGGAATCTGAGAACAGATATTTCGGATCCCTTTGAAGACTATAGGGCCAAAGGAAATATCCTCCGATAACAAAGAGAAAGAAGCTTTCTGAGAAACTTCTTTGTGTTCTGTGAAATCATCTCACAGAGTGAAAGCTTTCCCCTCAAGAAGCCTTTCCCTAAGACAGTTCTTGTGGAATTGGCAAAGTGATATTTGGAAGCCCATAGAGGGCTATGGTGAAAAAGGAAATATCCTCAGAAGAAATCTGGAAAGAAGCTTTCTGAGAAAATACTCTGTGATGTGTGACTTCCACTCACAGAGTTACATCTGTATTTCGTGGATCTCTTTGCTAGCCTTATTTCTGTGGAATCTGAGAACAGATATTTCGGATCCCTTTGAAGACTATAGGGCCAAAGGAAATATCCTCCGATAACAAAGAGAAAGAAGCTTTCTGAGAAACTTCTTTGTGTTCGGTGAAATCATCTCACAGGGTTACAGCTTTCCCCTCAAGAAGCCTTTCGCTAAGATAGTTCTTGTGGAATTGGCAAAGTGATATTTGGAATCCCTTAGAGGGCTATGGTGAAAAAGGAAATATCCTCAGATGAAATCTGGAAAGAAGCTTTCTGAGAAACTGCTTAGTGTTCTGTGAATTCATCTCACAGAGTTACATCTGTATTTCGTGGATCTCTTTGCTAGCCTTATTTCTGTGGAATCTGAGAACAGATATTTCGGATCCCTTTGAAGACTATAGGGCCAAAGGAAATATCCTCCAATAACAAAGAGAAAGAAGCTTTCTGAGAAACTTCTTTGTGTTCTGTGAAATCATCTCACAGAGTTACAGCTTTCCCCTCAAGAAGCCTTTCGCTAAGACAGTTCTTGTGGAATTGGCAAAGTGATATTTGGAAGCCCCTAGAGGGCTATGGTGAAAAAGGAAATATCCTCAGATGAAATCTGGAAAGAAGCTTTCTGAGAAACTGCTTAGTGTTCTTTGAATTCATCTCACAGAGTTACATCTGTGTTTCGTGGATCTCTTTGCTAGCCTTATTTCTGTGGAATCTGAGAACAGATATTTCGGATCCCTTTGAAGACTATAGGGCCAAAGGAAATATCCTCCGATAACAAAGTGAAAGAAGCTTTCTGAGAAACTTCTTTGTGTTCTGTGAAATCATCTCACAGAGTGAAAGCTTTCCCCTCAAGAAGGCTTTCGCTAAGACAGTTCTTGTGGAATTGGCAAAGTGATATTTGGAAGCCCATAGAGGGCTATGGTGAAAAAGGAAATATCCTCAGATGAAATCTGGAAAGAAGCTTTCTGAGAAACTGCTTAGTGTTCTGTTAATTCATCTCACAGAGTTACATCCGTATTTCGTGGATCTCTTTGCTAGCCTTATTTCTTTGGAATCTGAGAACAGATATTTCGGATCCCTTTGAAGACTATAGGGCCAAAGGAAATATCCTCCGATAACAAATAGAAAGAAGCTTTCTGAGAAACTTCTTTGTGTTCTGTGAAATCATCTCACAGAGTTACAGCTTTCCCCTCAAGAAGCCTTTCGCTAAGACAGTTCTTGTGGAATTGGCAAAGTGATATTTGGAAGCCCATAGAGGGCTATGGTGAAAAAGGAAATATCCTCAGAAGAAATCTGGAAAGAAGCTTTCTGAGAAAATACTCTGTGATGTGTGACTTCCACTCACAGAGTTACATCTGTATTTCGTGGATCTCTTTGCTAGCCTTATTTCTGTGGAATCTGAGAACAGATATTTCGGATCCCTTTGAAGACTATAGGGCCAAAGGAAATATCCTCCGATAACAAAGAGAAAGAAGCTTTCTGAGAAACTTCTTTGTGTTCTGTGAAATCACCTCACAGAGTTAAAGCTTTCCCCTCAATAAGGCTTTCGCTAAGACAGTTCTTGTTGAATTGGCAAAGTGATATTTGGAAGCCCATAGAGGGCTATGGTGAAAAAGGAAATATCCTCAGATGAAATCTGGAAAGAAGCTTTCTGAGAAACTTCTTAGTGTTCTGTTGATTCATCTCAAAGAGTTACATCTGTATTTCGTGGATCTCTTTGCTAGCCTTATTTCTGTGGAATCTGAGAACAGATATTTCGGATCCCTTTGAAGACTATAGGGCCAAAGGAAATATCCTGCGATAACAAAGAGAAAGAAGCTTTCTGAGAAACTTCTTTGTGTTCTGTGAAATCATCTCACAGAGTTACAGCTTTTCCCTCAAGAAACCTTTCGCTAAGATAGTTCTTCTGGAATTGGCAAAGTGATATTTGGAAGCCCATAGAGGGCTATGGTGAAAAAGGAAATATCCTCAGATGAAATCTGGAAAGAAGCTTTCTGAGAAACTGCTTAGTGTTCTGTTAATTCATCTCACAGAGTTACATCTGTATTTCGTGGATCCCTTTGCTAGCCTTATTTCTGTGGAATCTGAGAACAGATATTTCCGATCCCTTTGAAGACAATAGGGCCAATGGAAATACCCTCCGATAACAAAGAGAAAGAAGCTTTCTGAGAAACTTCTTTGTGTTCTGTGAAATCATCTCACAGAGTTACAGCTTTTCCCTCAAGAAGCCTTTCGCTAAGACAGTTCTTGTGGAATTGGCAAAGTGATATCTGGAAGCCCATAGAAGGCTATGGTGAAAAAGGAAATATCCTCAGATGAAATCTGGAAAGAAGCTTTCTGAGAAACTTCTTAGTGTTCTGTTGATTCATCTCAAAGAGTTACATCTGTATTTCGTGGATCTCTTTGCTAGCCTTATTTCTGTGGAATCTGAGAACAGATATTTCGGATCCCTTTGAAGACTATAGGGCCAAAGGAAATATCCTGCGATAACAAAGAGAAAGAAGCTTTCTGAGAAACTTCTTTGTGTTCTGTGAAATCACCTCACAGAGTTACAGCTTTCCCCGAAAGAAACCTTTCGCTAAGACAGTTCTTGTGGAATTGGCAAAGTGATATTTGGAAGCCCCTAGAGGGCTATGGTGAAAAAGGAAATATCCTCAGATGAAATCTGGAAAGAAGCTTTCTGAGAAACTGCTTAGTGTTCTGTTAATTCATCTCACAGAGTTACATCTGTATTTCGTGGATCTCTTTGCTAGCCTTATTTCTGTGGAATCTGAGAACAGATATTTCGGATCCTTTTGAAGACTATAGGGCCAAAGGAAATATCCTCCGATAACAAAGGAAAGAAGCTTTCTGAGAAACTTCTTTGTGTTCTGTGAAATCATCTCACAGAGTTACAGGTTTCCCATCAAGAAGCCTTTCGATAAGACAGTTCTTGTGGAATTGGCAAAGTGATATTTCGAATCCCATAGAGGGCTATGGTGAAAAAGGATATATCCTCAGATGAAATCTGGAAAGAAGCTTTCTGAGAAAACTGCTTAGTGTTCTGTTAATTCATCTCACAGAGTTACATCTGTATTTCGTGGATCTCTTTGCTAGCCTTATTTCTGTGGAATCTGAGAACAGATATTTCGGATCCCTTTGAAGACTATAGGGCCAAAGGAAATATCCTCCGATAACAAAGAGAAAGAAGCTTTCTGAGAAACTTCTTTGTGTTCTGTGAAATCATCTCACAGAGTTACAGCTTTCCCCTCAAGAAGCCTTTCGCTAAGACAGTTCTTGTGGAGTTGGCAAAGTGATATTTGGAAGCCCATAGAGGGCTATGGTGAAAAAGGAAATATTCTCAGAAGATATCTGGAAAGAAGCTTTCTGAGAAACTGCTTAGTGTTCTGTTAATTCATCTCACAGAGTTACATCTGTATTTCGTGGATCTCTTTGCTTGCCTTATTTCTGTGGAATCTGAGAACAGATATTTCGGATCCGTTTGAAGACTATAGGGCCAAAGGAAATATCCTCCGATAACAAAGAGAAAGAAGCTTTCTGAGAAACTTCTTTGTGTTCTGTGAAATCATCTCACAGAGTTACAGCTTTCCCCTCAATAAGCCTTTCGCTAAGACAGTTCTTGTGGAATTGGCAAAGTGATATTTGGAAGCCCATAGAGGGCTATGGTGAAAAAGGAAATATCCTCAGATGAAATCTGGAAAGCAGCTTTCTGAGAAACTGCTTAATGTTCTGTTAATTCATCTCACAGAGTTACATGTGTATTTCGTGGATCTCTTTGCTAGCCTTATTTCTGTGGAATCCGAGAACAGATATTTCGGATCCCTTTGAAGACTATAGGGCCAAAGGAAATATCCTCCGATAACAAAGTGAAAGAAGCTTTCTGAGAAACTTCTTTGTGTTCTGTGAAATCATCTCACAGAGGTACACCTTTCCCCTGAAGAAGCCTTTCGCTAAGACAGTTCTTGTGGAATTGGCAAAGTGATATTTGGAAGCCCATAGAGGGCTATGGTGAAAAAGGAAATATCCTCAGATGAAATCTGGAAAGAAGCTTTCTGAGAAACTGCTTAGTGTTCTGTTAATTCATCTCACAGAGTTACATCTGTATTTCGTGGATCTCTTTGCTAGCCTTATTTCTGTGGAATCTGAGAACAGATATTTCGGATCCCTTTGAAGACTATAGGGCCAAAGGAAATATCCTCTGATAACAAAGAGAAAGAAGCTTTCTGAGAAAGTTCTTTGTGTTCTGTGAAATCATCTCACAGAGTTACAGCTTTCCCCTCAAGAAGCCTTTCGCTAAGACAGTTCTTGTGGAATTGGCAAAGTGATATTTGGAAGCCCATAGACGGCTATGGTGAAAAAGGTAATATCCTCAGATGAAATCTGCAAAGAAGCTTTCTGAGAAACTGCTTAGTGTTCTGTTAATTCATCTCACAGAGTTACATCTGTATTTCGTGGATCTCTTTGCTAGCCATATTTCTGTGGAATCTGAGAACAGATATTTCGGATCCCTTTGAAGACTATAGGGCCAAAGGAAATATCCTCCGATAACAAAGAGAAAGAAGCTTTCTGAGAAACTTCTTTTTGTTCTGTGAAATCATCTCACAGAGTTACAGCTTTCCCCTCAAGAAGACTTTCGCTAAGACAGTTCTTGTGGAACTGGCAAAGTGATATTTGGAAGCCCATAGAGGGCTATGGTGAAAAAGGAAATATCCTCAGATGAAATCTGGAAAGAAGCTTTCTGAGAAACTGCTTAGTGTTCTGTTAATTCATCTCACAGAGTTACATCTGTATTTCGTGTATCTCTTTGCTAGCCTTATTTCTGTGGAATCTGAGAACAGATATTTCGGATCCCTTTGAAGACTATAGGGCCAAAGGAAATATCCTCCGATAACAAAGAGAAAGAAGCTGTCTGAGAAACTTCTTTGTGTTCTGTGAAATCATCTCACAGGGTTACAGCTTTCCCCTCAAGAAGCCTTTCGCTAAGATAGTTCTTGTGGAATTGGCAAAGTGATATTTGGAAGGCCATAGAGGGCTATGGTGAAAAAGGAAATATCCTCAGATGAAATCTGGAAAGAAGCTTTCTGAGAAACTGCTTAGTGTTCTGTTAATTCATCTCACAGAGTTACATCTGTATTTCGTGGATCTCTTTGCTAGCCTTATTTCTGTGGAATCTGAGAACAGATATTTCGGATCCCTTTGAAGACTATAGGGCCAAAGGAAATATCCTCCGATAACAAAGAGAAAGAATCTTTCTGAGAAACTTCTTTGTGTTCTGTGAAATCATCTCACAGAGTTACAGCTTTTCCCTCAAGAAGCCTTTCGCTAAGACAGTTCTTGTGGAATTGGCAAAGTGATATCTGGAAGCCCATAGAGGGCTATGGTGAAAAAGGAAATATCCTCAGATGAAATCTGGAAAGAAGCTTTCTGAGAAACTGCTTAGTGTTCTGTTAATTCATCTCACAGAGTTACATCTGTATTTCGTGGATCTCTTTGCTATCCTTATTTCTGTGGAATCTGAGAAGAGATATTTCGGATCCCTTTGAAGACTATAGGGCGAAAGGAAATATCCTCCGATAACAAAGAGAAAGAAGCTTTCTGAGAAACTTCTTTGTGTTCTGTGAAATCATCTCACAGAGTTACAGCTTTCCCCTCAAGAAGCCTTTCGCTAAGACAGTTCTTGTGGAATTGGCCAAGAGATATTTGGAAGCCCATAGAGGGCTATGGTGAAAAAGGAAATATCCTCAGATGAAATCTGGAAAGAAGCTTTCTGAGAAACTGCGTAGTGTTCTGTTAATTCATCTCAAGGAGTTATATCTGTATTTCGTGGATCTCTTTGCTAGCCTTATTTCTGTGGAATCTTAGAACAGATATTTCGGATCCCTTTGAAGACTATAGGGCCAAAGGAAATATCCTCCGATAACAAAGAGAAAGAAGCTTTCTGAGAAACTTCTTTGTGTTCGGTGAAATCATCTCACAGGGTTACAGCTTTCCCCTCAAGAAGCCTTTCGCTAAGATAGTTCTTGTGGAATTGGCAAAGTGATATTTGGAAGCCCATAGAGGTCTATGGTGAAAAAGGAAATATCCTCAGATGAAATCTGGAAAGAAGCTTTCTGAGAAACTGCTTAGTGTTCTGTTAATTCATCTCACAGAGTTACATCTGTATTTCGTGGATCTCTTTGCTAGCCTTATTTCTGTGGAATCTGAGAACAGATATTTCGGATCCCTTTGAAGACTATAGGGCCAAAGGAAATATCCTCCGATAACAAAGAGAAAGAAGCTTTCTGAGACACTTCTTTGTGTTCTGTGAAATCATCTCACAGAGTTACAGCTTTCCCCTCAAGAAGCCTTTCGCTAGGGCAGTTCTTGTGGAATTGGCAAAGTGATATTTGGAAGCCCCTAGAGGGCTATGGTGAAAAAGGAAATATCCTCAGATGAAATCTGGAAAGAAGATTTCTGAGAAACTGCTTAGTGTTCTGTTAATTCATCTCACAGAGTTTCATCTGTATTTCGTGGATCTCTTTGCTAGCCTTATTTCTGTGGAATTTGAGAACAGATATTTCGGATCCCTTTGAAGACTAGAGGGCCAAAGGAAATATCCTCCGATAACAAAGAGAAAGAAGCTTTCTGAGAAACTTCTTTGTGTTCTGTGAAATCATCTCACAGAGTTACAGCTTTCCCCTCAAGAAGCCTTTCGCTAAGACAGTTCTTGTGGAATTGGCAAAGTGATATTTGGAAGCCCATAGAGGGCTATGGTGAAAAAGGAAATATCCTCAGATGAAATCTGGAAAGAAGCTTTCTGAGAATCTGCTTAGGGTTCTGTTAATTCATCTCACAGAGTTACATCTGTATTTCGTGGATCTCTTTGCTAGCCTTATTTCTGTGGAATCTGAGAACAGATATTTCGGATCCCTTTGAAGACTAGAGGGCCAAAGGAAATAACCTGCGATAACAAAGAGAAAGAAGCTTTCTGAGAAACTTCTTTGTGTTCTGTGAAATCATCTCACAGAGTTACAGCTTTCCCCTCAAGAAGCCTTTCGCTAAGACAGTTCTTGTGGAATTGGCAAAGTGATATTTGGAAGCCCATAGAGGGCTATGGTGAAAAAGGAAATATCCTCAGATGAAATCTGGAAAGAAGCTTTCTGAGAAACTGCTTAGTGTTCTGTTAATTCATCTCACAGAGTTACATCTGTATTTCGTGGATCTCTTTGCTAGCCTTATTTCTGTGGAATCTGAGAACAGATATTTCGGATCCCTTTGAAGACTATAGGGCCAAAGGAAATATCCTCCGATAACAAAGAGAAAGAAGCTTTCTGAGAAACTTCTCTGTGTTCTGTGAAATCATCTCACAGAGTTACAGCTTTCCCCTCAAGAAGACTTTCGCTAAGACAGTTCTTGTGGAATTGTCAAAGTGATATTTGGAAGCCCATAGAGGGCTATGGTGAAAAAGGAAATATCCTCAGATGAAATCTGGAAAGAAGCTTTCTGAGAAACTGCTTAGTGTTCTGTTAATTCATCTCACAGAGTTACATCTGTATTTCGTGGATCTCTTTGCTAGCCTTATTTCTGTGGAATCTGAGAAGAGATATTTCGGATCCCTTTGTAGACTATAGGGCCAAAGGAAATATCCTCCGATAACAAAAAGAAAGAAGCTTTCTGAGATAATTCTTTGTGTTCTGTAAAATCATCTCACAGAGTTACAGCTTTCCCCTCAAGAAGCCTTTCGCTAAGACAGTTCTTGTGGAATTGGCAAAGTGATATTTGGAAGCCCATAGAGGGCTATGGTGAAAAAGGAGATATCCGCAGATGAAATCTGGAAAGGAGCTTTCTGAGCAACTGCTTAGTGTTCTGTTAATTCATCTCACAGAGTTACATCTGTATTTCGTGGATCTCTTTGCTAGCCTTATTTCTGTGGAATCTGAGAACAGATATTTCGGATCGCTTTGAAGACTATAGGGCCAAAGGAAATATCCTCCGATAACAAAGAGAAAGAAGCTTTCTGAGAAACTTCTTTGTGTTCTGTTAAATCATCTCACAGGGTTACAGCTTTCCCCTCAAGAAGCCTTTCGCTAAGATAGTTCTTGTGGAATTGGCAAAGTGATATTTGGAAGCCCATAGAGGGCTATGGTGAAAAAGGAAATATCCTCAGATGAAATCTGGAAAGAAGCTTTCTGAGAAACTGCTTAGTGTTCTGTTAATTCATCTCACAGAGTTACATCTGTATTTCGTGGATCTCTTTGCTAGCCTTATTTCTATGGAATCTGAGAACAGATATTTCGGATCCCTTTGAAGACTATAGGGCCAAAGGAAATATCCTCCGATAACAAAGAGAAAGAAGCTTTCTGAGAAACTACTTTGTGTTCTGTGAAATCATCTCACAGAGTTACAGCTTTCCCCTCAAGAAGCCTTTCGCTAAGACAGTTCTTGTGGAATTGGCAAAGTGATATTTGGAAGCCCATAGAGGGCTATGGTGAAAAAGGAAATATCCTCAGATGAAATCTGGAAAGAAGCTTTCTGAGAAACTGCTTAGTGTTCTGTTAATTCATCTCACAGAGTTACATCTGTATTTCGTGGATCTCTTTGCTAGCCTTATTTCTGTGGAATCTGAGAAGAGATATTTCGGATCCCTTTGAAGACTATAGGGCCAAAGGAAATATCCTCCGATAACAAAGAGAAAGAAGCTTTCTGAGAAACTTCTTTGTGTTCTGTGAAATCATCTCACAGAGTTACAGCTTTTCCCTCAAGAAGCCTTTCGCTAAGACAGTTCTTCTGGAATTGGCAAAGTGATATTTGGAAGCCCATAGAGGGCTATGGTGAAAAAGGAAATATCCTCAGATGAAATCTGGAAAGAAGCTTTCTGAGAAACTGCTTAGGGTTCTGTTAATTCATCTCACAGAGTTACATCTGTATTTCGTGGATCTCTTTGCTAGCCTTATTTCTGTGGAATCTGAGAACAGATATTTCGGATCCCTTTGAAGACTACAGGGCCAAAGGAAATAACCTGCGATAACAAAGAGAAAGAAGCTTTCTGAGAAACTTCTTTGTGTTCTGTGAAATCATCTCACAGAGTTACAGCTTTCCCCTCAAGAAGCCTTTCGCTAAGACAGTTCTTGTGGTATTGGGAAAGTGATATTTGGAAGCCCATAGAGGGCTATGGTGAAAAAGGAAATATCCTCAGATCAAATCTGGAAAGAAGCTTTCTGAGAAACTGCTTAGTGTTCTGTTAATTCATCTCACAGAGTTACATCTGTATTTCGTGGATCTCTTTGCTAGCCTTATTTCTGTGGAATCTGAGAACAGATATTTCGGATCCCTTTGAAGACTATGGGGCCAAAGGAAATATCCTCCAATAACAAAGAGAAAGAAGCTTTCTGAGAAACTTCTTTGTGTTCTGTGAAATCATCTCACAGAGTTACAGCTTTCCCCTCAAGAAGCCTTTCGCTAAGACAGTTCTTGTGGAATTGGCAAAGTGATATTTGGAAACCCATAGAGGGCTATGGTGAAAAAGGAAATATCCTCAGATGAAATCTGGAAAGAAGCTTTCTGAGAAACTGCTTAGTGTTCTGTGAATTCATCTCACAGAGTTACATCTGTATTTCGTGGATCTCATTGCTAGCCTTATTTCTGTGGAATCTGAGAACATATATTTCGGATCCCTTTGAAGACTATAGGGCCAAAGGAAATATCCTCCGATAACAAAGAGAAAGAAGCTTTCTGAGAAACTTCTTTGTGTTCTATGAAATCATCTCACAGAGTTACAGCTTTCCCCTCAAGAAGCCTTTCGCTAAGACAGTTCTTGTGGAATTGGCAAAGTGACATTTGGAAGCCCATAGAGGGCTATGGTGAAAAAGGAAATATCCTCAGATGAAATCTGGAAAGAAGCTTTCTGAGAAACTGCTTAGTATTCTGTTAATTCATCTCACAGAGTTACATCTGTATTTCGTGGATCTCTTTGCTAGCCTTATTTCTGTGGAATCTGAGAACAGATATTTCGGATCCCTTTGAAGACAATAGGGCCAAGGAAATATCCTCCGATAACAAAGAGAAAGAAGCTTTCTGAGAAACTTCTTTGTGTTCTGTGAAATCATCTCACAGAGTTACAGCTTTCCCCACAAGAAGCCTTTCGCTAAGACAGTTCTGGTGGAATTGGCAAAGTGATATTTGGAAGCCCATAGAGGGCTATGGTGAAAAAGGAAATATCCTCAGATGAAATCTGGAAAGGAGCTTTCTGAGAAACTGCTTAGTGTTCTGTTAATTCATCTCACAGAGTTACATCTGTATTTCGTGGATCTCTTTGCTAGCCTTATTTCTGTGGAATCTGAGAACAGATATTTCGGATCCCTTTGAAGACTATAGGGCCAAAGGAAATATCCTCCGATAACAAAGAGAAAGAAGCTTTCTGAGAAACTTCTTTGTGTTCTGTGAAATCATCTCACAGAGTTACAGCTTTCCCCTCAAGAAGCCTTTCGCTAAGACAGTTCTTGTGGAATTGGCAAAGTGATATTTAGAAGCCCATAGAGGGCTATGGTGAAAAAGGAAATATCCTCAGATGAAATCTGGAAAGAAGCTTTCTGAGAAACTGCTTAGTGTTCTGTTAATTCATCTCAAAGAGTTATATCTGTATTTCGTGGATCTCTTTGCTAGCCTTATTTCTGTGGAATCTGAGAACAGATATTTCGGATCCCTTTGAAGACTATAGAGCCAAAGGAAATATCCTGCGATAACTAAGAGAAAGAAGCTTTCTGAGAAACTTCTTTGTGTTCTGTGAAATCATCTCACAGAGTTACAGCTTTCCCCTCAAGAAGCCTTTCGCTAAGACAGTTCTTGTGGAATTGGCAAAGTGATATTTGGAAGCCCATAGAGGGCTATGGTGAAAAAGGAAATATCCTCAGATGAAATCTGGAAAGAAGCTTTCTGAGAAACTGCTCTGTGATGTGTGATTTCCACTCACAGAGTTACATCTGTATTTCGTGGATCTCTTTGCTAGCCTTATTTCTGTGGAATGTTAGAACAGATATTTCGGATCCTTTTGAAGACTATAAGGCCAAAGGAAATATCCTGCGATAACAAAGAGAAAGAAGCTTTCTGAGAAACTACTTTGTGTTCTGTGAAATCATCTCACAGAGTTACAGCTTTCCCCACAAGAGGCCTTTCGCTTAGACAGTTCTTGTGGAATTGGCAAAGTGATATTTGGAAGCCCATAGAGGGCTATGGTGAAAAAGGAAATATCCTCAGAGGAAATATGGAAAGAAGCTTTCTGAGAAATTGCTTAGTGTTCTGTTAATTCATCTCAAAGAGTTATATCTGTATTTCGTGGATCTCTTTGCTAGCCTTATTTCTGTGGAATCTGAGAACAGATATTTCGGATCCCTTTGAAGACTATAGGGCCTAAGGAAATATCCTGCGATAACAAAGAGAAAGAAGCTTTCTGAGAAACCTCTTTGTGTTCTGTGAAATCATCTCACAGAGTTACAGCTTTCCCCTCAAGAAGCCTTTCGCTAGGGCAGTTCTTGTGGAATTGGCAAAGTGATATTTGGAAGACCTTAGAGGGCTATGGTGAAAAAGGAAATATCCTCAGATGAAATCTGGAAAGAAGCTTTCTGAGAAACTGCTTAGTGTTCTGTTAATTCATCTCAAGGAGTTATATCTGTATTTCGTGGATCTCTTTGCTAGCCTTATTTCTGTGGAATCTTAGAACAGATATTTCGGATCCCTTTGAAGACTATAGGGCCAAAGGAAATATCCTCCGATAACAAAGAGAAAGAAGCTTTCTGAGAAACTTCTTTGTGTTCTGTGAAATCATCTCACAGAGTTACAGCTTTCCCCTCAAGAAGCCTTTCGCTAAGACAGTTCTTGTGGAAATGGCAAAGTGATATTTGGAAGCCCATAGAGGGCTATGGTGAAAAAGGAAATATCCTCAGATGAAATCTGGAAAGAAGCTTTCTGAGAAACTGCTTAGGGTTCTGTTAATTCATCTCACAGAGTTACATCTGTATTTCGTGGGTCTCTTTGCTAGCCTTATTTCTGTGGAATCTGAGAACAGATATTTCGGATCCCTTTGAAGACTAGAGGGCCAAAGGAAAAAACCTGCGATAACAAAGAGAAAGAAGCTTTCTGAGAAACTTCTTTGTGTTCTGTGAAATCATCTCACAGAGTTACAGCTTTCCCCTCAAGAAGCCTTTCGCTAAGACAGTTCTTGTGGAATTGGCAAAGTGATATTTGGAAGCCCATAGAGGGCTATGGTGAAAAAGGAAATATCCTCAGATGAAATCTGGAAAGAAGCTTTCTGAGAAACTGCTTAGTGTTCTGTGAATTCATCTCACAGAGTTACATCTGTATTTCGTGGATCTCTTTGCTAGCCTTATTTCTGTGGAATCTGAGAACAGATATTTCGGATCCCTATGAAGACTATAGGGCCAAAGGAAATATCCTCCGATAACAAAGAGAAAGAAGCTTTCTGAGAAACTTCTTTGTGTTCTGTGAAATCATCTCACAGAGTTACAGCTTTCCCCTCAAGAAGACTTTCGCTAAGACAGTTCTTGTGGAATTGTCAAAGTGATATTTGGAAGCCCATAGAGGGCTATGGTGAAAAAGGAAATATCCTCAGATGAAATCTGGAAAGAAGCTTTCTGAGAAACTGCTTAGTGTTCTGTTAATTCATCTCACAGAGTTACATCTGTATTTCGTGGATCTCTTTGCTAGCCTTATTTCTGTGGAATCTGAGAAGAGATATTTCGGATCCCTTTGAAGACTATAGGGCCAAAGGAAATATCCTCCGATAACAAAAAGAAAGAAGCTTTCTGAGAAACTTCTTTGTGTTCTGTGAAATCATCTCACAGAGTTACAGCTTTCCCCTCAAGAAGCCTTTCGCTAAGACAGTTCTTGTGGAATTGGCAAAGTGATATTTGGAAGCCCATAGAGGGCTATGGTGAAAAAGGAAATATCCTCACATGAAATCTGGAAAGGAGCTTTCTGAGCAACTGCTTAGTGTTCTGTTAATTCATCTCACAGAGTTACATCTGTATTTCGTGGATCTCTTTGCTAGCCTTATTTCTGTGGAATCTGAGAACAGATATTTCGGATCGCTTTGAAGACTATAGGGCCAAAGGAAATATCCTCCGATAACAAAGAGAAAGAAGCTTTCTGAGAAACTTCTTTGTGTTCTGTGAAATCACCTCACAGGGTTACAGCTTTCCCCTCAAGAAGCCTTTCGCTAAGATAGTTCTTGTGGAATTGGCAAAGTGATATTTGGAAGCCCATAGAGGGCTATGGTGAAAAAGGAAATATCCTCAGATGAAATCTGGAAAGAAGCTTTCTGAGAAACTGCTTAGTGTTCTGTTAATTCATCTCACAGAGTTACATCTGTATTTCGTGGATCTCTTTGCTAGCCTTATTTCTGTGGAATCTGAGAACAGATATTTCGGATCCCTTTGAAGACTATAGGGCCAAAGGAAATATCCTCCGATAACAAAGAGAAAGAAGCTTTCTGAGAAACTACTTTGCGTTCTGTGAAATCATCTCACAGAGTTACAGCTTTCCCCTAAAGAAGCCTTTCGCTAAGACAGTTCTTGTGGAATTGGCAAAGTGATATTTGGAAGCCCATAGAGGGCTATGGTGAAAAAGAAAATATCCTCAGATGAAATCTGGAAAGAAGCTTTCTGAGAAACTGCTTAGTGTTCTGTTAATTCATCTCACAGAGTTACATCTGTATTTCGTGGATCTCTTTGCTAGCCTTATTTCTGTGGAATCTGAGAACAGATATTTCGGATCCCTTTGAAGACTACAGGGCCAAAGGAAATATCCTCCGATAACAAAGAGAAAGAAGCTTTCTGAGAAACTTCTTTGTGCTCTGTGAAATCATCTCACAGAGTTACAGCTTTCCCCTCAAGAAGCCATTCGCTAAGACAGTTCTTGTGGAATTGACAAAGTGATATTTGGAAGCCCATAGAGGGCTGTGGTGAAAAAGGAAATATCCTCAGATGAAATCTGGAAAGAAGCTTTCTGAAAAACTGCTTAGTGTTCTGTCAATTCATCTCACAGAGTTACATCTGTATTTCGTGGATCTCTTTGCTAGCCTTATTTCTGTGGAATCTGAGAACAGATATTTCGGATCCCTTTGAAGACTATAGGGCCAAAGGAAATATCCTGCGATAACAAAGAGAAAGAAGCTTTCTGAGAAACCTCTTTGTGTTCTGTGAAATCATCTCACAGAGTTACAGCTTTCCCCTCAAGAAGCCTTTCGCTAGGGCAGTTCTTGTGGAATTGGCAAAGTGATATTTGGAAGCCCATAGAGGGCTATGGTGAAAAAGGAAATATCCTCAGATGAAATCTGGAAAGAAGTTTTCTGAGAAACTGCTTAGTGTTCTGTTAATTCGTCTCACAGAGTTTCATCTGTATTTCGTGGATCTGTTTGCTAGCCTTATTTCTGTGGAATCTGAGAAGAGATATTTCGGATCCCTTTGAAGACTATAGGGCCAAAGGAAATATCCTCCGATAACAAAGAGAAAGAAGCTTTCTGAGAAACTTCTTTGTGTTCTGTGAAGTCATCTCACAGAGTTACAGCTTTCCCCTCAAGAAGCCTTTCGCTAAGACAGTTCTTGTGGAATTGGCAAAGTGATATTTGGAAGCCCATAGAGGGCTATGGTGAAAAAGGAAATATCCTCAGATGAAATCTGGAAAGAAGATTTCTGAGAGACTGCTTAGTGTTCTGTTAATTCATCTCACAGAGTTACATCTGTATTTCGTGGATCTCTTTGCTAGCCTTATTTCTGTGGAATCTGAGAACAGATATTTCGGATCCCTTAGAAGACTATAGGGCCAAAGGAAATATCCTCCGATAACAAAGAGAAAGAAGCTTTCTGAGAAACTTCTTTGTGTTCTGTGAAATCATCTCACAGGGTTACAGCTTTCCCCTCAAGAAGCCTTTCGCTAAGATAGTTCTTGTGGAATTGGCAAAGTGATATTTGGAATCCCTTAGAGGGCTATGGTGAAAAAGGAAATATCCTCAGATGAAATCTGGAAAGAAGCTTTCTGAGAAACTGCTTAGTGTTCTGTGAATTCATCTCACAGAGTTACATCTGTATTTCGTGGATCTCTTTGCTAGCCTTATTTCTGTGGAATCTGAGAACAGATATTTCGGATCCCTTTGAAGACTATAGGGCCAAAGGAAATATCCTCCGATAACAAAGAGAAAGAAGCTTTCTGAGAAACTTCTTTGTGTTCTGTGAAATCACCTCACAGAGTTAAAGCTTTCCCCTCAATAAGGCTTTCGCTAAGACAGTTCTTGTTGAATTGGCAAAGTGATATTTGGAAGCCCATGGAGGGCTATGGTGAAAAAGGAAATATCCTCAGATGAAATCTGGAAAGAAGCTTTCTGAGAAACTGCTTAGTGTTCTGTTAATTCATCTCACAGAGTTACATCTGTATTTCGTGGATCTCTTTGCTAGCCTTATTTCTGTGGAATCTGAGAACAGATATTTGGGATCCCTTTGAAGACTATAGGGCCAAAGGAAATATCCTCCGATAACAAAGAGAAAGAAGCTTTCTGAGAAACTTCTTTGTGTTCTGTGAAATCATCTCACAGAGTTACAGCTTTCCCCTCAAGAAGCCTTTCGCTAAGACAGTTCTTGTGGAATTGGCAAAGTGATATTTGGAAGCCCATAGAGGGCTATGGTGAAAAAGGAAATATCCTCAGAAGAAATCTGGAAAGAAGCTTTCTGAGAAAATACTCTGTCATGTGTGACTTCCACTCACAGAGTTACATCTGTATTTCGTGGATCTCTTTGCTAGCCTTATTTCTGTGGAATCTGAGAACAGATATTTCGGATCCCTTTGAAGACTATAGGGCCAAAGGAAATATCCTCCGATAACAAAGAGAAAGAAGCTTTCTGAGAAACTTCTTTGTGTTCTGTGAAATCACCTCACAGAGTTAAAGCTTTCCCCTCAATAAGGCTTTCGCTAAGACAGTTCTTGTTGAATTGGCAAAGTGATATTTGGAAGCCCATAGAGGGCTATGGTGAAAAAGGAAATATCCTCAGATGAAATCTGGAAAGAAGCTTTCTGAGAAACTGCTTAGTGTTCTGTTAATTCATCTCACAGAGTTACATCTGTATTTCATGGATCTCTTTGCTAGCCTTATTTCTGTGGAATCTGAGAACAGATATTTCGGATCCCTTTGAAGACTATAGGGCCAAAGGAAATATCCTCCGATAACAAAGAGAAAGAAGCTTTCTGAGAAACTTCTTTGTGTTCTGTGAAATCATCTCACAGAGTTACAACTTTCCCCTCAAGAAGCCTTTCGCTAAGACAGTTCTTGTGGAATTGGCAAAGTGATATTTGGAAGCGCATAGAGGGCTATGGTGAAAAAGGAAATATCCTCAGATGAAATCTGGAAAGAAGCTTTCTGAGAAACTTCTTAGTGTTCTGTTGATTCATCTGAAAGAGTTACATCTGTATTTCGTGGATCTCTTTGCTAGCCTTATTTCTGTGGAATCTGAGAACAGATATTTCGGATCCCTTTGAAGACTATAGGGCCAAAGGAAATATCTTCCGATAACAAAGAGAAAGAAGCTTTCTGAGAAACTTCTTTGTGTTCTGTGAAATCATCTCACAGAGTTACAGCTTTCCCCTCAAGAAGCCTTTCGCTAAGACGGTTCTTGTGGAATTGGCAAAGTGATATTTGGAAGCCCATAGAGGGCTATGGTGAAAAAGGAAATATCCACAGATGAAATCTGGAAAGAAGGTTTCTGAGGAACTGCTTAGTGTTCTGTTAATTCATCTCACAGAGTTACATCTGTATTTCGTGGATCTCTTTGCTAGCCTTATTTCTGTGGAATCTGAGAACGGATATTTCGGATCCCTTTGAAGACTATAGGGCCAAAGGAAATATCCTCCGATAACAAAGAGAAAGAAGCTTTCTGAGAAACTTCTTTGTGTTCTGTGAAATCATCTCACAGAGTGAAAGCTTTCCCCTCAAGAAGCCTTTCGCTAAGACAGTTCTTGTGGAATTGGCAAAGTGATATTTGGAAGCCCATAGAGGGCTATGGTGAAAAAGGAAATATCCTCAGATGAAATCTGGAAAGAAGCTTTCTGAGAAACTGCTTAGGGTTCTGTTAATTCATGTCACAGAGTTACATCTGTATTTCGTGGATCTCTTTGCTAGCCTTATTTCTGTGGAATCTGAGAACAGATATTTCGGATCCCTTTGAAGACTAGAGGGCCAAAGGAAATAACCTGCGAAAACAAAGAGAAAGAATCTTTCTGAGAAACTTCTTTGTGTTCTGTGAAATCATCTCACAGAGTTACAGCTTTCCCCTCAAGAAGCCTTTCGCTAAGACAGTTCTTGTGGAATTGGCAAAGTGATATTTGGAAGCCCATAGAGGGCTATGGTGAAAAAGGAAATATCCTCAGATGAAATCTGGAAAGAAGCTTTTTGAGAAACTGCTTAGTGTTCTGTTAATTCATCTCACAGAGTTACATCTGTATTTCGTGGATCTCTTTGCTAGCCTTATTTCTGTGGAATCTGAGAAGAGATATTTCGGATCCCTTTGAAGACTATAGGGCCAAAGGAAATATCCTCCGATAACAAAGAGAAAGAAGCTTTCTGAGAAACTTCTTTGTGTTCTGTGAAATCATCTCACAGAGTTACAGCTTTCCCCTCAAGAAGCCTTTCGCTAAGACAGTTCTTGTGGAATTGGCAAAGTGATATTTGGAAGCCCATAGAGGGCTATGGTGAAAAAGGAAATATCCTCAGATGAAATCTGGAAAGGAGCTTTCTGAGAAACTGCTTAGTGTTCTGTTAATTCATCTCACAGAGTTACATCTGTATTTCGTGGATCTCTTTGCTAGCCTTATTTCTGTGGAATCTGAGAACAGATATTTCGGATCCCTTTGAAGACTATAGGGCCAAAGGAAATATCCTCCGATAACAAAGAGAAAGAAGCTTTCTGAGAAACTTCTTTGTGTTCGGTGAAATCATCTCACAGGGTTACAGCTTTCCCCTCAAGAAGCCTTTCGCTAAGATAGTTCTTGTGGAATTGGCAAAGTGATATTTGGAATCCCTTAGAGGGCTATGGTGAAAAAGGAAATATCCTCAGATGAAATCTGGAAAGAAGCTTTCTGAGAAACTGCTTAGTGTTCTGTGAATTCATCTCACAGAGTTACATCTGTATTTCGTGGATCTCTTTGCTAGCCTTATTTCTGTGGAATCTGAGAACAGATATTTCGGATCCCTTTGAAGACTATAGGGCCAAAGGAAATATCCTCCAATAACAAAGAGAAAGAAGCTTTCTGAGAAACTTCTTTGTGTTCTGTGAAATCATCTCACAGAGTTACAGCTTTCCCCTCAAGAAGCCTTTCGCTAAGACAGTTCTTGTGGAATTGGCAAAGTGATATTTGGAAGCCCCTAGAGGGCTATGGTGAAAAAGGAAATATCCTCAGATGAAATCTGGAAAGAAGCTTTCTGAGAAACTGCTTAGTGTTCTGTGAATTCATCTCACAGAGTTACATCTGTGTTTCGTGGATCTCTTTGCTAGCCTTATTTCTGTGGAATCTGAGAACAGATATTTCGGATCCCTTTGAAGACTATAGGGCCAAAGGAAATATCCTCCGATAACAAAGTGAAAGAAGCTTTCTGAGAAACTTCTTTGTGTTCTGTGAAATCACCTCACAGAGTTAAAGCTTTCCCCTCAATAAGGCTTTCGCTAAGACAGTTCTTGTTGAATTGGCAAAGTGATATTTGGAAGCCCATAGAGGGCTATGGTGAAAAAGGAAATATCCTCAGATGAAATCTGGAAAGAAGCTTTCTGAGAAACTGCTTAGTGTTCTGTTAATTCATCTCACAGAGTTACATCTGTATTTCGTGGATCTCTTTGCTAGCCTTATTTCTGTGGAATCTGAGAACAGATATTTGGGATCCCTTTGAAGACTATAGGGCCAAAGGAAATATCCTCCGATAACAAAGAGAAAGAAGCTTTCTGAGAAACTTCTTTGTGTTCTGTGAAATCATCTCACAGAGTTACAGCTTTCCCCTCAAGAAGCCTTTCGCTAAGACAGTTCTTGTGGAATTGGCAAAGTGATATTTGGAAGCCCATAGAGGTCTATGGTGAAAAAGGAAATATCCTCAGAAGAAATCTGGAAAGAAGCTTTCTGAGAAAATACTCTGTCATGTGTGACTTCCACTCACAGAGTTACATCTGTATTTCGTGGATCTCTTTGCTAGCCTTATTTCTGTGGAATCTGAGAACAGATATTTCGGATCCCTTTGAAGACTATAGGGCCAAAGGAAATATCCTCCGATAACAAAGAGAAAGAAGCTTTCTGAGAAACTTCTTTGTGTTCTGTGAAATCACCTCACAGAGTTAAAGCTTTCCCCTCAATAAGGCTTTCGCTAAGACAGTTCTTGTTGAATTGGCAAAGTGATATTTGGAAGCCCATAGAGGGCTATGGTGAAAAAGGAAATATCCTCAGATGAAATCTGGAAAGAAGCTTTCTGAGAAACTGCTTAGTGTTCTGTTAATTCATCTCACAGAGTTACATCTGTATTTCATGGATCTCTTTGCTAGCCTTATTTCTGTGGAATCTGAGAACAGATATTTCGGATCCCTTTGAAGACTATAGGGCCAAAGGAAATATCCTCCGATAACAAAGAGAAAGAAGCTTTCTGAGAAACTTCTTTGTGTTCTGTGAAATCATCTCACAGAGTTACAACTTTCCCCTCAAGAAGCCTTTCGCTAAGACAGTTCTTGTGGAATTGGCAAAGTGATATTTGGAAGCGCATAGAGGGCTATGGTGAAAAAGGAAATATCCTCAGATGAAATCTGGAAAGAAGCTTTCTGAGAAACTTCTTAGTGTTCTGTTGATTCATCTCAAAGAGTTACATCTGTATTTCGTGGATCTCTTTGCTAGCCTTATTTCTGTGGAATCTGAGAACAGATATTTCGGATCCCTTTGAAGACTATAGGGCCAAAGGAAATATCTTCCGATAACAAAGAGAAAGAAGCTTTCTGAGAAACTTCTTTGTGTTCTGTGAAATCATCTCACAGAGTTACAGCTTTCCCCTCAAGAAGCCTTTCGCTAAGACGGTTCTTGTGGAATTGGCAAAGTGATATTTGGAAGCCCATAGAGGGCTATGGTGAAAAAGGAAATATCCACAGATGAAATCTGGAAAGAAGGTTTCTGAGGAACTGCTTAGTGTTCTGTTAATTCATCTCACAGAGTTACATCTGTATTTCGTGGATCTCTTTGCTAGCCTTATTTCTGTGGAATCTGAGAACGGATATTTCGGATCCCTTTGAAGACTATAGGGCCAAAGGAAATATCCTCCGATAACAAAGAGAAAGAAGCTTTCTGAGAAACTTCTTTGTGTTCTGTGAAATCATCTCACAGAGTTACAGCTTTCCCCTCAAGAAGCCTTTCGCTAAGACAGTTCTTGTGGAATTGGCAAAGTGATATTTGGAAGCCCATAGAGGGCTATGGTGAAATAGGAAATATCCTCAGATGAAATCTGGAAAGGAGCTTTCTGAGAAACTGCTTAGTGTTCTGTGAATTCATCTCACAGAGTTACATCTGTATTTCGTGGATCTCTTTGCTAGCCTTATTTCTGTGGAATCTGAGAACAGATATTTCGGATCCCTTTGAAGACTATAGGGCCAAAGGAAATATCCTCCAATAACAAAGAGAAAGAAGCTTTCTGAGAAACTTCTTTGTGTTCTGTGAAATCATCTCACAGAGTTACAGCTTTCCCCTCAAGAAGCCTTTCGCTAAGACAGTTCTTGTGGAATTGGCAAAGTGATATTTGGAAGCCCCTAGAGGGCTATGGTGAAAAAGGAAATATCCTCAGATGAAATCTGGAAAGAAGCTTTCTGAGAAACTGCTTAGTGTTCTGTGAATTCATCTCACAGAGTTACATCTGTGTTTCGTGGATCTCTTTGCTAGCCTTATTTCTGTGGAATCTGAGAACAGATATTTCGGATCCCTTTGAAGACTATAGGGCCAAAGGAAATATCCTCCGATAACAAAGTGAAAGAAGCTTTCTGAGAAACTTCTTTGTGTTCTGTGAAATCATCTCACAGAGTGAAAGCTTTCCCCTCAAGAAGGCTTTCGCTAAGACAGTTCTTGTGGAATTGGCAAAGTGATATTTGGAAGCCCATAGAGGGCTATGGTGAAAAAGGAAATATCCTCAGATGAAATCTGGAAAGAAGCTTTCTGAGAAACTGCTTAGTGTTCTGTTAATTCATCTCACAGAGTTACATCCGTATTTCGTGGATCTCTTTGCTAGCCTTATTTCTTTGGAATCTGAGAACAGATATTTCGGATCCCTTTGAAGACTATAGGGCCAAAGGAAATATCCTCCGATAACAAATAGAAAGAAGCTTTCTGAGAAACTTCTTTGTGTTCTGTGAAATCATCTCACAGAGTTACAGCTTTCCCCTCAAGAAGCCTTTCGCTAAGACAGTTCTTGTGGAATTGGCAAAGTGATATTTGGAAGCCCATAGAGGGCTATGGTGAAAAAGGAAATATCCTCAGAAGAAATGTGGAAAGAAGCTTTCTGAGAAAATACTCTGTGATGTGTGACTTCCACTCACAGAGTTACATCTGTATTTCGTGGATCTCTTTGCTAGCCTTATTTCTGTGGAATCTGAGAACAGATATTTCGGATCCCTTTGAAGACTATAGGGCCAAAGGAAATATCCTCCGATAACAAAGAGAAAGAAGCTTTCTGAGAAACTTCTTTGTGTTCTGTGAAATCACCTCACAGAGTTAAAGCTTTCCCCTCAATAAGGCTTTCGCTAAGACAGTTCTTGTTGAATTGGCAAAGTGATATTTGGAAGCCCATAGAGGGCTATGGTGAAAAAGGAAATATCCTCAGATGAAATCTGGAAAGAAGCTTTCTGAGAAACTGCTTAGTGTTCTGTTAATTCATCTCACAGAGTTACATCTGTATTTCGTGGATCTCTTTGCTAGCCTTATTTCTGTGGAATCTGAGAACAGATATTTCGGATCCCTTTGAAGACTATAGGGCCAAAGGAAATATCCTCCGATAACAAAGAGAAAGAAGCTTTCTGAGAAACTTCTTTGTGTTCTGTGAAATCATCTCACAGAGTTACAGCTTTCCCCTCAAGAAGCCTTTCGCTAAGACAGTTCTTGTGGAATTGGCAAAGTGATATTTGGAAGCCCATAGAGGTCTATGGTGAAAAAGGAAATATCCTCAGAAGAAATCTGGAAAGAAGCTTTCTGAGAAAATACTCTGTCATGTGTGACTTCCACTCACAGAGTTACATCTGTATTTCGTGGATCTCTTTGCTAGCCTTATTTCTGTGGAATCTGAGAACAGATATTTCGGATCCCTTTGAAGACTATAGGGCCAAAGGAAATATCCTCCGATAACAAAGAGAAAGAAGCTTTCTGAGAAACTTCTTTGTGTTCTGTGAAATCACCTCACAGAGTTAAAGCTTTCCCCTCAATAAGGCTTTCGCTAAGACAGTTCTTGTTGAATTGGCAAAGTGATATTTGGAAGCCCATAGAGGGCTATGGTGAAAAAGGAAATATCCTCAGATGAAATCTGGAAAGAAGCTTTCTGAGAAACTGCTTAGTGTTCTGTTAATTCATCTCACAGAGTTACATCTGTATTTCATGGATCTCTTTGCTAGCCTTATTTCTGTGGAATCTGAGAACAGATATTTCGGATCCCTTTGAAGACTATAGGGCCAAAGGAAATATCCTCCGATAACAAAGAGAAAGAAGCTTTCTGAGAAACTTCTTTGTGTTCTGTGAAATCATCTCACAGAGTTACAACTTTCCCCTCAAGAAGCCTTTCGCTAAGACAGTTCTTGTGGAATTGGCAAAGTGATATTTGGAAGCGCATAGAGGGCTATGGTGAAAAAGGAAATATCCTCAGATGAAATCTGGAAAGAAGCTTTCTGAGAAACTTCTTAGTGTTCTGTTGATTCATCTCAAAGAGTTACATCTGTATTTCGTGGATCTCTTTGCTAGCCTTATTTCTGTGGAATCTGAGAACAGATATTTCGGATCCCTTTGAAGACTATAGGGCCAAAGGAAATATCTTCCGATAACAAAGAGAAAGAAGCTTTCTGAGAAACTTCTTTGTGTTCTGTGAAATCATCTCACAGAGTTACAGCTTTCCCCTCAAGAAGCCTTTCGCTAAGACGGTTCTTGTGGAATTGGCAAAGTGATATTTGGAAGCCCATAGAGGGCTATGGTGAAAAAGGAAATATCCACAGATGAAATCTGGAAAGAAGGTTTCTGAGGAACTGCTTAGTGTTCTGTTAATTCATCTCACAGAGTTACATCTGTATTTCGTGGATCTCTTTGCTAGCCTTATTTCTGTGGAATCTGAGAACGGATATTTCGGATCCCTTTGAAGACTATAGGGCCAAAGGAAATATCCTCCGATAACAAAGAGAAAGAAGCTTTCTGAGAAACTTCTTTGTGTTCTGTGAAATCATCTCACAGAGTTACAGCTTTCCCCTCAAGAAGCCTTTCGCTAAGACAGTTCTTGTGGAATTGGCAAAGTGATATTTGGAAGCCCATAGAGGGCTATGGTGAAATAGGAAATATCCTCAGATGAAATCTGGAAAGGAGCTTTCTGAGAAACTGCTTAGTGTTCTGTGAATTCATCTCACAGAGTTACATCTGTATTTCGTGGATCTCTTTGCTAGCCTTATTTCTGTGGAATCTGAGAACAGATATTTCGGATCCCTTTGAAGACTATAGGGCCAAAGGAAATATCCTCCAATAACAAAGAGAAAGAAGCTTTCTGAGAAACTTCTTTGTGTTCTGTGAAATCATCTCACAGAGTTACAGCTTTCCCCTCAAGAAGCCTTTCGCTAAGACAGTTCTTGTGGAATTGGCAAAGTGATATTTGGAAGCCCCTAGAGGGCTATGGTGAAAAAGGAAATATCCTCAGATGAAATCTGGAAAGAAGCTTTCTGAGAAACTGCTTAGTGTTCTGTGAATTCATCTCACAGAGTTACATCTGTGTTTCGTGGATCTCTTTGCTAGCCTTATTTCTGTGGAATCTGAGAACAGATATTTCGGATCCCTTTGAAGACTATAGGGCCAAAGGAAATATCCTCCGATAACAAAGTGAAAGAAGCTTTCTGAGAAACTTCTTTGTGTTCTGTGAAATCATCTCACAGAGTGAAAGCTTTCCCCTCAAGAAGGCTTTCGCTAAGACAGTTCTTGTGGAATTGGCAAAGTGATATTTGGAAGCCCATAGAGGGCTATGGTGAAAAAGGAAATATCCTCAGATGAAATCTGGAAAGAAGCTTTCTGAGAAACTGCTTAGTGTTCTGTTAATTCATCTCACAGAGTTACATCCGTATTTCGTGGATCTCTTTGCTAGCCTTATTTCTTTGGAATCTGAGAACAGATATTTCGGATCCCTTTGAAGACTATAGGGCCAAAGGAAATATCCTCCGATAACAAATAGAAAGAAGCTTTCTGAGAAACTTCTTTGTGTTCTGTGAAATCATCTCACAGAGTTACAGCTTTCCCCTCAAGAAGCCTTTCGCTAAGACAGTTCTTGTGGAATTGGCAAAGTGATATTTGGAAGCCCATAGAGGGCTATGGTGAAAAAGGAAATATCCTCAGAAGAAATGTGGAAAGAAGCTTTCTGAGAAAATACTCTGTGATGTGTGACTTCCACTCACAGAGTTACATCTGTATTTCGTGGATCTCTTTGCTAGCCTTATTTCTGTGGAATCTGAGAACAGATATTTCGGATCCCTTTGAAGACTATAGGGCCAAAGGAAATATCCTCCGATAACAAAGAGAAAGAAGCTTTCTGAGAAACTTCTTTGTGTTCTGTGAAATCACCTCACAGAGTTAAAGCTTTCCCCTCAATAAGGCTTTCGCTAAGACAGTTCTTGTTGAATTGGCAAAGTGATATTTGGAAGCCCATAGAGGGCTATGGTGAAAAAGGAAATATCCTCAGATGAAATCTGGAAAGAAGCTTTCTGAGAAACTGCTTAGTGTTCTGTTAATTCATCTCACAGAGTTACATCTGTATTTCGTGGATCTCTTTGCTAGCCTTATTTCTGTGGAATCTGAGAACAGATATTTCGGATCCCTTTGAAGACTATAGGGCCAAAGGAAATATCCTCCGATAACAAAGAGAAAGAAGCTTTCTGAGAAACTTCTTTGTGTTCTGTGAAATCATCTCACAGAGTTACAACTTTCCCCTCAAGAAGCCTTTCGCTAAGACAGTTCTTGTGGAATTGGCAAAGTGATATTTGGAAGCGCATAGAGGGCTATGGTGAAAAAGGAAATATCCTCAGATGAAATCTGGAAAGAAGCTTTCTGAGAAACTTCTTAGTGTTCTGTTGATTCATCTCAAAGAGTTACATCTGTATTTCGTGGATCTCTTTGCTAGCCTTATTTCTGTGGAATCTGAGAACAGATATTTCGGATCGCTTTGAAGACTATAGGGCCAAAGGAAATATCCTGCGATAACAAAGAGAAAGAAGCTTTCTGAGAAACTTCTTTGTGTTCTGTGAAATCATCTCACAGAGTTACAGCTTTTCCCTCAAGAAACCTTTCGCTAAGATAGTTCTTCTGGAATTGGCAAAGTGATATTTGGAAGCCCATAGAGGGCTATGGTGAAAAAGGAAATATCCTCAGATGAAATCTGGAAAGAAGCTTTCTGAGAAACTGCTTAGTGTTCTGTTAATTCATCTCACAGAGTTACATCTGTATTTCGTGGATCCCTTTGCTAGCCTTATTTCTGTGGAATCTGAGAACAGATATTTCCGATCCCTTTGAAGACAATAGGGCCAATGGAAATACCCTCCGATAACAAAGAGAAAGAAGCTTTCTGAGAAACTTCTTTGTGTTCTGTGAAATCATCTCACAGAGTTACAGCTTTTCCCTCAAGAAGCCTTTCGCTAAGACAGTTCTTGTGGAATTGGCAAAGTGATATCTGGAAGCCCATAGAAGGCTATGGTGAAAAAGGAAATATCCTCAGATGAAATCTGGAAAGAAGCTTTCTGAGAAACTTCTTAGTGTTCTGTTGATTCATCTCAAAGAGTTACATCTGTATTTCGTGGATCTCTTTGCTAGCCTTATTTCTGTGGAATCTGAGAACAGATATTTCGGATCCCTTTGAAGACTATAGGGCCAAAGGAAATATCCTGCGATAACAAAGAGAAAGAAGCTTTCTGAGAAACTTCTTTGTGTTCCGTGAAATCACCTCACAGAGTTACAGCTTTCCCCGAAAGAAACCTTTCGCTAAGACAGTTCTTGTGGAATTGGCAAAGTGATATTTGGAAGCCCCTAGAGGGCTATGGTGAAAAAGGAAATATCCTCAGATGAAATCTGGAAAGAAGCTTTCTGAGAAACTGCTTAGTGTTCTGTTAATTCATCTCACAGAGTTACATCTGTATTTCGTGGATCTCTTTGCTAGCCTTATTTCTGTGGAATCTGAGAACAGATATTTCGGATCCTTTTGAAGACTATAGGGCCAAAGGAAATATCCTCCGATAACAAAGGAAAGAAGCTTTCTGAGAAACTTCTTTGTGTTCTGTGAAATCATCTCACAGAGTTACAGGTTTCCCATCAAGAAGCCTTTCGATAAGACAGTTCTTGTGGAATTGGCAAAGTGATATTTCGAATCCCATAGAGGGCTATGGTGAAAAAGGATATATCCTCAGATGAAATCTGGAAAGAAGCTTTCTGAGAAAACTGCTTAGTGTTCTGTTAATTCATCTCACAGAGTTACATCTGTATTTCGTGGATCTCTTTGCTAGCCTTATTTCTGTGGAATCTGAGAACAGATATTTCGGATCCCTTTGAAGACTATAGGGCCAAAGGAAATATCCTGCGATAACAAAGAGAAAGAAGCTTTCTGAGAAACCTCTTTGTGTTCTGTGAAATCATCTCACAGAGTTACAGCTTTCCCCTCAAGAAGCCTTTCGCTAGGGCAGTTCTTGTGGAATTGGCAAAGTGATATTTGGAAGCCCATAGAGGGCTATGGTGAAAAAGGAAATATCCTCAGATGAAATCTGGAAAGAAGTTTTCTGAGAAACTGCTTAGTGTTCTGTTAATTCGTCTCACAGAGTTTCATCTGTATTTCGTGGATCTGTTTGCTAGCCTTATTTCTGTGGAATCTGAGAAGAGATATTTCGGATCCCTTTGAAGACTATAGGGCCAAAGGAAATATCCTCCGATAACAAAGAGAAAGAAGCTTTCTGAGAAACTTCTTTGTGTTCTGTGAAATCATCTCACAGAGTTACAGCTTTCCCCTCAAGAAGCCTTTCGCTAAGACAGTTCTTGTGGAATTGGCAAAGTGATATTTGGAAGCCCATAGAGGGCTATGGTGAAAAAGGAAATATCCTCAGATGAAATCTGGAAAGAAGATTTCTGAGAAACTGCTTAGTGTTCTGTTAATTCATCTCACAGAGTTACATCTGTATTTCGTGGATCTCTTTGCTAGCCTTATTTCTGTGGAATCTGAGAACAGATATTTCGGATCCCTTAGAAGACTATAGGGCCAAAGGAAATATCCTCCGATAACAAAGAGAAAGAAGCTTTCTGAGAAACTTCTTTGTGTTCTGTGAAATCATCTCACAGGGTTACAGCTTTCCCCTCAAGAAGCCTTTCGCTAAGATAGTTCTTGTGGAATTGGCAAAGTGATATTTGGAATCCCTTAGAGGGCTATGGTGAAAAAGGAAATATCCTCAGATGAAATCTGGAAAGAAGCTTTCTGAGAAACTGCTTAGTGTTCTGTGAATTCATCTCACAGAGTTACATCTGTATTTCGTGGATCTCTTTGCTAGCCTTATTTCTGTGGAATCTGAGAACAGATATTTCGGATCCCTTTGAAGACTATAGGGCCAAAGGAAATATCCTCCAATAACAAAGAGAAAGAAGCTTTCTGAGAAACTTCTTTGTGTTCTGTGAAATCATCTCACAGAGTTACAGCTTTCCCCTCAAGAAGCCTTTCGCTAAGACAGTTCTTGTGGAATTGGCAAAGTGATATTTGGAAGCCCCTAGAGGGCTATGGTGAAAAAGGAAATATCCTCAGATGAAATCTGGAAAGAAGCTTTCTGAGAAACTGCTTAGTGTTCTGTGAATTCATCTCACAGAGTTACATCTGTGTTTCGTGGATCTCTTTGCTAGCCTTATTTCTGTGGAATCTGAGAACAGATATTTCGGATCCCTTTGAAGACTATAGGGCCAAAGGAAATATCCTCCGATAACAAAGTGAAAGAAGCTTTCTGAGAAACTTCTTTGTGTTCTGTGAAATCATCTCACAGAGTGAAAGCTTTCCCCTCAAGAAGGCTTTCGCTAAGACAGTTCTTGTGGAATTGGCAAAGTGATATTTGGAAGCCCATAGAGGGCTATGGTGAAAAAGGAAATATCCTCAGATGAAATCTGGAAAGAAGCTTTCTGAGAAACTGCTTAGTGTTCTGTTAATTCATCTCACAGAGTTACATCCGTATTTCGTGGATCTCTTTGCTAGCCTTATTTCTTTGGAATCTGAGAACAGATATTTCGGATCCCTTTGAAGACTATAGGGCCAAAGGAAATATCCTCCGATAACAAATAGAAAGAAGCTTTCTGAGAAACTTCTTTGTGTTCTGTGAAATCATCTCACAGAGTTACAGCTTTCCCCTCAAGAAGCCTTTCGCTAAGACAGTTCTTGTGGAATTGGCAAAGTGATATTTGGAAGCCCATAGAGGGCTATGGTGAAAAAGGAAATATCCTCAGAAGAAATCTGGAAAGAAGCTTTCTGAGAAAATACTCTGTGATGTGTGACTTCCACTCACAGAGTTACATCTGTATTTCGTGGATCTCTTTGCTAGCCTTATTTCTGTGGAATCTGAGAACAGATATTTCGGATCCCTTTGAAGACTATAGGGCCAAAGGAAATATCCTCCGATAACAAAGAGAAAGAAGCTTTCTGAGAAACTTCTTTGTGTTCTGTGAAATCACCTCACAGAGTTAAAGCTTTCCCCTCAATAAGGCTTTCGCTAAGACAGTTCTTGTTGAATTGGCAAAGTGATATTTGGAAACCCATAGAGGGCTATGGTGAAAAAGGAAATATCCTCAGATGAAATCTGGAAAGAAGCTTTCTGAGAAACTGCTTAGTGTTCTTTTAATTCATCTCACAGAGTTACATCTGTATTTCGTGGATCTCTTTGCTAGCCTTATTTCTGTGGAATCTGAGAACAGATATTTCGGATCCCTTTGAAGACTATAGGGCCAAAGGAAATATCCTCCGATAACAAAGAGAAAGAAGCTTTCTGAGAAACTTCTTTGTGTTCTGTGAAATCATCTCACAGAGTTACAGCTTTCCCCTCAAGAAGCCTTTCGCTAAGACAGTTCTTGTGGAATTGGCAAAGTGATATTTGGAAGCCCATAGAGGGCTATGGTGAAAAAGGAAATATCCTCAGAAGAAATCTGGAAAGAAGCTTTCTGAGAAAATACTCTGTCATGTGTGACTTCCACTCACAGAGTTACATCTGTATTTCGTGGATCTCTTTGCTAGCCTTATTTCTGTGGAATCTGAGAACAGATATTTCGGATCCCTTTGAAGACTATAGGGCCAAAGGAAATATCCTCCGATAACAAAGAGAAAGAAGCTTTCTGAGAAACTTCTTTGTGTTCTGTGAAATCACCTCACAGAGTTAAAGCTTTCCCCTCAATAAGGCTTTCGCTAAGACAGTTCTTGTTGAATTGGCAAAGTGATATTTGGAAGCCCATAGAGGGCTATGGTGAAAAAGGAAATATCCTCAGATGAAATCTGGAAAGAAGCTTTCTGAGAAACTGCTTAGTGTTCTGTTAATTCATCTCACAGAGTTACATCTGTATTTCATGGATCTCTTTGCTAGCCTTATTTCTGTGGAATCTGAGAAAAGATATTTCGGATCCCTTTGAAGACTATAGGGCCAAAGGAAATATCCTCCGATAACAAAGAGAAAGAAGCTTTCTGAGAAACTTCTTTGTGTTCTGTGAAATCATCTCACAGAGTTACAACTTTCCCCTCAAGAAGCCTTTCGCTAAGACAGTTCTTGTGGAATTGGCAAAGTGATATTTGGAAGCGCATAGAGGGCTATGGTGAAAAAGGAAATATCCTCAGATGAAATCTGGAAAGAAGCTTTCTGAGAAACTTCTTAGTGTTCTGTTGATTCATCTCAAAGAGTTACATCTGTATTTCGTGGATCTCTTTGCTAGCCTTATTTCTGTGGAATCTGAGAACAGATATTTCGGATCCCTTTGAAGACTATAGGGCCAAAGGAAATATCTTCCGATAACAAAGAGAAAGAAGCTTTCTGAGAAACTTCTTTGTGTTCTGTGAAATCATCTCACAGAGTTACAGCTTTCCCCTCAAGAAGCCTTTCGCTAAGACGGTTCTTGTGGAATTGGCAAAGTGATATTTGGAAGCCCATAGAGGGCTATGGTGAAAAAGGAAATATCCACAGATGAAATCTGGAAAGAAGGTTTCTGAGGAACTGCTTAGTGTTCTGTTAATTCATCTCACAGAGTTACATCTGTATTTCGTGGATCTCTTTGCTAGCCTTATTTCTGTGGAATCTGAGAACGGATATTTCGGATCCCTTTGAAGACTATAGGGCCAAAGGAAATATCCTCCGATAACAAAGAGAAAGAAGCTTTCTGAGAAACTTCTTTGTGTTCTGTGAAATCATCTCACAGAGTGAAAGCTTTCCCCTCAAGAAGCCTTTCGCTAAGACAGTTCTTGTGGAATTGGCAAAGTGATATTTGGAAGCCCATAGAGGGCTATGGTGAAAAAGGAAATATCCTCAGATGAAATCTGGAAAGAAGCTTTCTGAGAAACTGCTTAGTGTTCTGTTAATTCATCTCACAGAGTTACATCCGTATTTCGTGGATCTCTTTGCTAGCCTTATTTCTTTGGAATCTGAGAACAGATATTTCGGATCCCTTTGAAGACTATAGGGCCAAAGGAAATATCCTCCGATAACAAATAGAAAGAAGCTTTCTGAGAAACTTCTTTGTGTTCTGTGAAATCATCTCACAGAGTTACAGCTTTCCCCTCAAGAAGCCTTTCGCTAAGACAGTTCTTGTGGAATTGGCAAAGTGATATTTGGAAGCCCATAGAGGGCTACGGTGAAAAAGGAAATATCCTCAGAAGAAATGTGGAAAGAAGCTTTCTGAGAAAATACTCTGTGATGTGTGACTTCCACTCACAGAGTTACATCTGTATTTCGTGGATCTCTTTGCTAGCCTTATTTCTGTGGAATCTGAGAACAGATATTTCGGATCCCTTTGAAGACTATAGGGCCAAAGGAAATATCCTCCGATAACAAAGAGAAAGAAGCTTTCTGAGAAACTTCTTTGTGTTCTGTGAAATCACCTCACAGAGTTAAAGCTTTCCCCTCAATAAGGCTTTCGCTAAGACAGTTCTTGTTGAATTGGCAAAGTGATATTTGGAAGCCCATAGAGGGCTATGGTGAAAAAGGAAATATCCTCAGATGAAATCTGGAAAGAAGCTTTCTGAGAAACTGCTTAGTGTTCTGTTAATTCATCTCACAGAGTTACATCTGTATTTCGTGGATCTCTTTGCTAGCCTTATTTCTGTGGAATCTGAGAACAGATATTTCGGATCCCTTTGAAGACTATAGGGCCAAAGGAAATATCCTCCGATAACAAAGAGAAAGAAGCTTTCTGAGAAACTTCTTTGTGTTCTGTGAAATCATCTCACAGAGTTACAACTTTCCCCTCAAGAAGCCTTTCGCTAAGACAGTTCTTGTGGAATTGGCAAAGTGATATTTGGAAGCGCATAGAGGGCTATGGTGAAAAAGGAAATATCCTCAGATGAAATCTGGAAAGAAGCTTTCTGAGAAACTTCTTAGTGTTCTGTTGATTCATCTCAAAGAGTTACATCTGTATTTCGTGGATCTCTTTGCTAGCCTTATTTCTGTGGAATCTGAGAACAGATATTTCGGATCGCTTTGAAGACTATAGGGCCAAAGGAAATATCCTGCGATAACAAAGAGAAAGAAGCTTTCTGAGAAACTTCTTTGTGTTCTGTGAAATCATCTCACAGAGTTACAGCTTTTCCCTCAAGAAACCTTTCGCTAAGATAGTTCTTCTGGAATTGGCAAAGTGATATTTGGAAGCCCATAGAGGGCTATGGTGAAAAAGGAAATATCCTCAGATGAAATCTGGAAAGAAGCTTTCTGAGAAACTGCTTAGTGTTCTGTTAATTCATCTCACAGAGTTACATCTGTATTTCGTGGATCCCTTTGCTAGCCTTATTTCTGTGGAATCTGAGAACAGATATTTCCGATCCCTTTGAAGACAATAGGGCCAATGGAAATACCCTCCGATAACAAAGAGAAAGAAGCTTTCTGAGAAACTTCTTTGTGTTCTGTGAAATCATCTCACAGAGTTACAGCTTTTCCCTCAAGAAGCCTTTCGCTAAGACAGTTCTTGTGGAATTGGCAAAGTGATATCTGGAAGCCCATAGAAGGCTATGGTGAAAAAGGAAATATCCTCAGATGAAATCTGGAAAGAAGCTTTCTGAGAAACTTCTTAGTGTTCTGTTGATTCATCTCAAAGAGTTACATCTGTATTTCGTGGATCTCTTTGCTAGCCTTATTTCTGTGGAATCTGAGAACAGATATTTCGGATCCCTTTGAAGACTATAGGGCCAAAGGAAATATCCTGCGATAACAAAGAGAAAGAAGCTTTCTGAGAAACTTCTTTGTGTTCCGTGAAATCACCTCACAGAGTTACAGCTTTCCCCGAAAGAAACCTTTCGCTAAGACAGTTCTTGTGGAATTGGCAAAGTGATATTTGGAAGCCCCTAGAGGGCTATGGTGAAAAAGGAAATATCCTCAGATGAAATCTGGAAAGAAGCTTTCTGAGAAACTGCTTAGTGTTCTGTTAATTCATCTCACAGAGTTACATCTGTATTTCGTGGATCTCTTTGCTAGCCTTATTTCTGTGGAATCTGAGAACAGATATTTCGGATCCTTTTGAAGACTATAGGGCCAAAGGAAATATCCTCCGATAACAAAGGAAAGAAGCTTTCTGAGAAACTTCTTTGTGTTCTGTGAAATCATCTCACAGAGTTACAGGTTTCCCATCAAGAAGCCTTTCGATAAGACAGTTCTTGTGGAATTGGCAAAGTGATATTTCGAATCCCATAGAGGGCTATGGTGAAAAAGGATATATCCTCAGATGAAATCTGGAAAGAAGCTTTCTGAGAAAACTGCTTAGTGTTCTGTTAATTCATCTCACAGAGTTACATCTGTATTTCGTGGATCTCTTTGCTAGCCTTATTTCTGTGGAATCTGAGAACAGATATTTCGGATCCCTTTGAAGACTATAGGGCCAAAGGAAATATCCTGCGATAACAAAGAGAAAGAAGCTTTCTGAGAAACCTCTTTGTGTTCTGTGAAATCATCTCACAGAGTTACAGCTTTCCCCTCAAGAAGCCTTTCGCTAGGGCAGTTCTTGTGGAATTGGCAAAGTGATATTTGGAAGCCCATAGAGGGCTATGGTGAAAAAGGAAATATCCTCAGATGAAATCTGGAAAGAAGTTTTCTGAGAAACTGCTTAGTGTTCTGTTAATTCGTCTCACAGAGTTTCATCTGTATTTCGTGGATCTGTTTGCTAGCCTTATTTCTGTGGAATCTGAGAAGAGATATTTCGGATCCCTTTGAAGACTATAGGGCCAAAGGAAATATCCTCCGATAACAAAGAGAAAGAAGCTTTCTGAGAAACTTCTTTGTGTTCTGTGAAATCATCTCACAGAGTTACAGCTTTCCCCTCAAGAAGCCTTTCGCTAAGACAGTTCTTGTGGAATTGGCAAAGTGATATTTGGAAGCCCATAGAGGGCTATGGTGAAAAAGGAAATATCCTCAGATGAAATCTGGAAAGAAGATTTCTGAGAAACTGCTTAGTGTTCTGTTAATTCATCTCACAGAGTTACATCTGTATTTCGTGGATCTCTTTGCTAGCCTTATTTCTGTGGAATCTGAGAACAGATATTTCGGATCCCTTAGAAGACTATAGGGCTAAAGGAAATATCCTCCGATAACAAAGAGAAAGAAGCTTTCTGAGAAACTTCTTTGTGTTCTGTGAAATCATCTCACAGGGTTACAGCTTTCCCCTCAAGAAGCCTTTCGCTAAGATAGTTCTTGTGGAATTGGCAAAGTGATATTTGGAATCCCTTAGAGGGCTATGGTGAAAAAGGAAATATCCTCAGATGAAATCTGGAAAGAAGCTTTCTGAGAAACTGCTTAGTGTTCTGTGAATTCATCTCACAGAGTTACATCTGTATTTCGTGGATCTCTTTGCTAGCCTTATTTCTGTGGAATCTGAGAACAGATATTTCGGATCCCTTTGAAGACTATAGGGCCAAAGGAAATATCCTCCAATAACAAAGAGAAAGAAGCTTTCTGAGAAACTTCTTTGTGTTCTGTGAAATCATCTCACAGAGTTACAGCTTTCCCCTCAAGAAGCCTTTCGCTAAGACAGTTCTTGTGGAATTGGCAAAGTGATATTTGGAAGCCCCTAGAGGGCTATGGTGAAAAAGGAAATATCCTCAGATGAAATCTGGAAAGAAGCTTTCTGAGAAACTGCTTAGTGTTCTGTGAATTCATCTCACAGAGTTACATCTGTGTTTCGTGGATCTCTTTGCTAGCCTTATTTCTGTGGAATCTGAGAACAGATATTTCGGATCCCTTTGAAGACTATAGGGCCAAAGGAAATATCCTCCGATAACAAAGTGAAAGAAGCTTTCTGAGAAACTTCTTTGTGTTCTGTGAAATCATCTCACAGAGTGAAAGCTTTCCCCTCAAGAAGGCTTTCGCTAAGACAGTTCTTGTGGAATTGGCAAAGTGATATTTGGAAGCCCATAGAGGGCTATGGTGAAAAAGGAAATATCCTCAGATGAAATCTGGAAAGAAGCTTTCTGAGAAACTGCTTAGTGTTCTGTTAATTCATCTCACAGAGTTACATCCGTATTTCGTGGATCTCTTTGCTAGCCTTATTTCTTTGGAATCTGAGAACAGATATTTCGGATCCCTTTGAAGACTATAGGGCCAAAGGAAATATCCTCCGATAACAAATAGAAAGAAGCTTTCTGAGAAACTTCTTTGTGTTCTGTGAAATCATCTCACAGAGTTACAGCTTTCCCCTCAAGAAGCCTTTCGCTAAGACAGTTCTTGTGGAATTGGCAAAGTGATATTTGGAAGCCCATAGAGGGCTATGGTGAAAAAGGAAATATCCTCAGAAGAAATCTGGAAAGAAGCTTTCTGAGAAAATACTCTGTGATGTGTGACTTCCACTCACAGAGTTACATCTGTATTTCGTGGATCTCTTTGCTAGCCTTATTTCTGTGGAATCTGAGAACAGATATTTCGGATCCCTTTGAAGACTATAGGGCCAAAGGAAATATCCTCCGATAACAAAGAGAAAGAAGCTTTCTGAGAAACTTCTTTGTGTTCTGTGAAATCACCTCACAGAGTTAAAGCTTTCCCCTCAATAAGGCTTTCGCTAAGACAGTTCTTGTTGAATTGGCAAAGTGATATTTGGAAACCCATAGAGGGCTATGGTGAAAAAGGAAATATCCTCAGATGAAATCTGGAAAGAAGCTTTCTGAGAAACTGCTTAGTGTTCTTTTAATTCATCTCACAGAGTTACATCTGTATTTCGTGGATCTCTTTGCTAGCCTTATTTCTGTGGAATCTGAGAACAGATATTTCGGATCCCTTTGAAGACTATAGGGCCAAAGGAAATATCCTCCGATAACAAAGAGAAAGAAGCTTTCTGAGAAACTTCTTTGTGTTCTGTGAAATCATCTCACAGAGTTACAGCTTTCCCCTCAAGAAGCCTTTCGCTAAGACAGTTCTTGTGGAATTGGCAAAGTGATATTTGGAAGCCCATAGAGGGCTATGGTGAAAAAGGAAATATCCTCAGAAGAAATCTGGAAAGAAGCTTTCTGAGAAAATACTCTGTCATGTGTGACTTCCACTCACAGAGTTACATCTGTATTTCGTGGATCTCTTTGCTAGCCTTATTTCTGTGGAATCTGAGAACAGATATTTCGGATCCCTTTGAAGACTATAGGGCCAAAGGAAATATCCTCCGATAACAAAGAGAAAGAAGCTTTCTGAGAAACTTCTTTGTGTTCTGTGAAATCACCTCACAGAGTTAAAGCTTTCCCCTCAATAAGGCTTTCGCTAAGACAGTTCTTGTGGAATTGGCAAAGTGATATTTGGAAGCCCATAGAGGGCTATGGTGAAAAAGGAAATATCCTCAGATGAAATCTGGAAAGAAGCTTTCTGAGAAACTGCTTAGTGTTCTGTTAATTCATCTCACAGAGTTACATCTGTATTTCATGGATCTCTTTGCTAGCCTTATTTCTGTGGAATCTGAGAACAGATATTTCGGATCCCTTTGAAGACTATAGGGCCAAAGGAAATATCCTCCGATAACAAAGAGAAAGAAGCTTTCTGAGAAACTTCTTTGTGTTCTGTGAAATCATCTCACAGAGTTACAACTTTCCCCTCAAGAAGCCTTTCGCTAAGACAGTTCTTGTGGAATTGGCAAAGTGATATTTGGAAGCGCATAGAGGGCTATGGTGAAAAAGGAAATATCCTCAGATGAAATCTGGAAAGAAGCTTTCTGAGAAACTTCTTAGTGTTCTGTTGATTCATCTCAAAGAGTTACATCTGTATTTCGTGGATCTCTTTGCTAGCCTTATTTCTGTGGAATCTGAGAACAGATATTTCGGATCCCTTTGAAGACTATAGGGCCAAAGGAAATATCTTCCGATAACAAAGAGAAAGAAGCTTTCTGAGAAACTTCTTTGTGTTCTGTGAAATCATCTCACAGAGTTACAGCTTTCCCCTCAAGAAGCCTTTCGCTAAGACGGTTCTTGTGGAATTGGCAAAGTGATATTTGGAAGCCCATAGAGGGCTATGGTGAAAAAGGAAATATCCACAGATGAAATCTGGAAAGAAGGTTTCTGAGGAACTGCTTAGTGTTCTGTTAATTCATCTCACAGAGTTACATCTGTATTTCGTGGATCTCTTTGCTAGCCTTATTTCTGTGGAATCTGAGAACGGATATTTCGGATCCCTTTGAAGACTATAGGGCCAAAGGAAATATCCTCCGATAACAAAGAGAAAGAAGCTTTCTGAGAAACTTCTTTGTGTTCTGTGAAATCATCTCACAGAGTGAAAGCTTTCCCCTCAAGAAGCCTTTCGCTAAGACAGTTCTTGTGGAATTGGCAAAGTGATATTTGGAAGCCCATAGAGGGCTATGGTGAAAAAGGAAATATCCTCAGATGAAATCTGGAAAGAAGCTTTCTGAGAAACTGCTTAGGGTTCTGTTAATTCATCTCACAGAGTTACATCTGTATTTCGTGGATCTCTTTGCTAGCCTTATTTCTGTGGAATCTGAGAACAGATATTTCGGATCCCTTTGAAGTCTAGAGGGCCAAAGGAAATAACCTGCGAAAACAAAGAGAAAGAAGCTTTCTGAGAAACTTCTTTGTGTTCTGTGAAATCATCTCACAGAGTTACAGCTTTCCCCTCAAGAAGCCTTTCGCTAAGACAGTTCTTGTGGAATTGGCAAAGTGATATTTGGAAGCCCATAGAGGGCTATGGTGAAAAAGGAAATATCCTCAGATGAAATCTGGAAAGAAGCTTTTTGAGAAACTGCTTAGTGTTCTGTTAATTCATCTCACAGAGTTACATCTGTATTTCGTGGATCTCTTTGCTAGCCTTATTTCTGTGGAATCTGAGAACAGATATTTCGGATCCCTTTGAAGACTATAGGGCCAAAGGAAATATCCTCCGATAACAAAGAGAAAGAAGCTTTCTGAGAAACTTCTTTGTGTTCTGTGAAATCATCTCACAGAGTTACAGCTTTCCCCTCAAGAAGCCTTTCGCTAAGACAGTTCTTGTGGAATTGGCAAAGTGATATTTGGAAGCCCATAGAGGGCTATGGTGAAAAAGGAAATATCCTCAGATGAAATCTGGAAAGGAGCTTTCTGAGAAACTGCTTAGTGTTCTGTTAATTCATCTCACAGAGTTACATCTGTATTTCGTGGATCTCTTTGCTAGCCTTATTTCTGTGGAATCTGAGAACAGATATTTCGGATCCCTTTGAAGACTATAGGGCCAAAGGAAATATCCTCCGATAACAAAGAGAAAGAAGCTTTCTGAGAAACTTCTTTGTGTTCGGTGAAATCATCTCACAGGGTTACAGCTTTCCCCTCAAGAAGCCTTTCGCTAAGATAGTTCTTGTGGAATTGGCAAAGTGATATTTGGAATCCCTTAGAGGGCTATGGTGAAAAAGGAAATATCCTCAGATGAAATCTGGAAAGAAGCTTTCTGAGAAACTGCTTAGTGTTCTGTGAATTCATCTCACAGAGTTACATCTGTATTTCGTGGATCTCTTTGCTAGCCTTATTTCTGTGGAATCTGAGAACAGATATTTCGGATCCCTTTGAAGACTATAGGGCCAAAGGAAATATCCTCCAATAACAAAGAGAAAGAAGCTTTCTGAGAAACTTCTTTGTGTTCTGTGAAATCATCTCACAGAGTTACAGCTTTCCCCTCAAGAAGCCTTTCGCTAAGACAGTTCTTGTGGAATTGGCAAAGTGATATTTGGAAGCCCCTAGAGGGCTATGGTGAAAAAGGAAATATCCTCAGATGAAATCTGGAAAGAAGCTTTCTGAGAAACTGCTTAGTGTTCTGTGAATTCATCTCACAGAGTTACATCTGTGTTTCGTGGATCTCTTTGCTAGCCTTATTTCTGTGGAATCTGAGAACAGATATTTCGGATCCCTTTGAAGACTATAGGGCCAAAGGAAATATCCTCCGATAACAAAGTGAAAGAAGCTTTCTGAGAAACTTCTTTGTGTTCTGTGAAATCATCTCACAGAGTGAAAGCTTTCCCCTCAAGAAGGCTTTCGCTAAGACAGTTCTTGTGGAATTGGCAAAGTGATATTTGGAAGCCCATAGAGGGCTATGGTGAAAAAGGAAATATCCTCAGATGAAATCTGGAAAGAAGCTTTCTGAGAAACTGCTTAGTGTTCTGTTAATTCATCTCACAGAGTTACATCCGTATTTCGTGGATCTCTTTGCTAGCCTTATTTCTTTGGAATCTGAGAACAGATATTTCGGATCCCTTTGAAGACTATAGGGCCAAAGGAAATATCCTCCGATAACAAATAGAAAGAAGCTTTCTGAGAAACTTCTTTGTGTTCTGTGAAATCATCTCACAGAGTTACAGCTTTCCCCTCAAGAAGCCTTTCGCTAAGACAGTTCTTGTGGAATTGGCAAAGTGATATTTGGAAGCCCATAGAGGGCTATGGTGAAAAAGGAAATATCCTCAGAAGAAATCTGGAAAGAAGCTTTCTGAGAAAATACTCTGTGATGTGTGACTTCCACTCACAGAGTTACATCTATATTTCGTGGATCTCTTTGCTAGCCTTATTTCTGTGGAATCTGAGAACAGATATTTCGGATCCCTTTGAAGACTATAGGGCCAAAGGAAATATCCTGCGATAACAAAGAGAAAGAAGCTTTCTGAGAAACTTCTTTGTGTTCTGTGAAATCATCTCACAGAGTTACAGCTTTTCCCTCAAGAAACCTTTCGCTAAGATAGTTCTTCTGGAATTGGCAAAGTGATATTTGGAAGCCCATAGAGGGCTATGGTGAAAAAGGAAATATCCTCAGATGAAATCTGGAAAGAAGCTTTCTGAGAAACTGCTTAGTGTTCTGTTAATTCATCTCACAGAGTTACATCTGTATTTCGTGGATCCCTTTGCTAGCCTTATTTCTGTGGAATCTGAGAACAGATATTTCCGATCCCTTTGAAGACAATAGGGCCAATGGAAATACCCTCCGATAACAAAGAGAAAGAATCTTTCTGAGAAACTTCTTTGTGTTCTGTGAAATCATCTCACAGAGTTACAGCTTTTCCCTCAAGAAGCCTTTCGCTAAGACAGTTCTTGTGGAATTGGCAAAGTGATATCTGGAAGCCCATAGAAGGCTATGGTGAAAAAGGAAATATCCTCAGATGAAATCTGGAAAGAAGCTTTCTGAGAAACTTCTTAGTGTTCTGTTGATTCATCTCAAAGAGTTACATCTGTATTTCGTGGATCTCTTTGCTAGCCTTATTTCTGTGGAATCTGAGAACAGATATTTCGGATCCCTTTGAAGACTATAGGGCCAAAGGAAATATCCTGCGATAACAAAGAGAAAGAAGCTTTCTGAGAAACTTCTTTGTGTTCTGTGAAATCACCTCACAGAGTTACAGCTTTCCCCGAAAGAAACCTTTCGCTAAGACAGTTCTTGTGGAATTGGCAAAGTGATATTTGGAAGCCCCTAGAGGGCTATGGTGAAAAAGGAAATATCCTCAGATGAAATCTGGAAAGAAGCTTTCTGAGAAACTGCTTAGTGTTCTGTTAATTCATCTCACAGAGTTACATCTGTATTTCGTGGATCTCTTTGCTAGCCTTATTTCTGTGGAATCTGAGAACAGATATTTCGGATCCTTTTGAAGACTATAGGGCCAAAGGAAATATCCTCCGATAACAAAGGAAAGAAGCTTTCTGAGAAACTTCTTTGTGTTCTGTGAAATCATCTCACAGAGTTACAGGTTTCCCATCAAGAAGCCTTTCGATAAGACAGTTCTTGTGGAATTGGCAAAGTGATATTTCGAATCCCATAGAGGGCTATGGTGAAAAAGGATATATCCTCAGATGAAATCTGGAAAGAAGCTTTCTGAGAAAACTGCTTAGTGTTCTGTTAATTCATCTCACAGAGTTACATCTGTATTTCGTGGATCTCTTTGCTAGCCTTATTTCTGTGGAATCTGAGAACAGATATTTCGGATCCCTTTGAAGACTATAGGGCCAAAGGAAATATCCTCCGATAACAAAGAGAAAGAAGCTTTCTGAGAAACTTCTTTGTGTTCTGTGAAATCATCTCACAGAGTTACAGCTTTCCCCTCAAGAAGCCTTTCGCTAAGACAGTTCTTGTGGAATTGGCAAAGTGATATTTGGAAGCCCATAGAGGGCTATGGTGAAAAAGGAAATATTCTCAGAAGAAATCTGGAAAGAAGCTTTCTGAGAAACTGCTTAGTGTTCTGTTAATTCATCTCACAGAGTTACATCTGTATTTCGTGGATCTCTTTGCTTGCCTTATTTCTGTGGAATCTGAGAACAGATATTTCGGATCCGTTTGAAGACTATAGGGCCAAAGGAAATATCCTCCGATAACAAAGAGAAAGAAGCTTTCTGAGAAACTTCTTTGTGTTCTGTGAAATCATCTCACAGAGTTACAGCTTTCCCCTCAATAAGCCTTTCGCTAAGACAGTTCTTGTGGAATTGGCAAAGTGATATTTGGAAGCCCATAGAGGGCTATGGTGAAAAAGGAAATATCCTCAGATGAAATCTGGAAAGCAGCTTTCTGAGAAACTGCTTAATGTTCTGTTAATTCATCTCACAGAGTTACATGTGTATTTCGTGGATCTCTTTGCTAGCCTTATTTCTGTGGAATCCGAGAACAGATATTTCGGATCCCTTTGAAGACTATAGGGCCAAAGGAAATATCCTCCGATAACAAAGTGAAAGAAGCTTTCTGAGAAACTTCTTTGTGTTCTGTGAAATCATCTCACAGAGGTACACCTTTCCCCTGAAGAAGCCTTTCGCTAAGACAGTTCTTGTGGAATTGGCAAAGTGATATTTGGAAGCCCATAGAGGGCTATGGTGAAAAAGGAAATATCCTCAGATGAAATCTGGAAAGAAGCTTTCTGAGAAACTGCTTAGTGTTCTGTTAATTCATCTCACAGAGTTACATCTGTATTTCGTGGATCTTTTGCTAGCCTTATTTCTGTGGAATCTGAGAACAGATATTTCGGATCCCTTTGAAGACTATAGGGCCAAAGGAAATATCCTCTGATAACAAAGAGAAAGAAGCTTTCTGAGAAAGTTCTTTGTGTTCCGTGAAATCATCTCACAGAGTTACAGCTTTCCCCTCAAGAAGCCTTTCGCTAAGACAGTTCTTGTGGAATTGGCAAAGTGATATTTGGAAGCCCATAGACGGCTATGGTGAAAAAGGTAATATCCTCAGATGAAATCTGGAAAGAAGCTTTCTGAGAAACTGCTTAGTGTTCTGTTAATTCATCTCACAGAGTTACATCTGTATTTCGTGGATCTCTTTGCTAGCCTTATTTCTGTGGAATCTGAGAACAGATATTTCGGATCCCTTTGAAGACTATAGGGCCAAAGGAAATATCCTCCGATAACAAAGAGAAAGAAGCTTTCTGAGAAACTTCTTTTTGTTCTGTGAAATCATCTCACAGAGTTACAGCTTTCCCCTCAAGAAGACTTTCGCTAAGACAGTTCTTGTGGAATTGGCAAAGTGATATTTGGAAGCCCATAGAGGGCTATGGTGAAAAAGGAAATATCCTCAGATGAAATCTGGAAAGAAGCTTTCTGAGAAACTGCTTAGTGTTCTGTTAATTCATCTCACAGAGTTACATCTGTATTTCGTGTATCTCTTTGCTAGCCTTATTTCTGTGGAATCTGAGAACAGATATTTCGGATCCCTTTGAAGACTATAGGGCCAAAGGAAATATCCTCCGATAACAAAGAGAAAGAAGCTGTCTGAGAAACTTCTTTGTGTTCTGTGAAATCATCTCACAGGGTTACAGCTTTCCCCTCAAGAAACCTTTCGCTAAGATAGTTCTTGTGGAATTGGCAAAGTGATATTTGGAAGGCCATAGAGGGCTATGGTGAAAAAGGAAATATCCTCAGATGAAATCTGGAAAGAAGCTTTCTGAGAAACTGCTTAGTGTTCTGTTAATTCATCTCACAGAGTTACATCTGTATTTCGTGGATCTCTTTGCTAGCCTTATTTCTGTGGAATCTGAGAACAGATATTTCGGATCCCTTTGAAGACTATAGGGCCAAAGGAAATATCCTCCGATAACAAAGAGAAAGAATCTTTCTGAGAAACTTCTTTGTGTTCTGTGAAATCATCTCACAGAGTTACAGCTTTTCCCTCAAGAAGACTTTCGCTAAGACAGTTCTTGTGGAATTGGCAAAGTGATATCTGGAAGCCCATAGAGGGCTATGGTGAAAAAGGAAATATCCTCAGATGAAATCTGGAAAGAAGCTTTCTGAGAAACTGCTTAGTGTTCTGTTAATTCATCTCACAGAGTTACATCTGTATTTCGTGGATCTCTTTGCTATCCTTATTTCTGTGGAATCTGAGAAGAGATATTTCGGATCCCTTTGAAGACTATAGGGCGAAAGGAAATATCCTCCGATAACAAAGAGAAAGAAGCTTTCTGAGAAACTTCTTTGTGTTCTGTGAAATCATCTCACAGAGTTACAGCTTTGCCCTCAAGAAGCCTTTCGCTAAGACAGTTCTTGTGGAATTGGCAAAGAGATATTTGGAAGCCCATAGAGGGCTATGGTGAAAAAGGAAATATCCTCAGATGAAATCTGGAAAGAAGCTTTCTGAGAAACTGCGTAGTGTTCTGTTAATTCATCTCAAGGAGTTATATCTGTATTTCGTGGATCTCTTTGCTAGCCTTATTTCTGTGGAATCTTAGAACAGATATTTCGGATCCCTTTGAAGACTATAGGGCCAAAGGAAATATCCTCCGATAACAAAGAGAAAGAAGCTTTCTGAGAAACTTCTTTGTGTTCGGTGAAATCATCTCACAGGGTTACAGCTTTCCCCTCAAGAAGCCTTTCGCTAAGATAGTTCTTGTGGAATTGGCAAAGTGATATTTGGAAGCCCATAGAGGTCTATGGTGAAAAAGGAAATATCCTCAGATGAAATCTGGAAAGAAGCTTTCTGAGAAACTGCTTAGTGTTCTGTTAATTCATCTCACAGAGTTACATCTGTATTTCGTGGATCTCTTTGCTAGCCTTATTTCTGTGGAATCTGAGAACAGATATTTCGGATCCCTTTGAAGACTATAGGGCCAAAGGAAATATCCTCCGATAACAAAGAGAAAGAAGCTTTCTGAGACACTTCTTTGTGTTCTGTGAAATCATCTCACAGAGTTACAGCTTTCCCCTCAAGAAGCCTTTCGCTAGGGCAGTTCTTGTGGAATTGGCAAAGTGATATTTGGAAGCCCCTAGAGGGCTATGGTGAAAAAGGAAATATCCTCAGATGAAATCTGGAAAGAAGCTTTCTGAGAAACTGCTTAGTGTTCTGTTAATTCATCTCACAGAGTTACATCTGTATTTCGTGGATCTCTTTGCTAGCCTTATTTCTGTGGAATCTGAGAACAGATATTTCGGATCCCTTTGAAGACTATAGGGCCAAAGGAAATATCCTCCGATAACAAAGAGAAAGAATCTTTCTGAGAAACTTCTTTGTGTTCTGTGAAATCATCTCACAGAGTTACAGCTTTTCCCTCAAGAAGACTTTCGCTAAGACAGTTCTTGTGGAATTGGCAAAGTGATATCTGGAAGCCCATAGAGGGCTATGGTGAAAAAGGAAATATCCTCAGATGAAATCTGGAAAGAAGCTTTCTGAGAAACTGCTTAGTGTTCTGTTAATTCATCTCACAGAGTTACATCTGTATTTCGTGGATCTCTTTGCTATCCTTATTTCTGTGGAATCTGAGAAGAGATATTTCGGATCCCTTTGAAGACTATAGGGCGAAAGGAAATATCCTCCGATAACAAAGAGAAAGAAGCTTTCTGAGAAACTTCTTTGTGTTCTGTGAAATCATCTCACAGAGTTACAGCTTTGCCCTCAAGAAGCCTTTCGCTAAGACAGTTCTTGTGGAATTGGCAAAGAGATATTTGGAAGCCCATAGAGGGCTATGGTGAAAAAGGAAATATCCTCAGATGAAATCTGGAAAGAAGCTTTCTGAGAAACTGCGTAGTGTTCTGTTAATTCATCTCAAGGAGTTATATCTGTATTTCGTGGATCTCTTTGCTAGCCTTATTTCTGTGGAATCTTAGAACAGATATTTCGGATCCCTTTGAAGACTATAGGGCCAAAGGAAATATCCTCCGATAACAAAGAGAAAGAAGCTTTCTGAGAAACTTCTTTGTGTTCGGTGAAATCATCTCACAGGTTTACAGCTTTCCCCTCAAGAAGCCTTTCGCTAAGATAGTTCTTGTGGAATTGGCAAAGTGATATTTGGAAGCCCATAGAGGTCTATGGTGAAAAAGGAAATATCCTCAGATGAAATCTGGAAAGAAGCTTTCTGAGAAACTGCTTAGTGTTCTGTTAATTCATCTCACAGAGTTACATCTGTATTTCGTGGATCTCTTTGCTAGCCTTATTTCTGTGGAATCTGAGAACAGATATTTCGGATCCCTTTGAAGACTATAGGGCCAAAGGAAATATCCTCCGATAACAAAGAGAAAGAAGCTTTCTGAGAAACTTCTTTGTGTTCTGTGAAATCATCTCACCGAGTTACAGCTTTCCCCTCAAGAAGCCTTTCGCTAAGACAGTTCTTGTGGTATTGGGAAAGTGATATTTGGAAGCCCATAGAGGGCTATGGTGAAAAAGGAAATATCCTCAGTCAAATCTGGAAAGAAGCTTTCTGAGAAACTGCTTAGTGTTCTGTTAATTCATCTCACAGAGTTACATCTGTATTTCGTGGATCTCTTTGCTAGCCTTATTTCTGTGGAATCTGAGAACAGATATTTCGGATCCCTTTGAAGACTATAGGGCCAAAGGAAATATCCTCCAATAACAAAGAGAAAGAAGCTTTCTGAGAAACTTCTTTGTGTTCTGTGAAATCATCTCACAGAGTTACAGCTTTCCCCTCAAGAAGCCTTTCGCTAAGACAGTTCTTGTGGAATTGGCAAAGTGATATTTGGAAACCCATAGAGGGCTATGGTGAAAAAGGAAATATCCTCAGATGAAATCTGGAAAGAAGCTTTCTGAGAAACTGCTTAGTGTTCTGTGAATTCATCTCACAGAGTTACATCTGTATTTCGTGGATCTCTTTGCTAGCCTTATTTCTGTGGAATCTGAGAACATATATTTCGGATCCCTTTGAAGACTATAGGGCCAAAGGAAATATCCTCCGATAACAAAGAGAAAGAAGCTTTCTGAGAAACTTCTTTGTGTTCTATGAAATCATCTCACAGAGTTACAGCTTTCCCCTCAAGAAGCCTTTCGCTAAGACAGTTCTTGTGGAATTGGCAAAGTGACATTTGGAAGCCCATAGAGGGCTATGGTGAAAAAGGAAATATCCTCAGATGAAATCTGGAAAGAAGCTTTCTGAGAAACTGCTTAGTATTCTGTTAATTCATCTCACAGAGTTACATCTGTATTTCGTGGATCTCTTTGCTAGCCTTATTTCTGTGGAATCTGAGAACAGATATTTCGGATCCCTTTGAAGACAATAGGGCCAAGGAAATATCCTCCGATAACAAAGAGAAAGAAGCTTTCTGAGAAACTTCTTTGTGTTCTGTGAAATCATCTCACAGAGTTACAGCTTTCCCCACAAGAAGCCTTTCGCTAAGACAGTTCTGGTGGAATTGGCAAAGTGATATTTGGAAGCCCATAGAGGGCTATGGTGAAAAAGGAAATATCCTCAGATGAAATCTGGAAAGGAGCTTTCTGAGAAACTGCTTAGTGTTCTGTTAATTCATCTCACAGAGTTACATCTGTATTTCGTGGATCTCTTTGCTAGCCTTATTTCTGTGGAATCTGAGAACAGATATTTCGGATCCCTTTGAAGACTATAGGGCCAAAGGAAATATCCTCCGATAACAAAGAGAAAGAAGCTTTCTGAGAAACTTCTTTGTGTTCTGTGAAATCATCTCACAGAGTTACAGCTTTCCCCTAAAGAAGCCTTTCGCTAAGACAGTTCTTGTGGAATTGGCAAAGTGATATTTAGAAGCCCATAGAGGGCTATGGTGAAAAAGGAAATATCCTCAGATGAAATCTGGAAAGAAGCTTTCTGAGAAACTGCTTAGTGTTCTGTTAATTCATCTCAAAGAGTTATATCTGTATTTCGTGGATCTCTTTGCTAGCCTTATTTCTGTGGAATCTGAGAACAGATATTTCGGATCCCTTTGAAGACTATAGAGCCAAAGGAAATATCCTGCGATAACTAAGAGAAAGAAGCTTTCTGAGAAACTTCTTTGTGTTCTGTGAAATCATCTCACAGAGTTACAGCTTTCCCCTCAAGAAGCCTTTCGCTAAGACAGTTCTTGTGGAATTGGCAAAGTGATATTTGGAAGCCCATAGAGGGCTATGGTGAAAAAGGAAATATCCTCAGATGAAATCTGGAAAGAAGCTTTCTGAGAAACTGCTCTGTGATGTGTAATTTCCACTCACAGAGTTACATCTGTATTTCGTGGATCTCTTTGCTAGCCTTATTTCTGTGGAATCTTAGAACAGATATTTCGGATCCTTTTGAAGACTATAAGGCCAAAGGAAATATCCTGCGATAACAAAGAGAAAGAAGCTTTCTGAGAAACTACTTTGTGTTCTGTGAAATCATCTCACAGAGTTACAGCTTTCCCCACAAGAGGCCTTTCGCTTAGACAGTTCTTGTGGAATTGGCAAAGTGATATTTGGAAGCCCATAGAGGGCTATGGTGAAAAAGGAAATATCCTCAGAGGAAATATGGAAAGAAGCTTTCTGAGAAACTGCTTAGTGTTCTGTTAATTCATCTCAAAGAGTTATATCTGTATTTCGTGGATCTCTTTGCTAGCCTTATTTCTGTGGAATCTGAGAACAGATATTTCGGATCCCTTTGAAGACTATAGGGCCTAAGGAAATATCCTGCGATAACAAAGAGAAAGAAGCTTTCTGAGAAACCTCTTTGTGTTCTGTGAAATCATCTCACAGAGTTACAGCTTTCCCCTCAAGAAGCCTTTCGCTAGGGCAGTTCTTGTGGAATTGGCAAAGTGATATTTGGAAGACCTTAGAGGGCTATGGTGAAAAAGGAAATATCCTCAGATGAAATCTGGAAAGAAGCTTTCTGAGAAACTGCTTAGTGTTCTGTTAATTCATCTCAAGGAGTTATATCTGTATTTCGTGGATCTCTTTGCTAGCCTTATTTCTGTGGAATCTTAGAACAGATATTTCGGATCCCTTTGAAGACTATAGGGCCAAAGGAAATATCCTCCGATAACAAAGAGAAAGAAGCTTTCTGAGAAACTTCTTTGTGTTCTGTGAAATCATCTCACAGAGTTACAGCTTTCCCCTCAAGAAGCCTTTCGCTAAGACAGTTCTTGTGGAAATGGCAAAGTTATATTTGGAAGCCCATAGAGGGGTATGGTGAAAAAGGAAATATCCTCAGATGAAATCTGGAAAGAAGCTTTCTGAGAAACTGCTTAGGGTTCTGTTAATTCATCTCACAGAGTTACATCTGTATTTCGTGGGTCTCTTTGCTAGCCTTATTTCTGTGGAATCTGAGAACAGATATTTCGGATCCCTTTGAAGACTAGAGGGCCAAAGGAAATAACCTGCGATAACAAAGAGAAAGAAGCTTTCTGAGAAACTTCTTTGTGTTCTGTGAAATCATCTCACAGAGTTACAGCTTTCCCCTCAAGAAGCCTTTCGCTAAGACAGTTCTTGTGGAATTGGCAAAGTGATATTTGGAAGCCCATAGAGGGCTATGGTGAAAAAGGAAATATCCTCAGATGAAATCTGGAAAGAAGCTTTCTGAGAAACTGCTTAGTGTTCTGTTAATTCATCTCACAGAGTTACATCTGTATTTCGTGGATCTCTTTGCTAGCCTTATTTCTGTGGAATCTGAGAACAGATATTTCGGATCCCTTTGAAGACTATAGGGCCAAAGGAAATATCCTCCGATAACAAAGAGAAAGAAGCTTTCTGAGAAACTTCTTTGTGTTCTGTGAAATCATCTCACAGAGTTACAGCTTTCCCCTCAAGAAGCCTTTCGCTAAGACAGTTCTTGTGGAGTTGGCAAAGTCATATTTGGAAGCCCATAGAGTCCTATGGTGAAAAAGGAAATATCCTCAGATGAAATCTGGAAAGAAGCTTTCTGAGAAACTGCTTAGTGTTCTGTAAATTCATCTCACATAGTTACATCTGTATTTCGTGGATGTATTTCCTAGCCTTATTTCTGTGGAATCTGAGAACAGATATTTCGGATCCCTTTGAAGACTATAGGGCCAAAGGAAATATCCTCCGATAACAAAGAGAAAGAAGCGTTCTGAGAAACTTCTTTGTGTTCTGTGAAATCATCTCACAGATTTACAGCTTTCCCCTCAAGAAGCCTTTCGCTAAGACAGTTCTTGTGGAATTGGCAAAGTGATATTTGGAAGCCCATAGAGGGCTATGGTGAAAAAGGAAATATCCTCAGATGAAATCTGGAAAGAAGCTTTCTGAGAAACTGCTTAGTGTTCTGTTAATTCATCTCACAGAGTTACATCTGTATTTCGTGGATCTCTTTGCTAGCCTTATTTCTGTGGAATCTGAGAAGAGATATTTCGGATCCCTTTGAGGACTATAGGGCCAAAGGAAATATCCTCCGATAACAAAGAGAAAGCAGCTTTCTGAGAAAGTTCTTTGTGTTCTGTGAAATCATCTCACAGAGTTACAGCTTTCCCCTCAAGAAGCCTTTCGCTAAGACAGTTCTTGTGGAATTGGGAAAGTGATATTTGGAAGCCCATAGAGGGCTATGGTGAAAAAGGAAATATCCTCAGATGAAATATGGAAAGAAGCTTTCTGAGAAACTGCTTAGTGTTCTGTTAATTCATCTCACAGAGTTACATCTGTATTTCGTGGATCTCTTTGCTAGCCTTATTTCTGTGGAATCTGAGAACAGATATTTCGGATCCCTTTGAAGACTATAGGGTCAAAGGAAATATCCTCCGATAACAAAGAGAAAGAAGCTTTCTGAGAAACTTCTTTGTGTTCTGTGAAATCACCTCACAGAGTTACAGTTTTCCCCTCAAGAAGCCTTTCGCTAAGACAGTTCTTGTGGAATTGGCAAAGTGATATTTGGAAGCCCATAGAGGGCTATGGTGAAAAAGGAAATATCCTCAGATGAAATCTGGAAGGAAGCTTTCTGAGAAACTGCTTAGTGTTCTGTGAATTCATCTCACAGAGTTACATCTGTATTTCGTGGATCTCTTTGCTAGCCTTATTTCTGTGGAATCTGAGAACAGATATTTCGGATTCCTTTGAAGACTATAGGGCCAAAGGAAATATCCTCCGATAACAAAGAGAAAGAAGCTTTCTGAGAAACTTCTTTGTGTTCTGTGAAATCATCTCACAGAGTTACAGCTTTCCCCTAAAGAAGCCTTTCGCTAGGACAGTTCTTGTGGAGTTGGCAAAGTCATATTTGGAAGCCCATAGAGTGCTATGGTGAAAAAGGAAATATCCTCAGATGAAATCTGGAAAGAAGCTTTCTGAGAAACTGCTTAGTGTTCTGTAAATTCATCTCACGTAGTTACATCTGTATTTCGTGGATGTATTTCCTAGCCTTATTTCTGTGGAATCTGAGAACAGATATTTCGGATCCCTTTGAAGACTATAGGGCCAAAGGAAATATCCTCTGATAACAAAGAGAAAGAAGCTTTCTGAGAAACTTCTTTGTGTTCTGTGAAATCATCTCACAGAGTTACAGCTTTCCCCTCAAGAAGCCTTTCGCTAAGACAGTTCTTGTGGAATTGGCAAAGTGATATTTGGGAGCCCATAGAGGGCTATGGTGGAAAAGGAAATATCCTCAGATGACATCTGGAAAGAAGCTTTCTGAGAAACTGCTTAGTGTTCTGTAAATTCATCTCACAGAGTTACATCTGTATTTCGTGGATCTCTTTGCTAGCCTTATTTCTGTGGAATCTGAGAACAGATATTTCGGATCCCTTTGAAGACTATAGGGCCAAAGGAAATATCCTCCGATAACAAAGAGAAAGAAGCTTTCTGAGAAACTTCTTTGTGTTCCGTGAAATCATCTCACAGAGTTTCAGCTTTCCCCTCAAGAAGCCTTTCGCTAAGACAGTTCTTGTGGATTTGGCAAAGTGATATTTGGAAGCCCATAGAGGGCTATGGTGAAAAAGGAAATATCCTCAGATGAAATCTGGAAAGAAGCTTTCTGAGAAACTGCTTAGTGTTCTGTTAATTCATCTCACAGAGTTACATCTGTATTTCGTGGATCTCTTTGCTAGCCTTATTTCTGTGGAATCTGAGAACAGATATTTCGGATCCCTTTGAAGACAATAGGGCCATGGAAATATCCTCCGATAACAAAGAGAAAGAAGCTTTCTGAGAAACTTCTTTGTGTTCTGTGAAATCATCTCACAGAGTTACAGCTTTCCCCACAAGAAGCCTTTCGCTAAGACAGTTCTGGTGGAATTGGCAAAGTGATATTTGGAAGCCCATAGAGGGCTATGGTGAAAAAGGAAATATCCTCAGATGAAATCTGGAAAGGAGCTTTCTGAGAAACTGCTTAGTGTTCTGTTAATTCATCTCACAGAGTTACATCTGTATTTCGTGGATCTCTTTGCTAGCCTTATTTCTGTGGAATCTGAGAACAGATATTTCGGATCCCTTTGAAGACTATAGGGCCTAAGGAAATATCCTGCGATAACAAAGAGAAAGAAGCTTTCTGAGAAACCTCTTTGTGTTCTGTGAAATCATCTCACAGAGTTACAGCTTTCCCCTCAAGAAGCCTTTCGCTAAGACAGTTCTGGTGGAATTGGCAAAGTGATATTTGGAAGCCCATAGAGGGCTATGGTGAAAAAGGAAATATCCTCAGATGAAATCTGGAAAGAAGCTTTCTGAGAAACTGCTTAGTGTTCTGTTAATTCATCTCACAGAGTTACATCTGTATTTCGTGGATCTCTTTGCTAGCCTTATTTCTGTGGAATCTGAGAACAGATATTTCGGATCCCTTTGAAGACTATAGGGCGAAAGGAAATATCCTCCGATAACAAAGAGAAAGAAGCTTTCTGAGAAACTTCTTTGTGTTCTGTGAAATCATCTCACAGAGTTACAGCTTTCCCCTCAAGAAGCCTTTCGCTAAGACAGTTCTTGTGGAATTGGCAAAGTGATATTTGGAAGCCCATAGAGGGCTATGGTGAAAAAGGAAATATCCTCAGATGAAATCTGGAAAGAAGCTTTCTGAGAAACTGCTTAGTGTTCTGATAATTCATCTCACAGAGTTACATCTGTATTTCGTGGATCTCTTTGCTAGCCTTATTTCTGTGGAATCTGAGAACAGATATTTCGGATCCCGTTGAAGACTATAGGGCCAAAGCAAATATCCTCCGATAACAAAGAGAAAGAAGCTTTCTGAGAAACTTCTTTGTGTTCTGTGAAATCATCTCACAGAGTTACAGCTTTCCCCTCAAGAAGCCTTTCGCTAAGACAGTTCTTGTGGAATTGGCAAAGTGATATTTGGAAGCCCATAGAGGGCTATGGTGAAAAAGGAAATATCCTCAGATGAAATCTGGAAAGAAGCTTTCTGAGAAACTGCTTAGGGTTCTGTTAATTCATCTCACAGAGTTACATCTGTATTTCGTGGATCTCTTTGCTAGCCTTATTTCTGTGGAATCTGAGAACAGATATTTGGGATCCCTTTGAAGACTATAGGGCCAAAGGAAATATCCTCCGATAACAAAGAGAAAGAAGCTTTCTGAGAAACTTCTTTGTGTTCTGTGAAATCATCTCACAGAGTTACAGTTTTCCCCTCAAGAAGCCTTTCGCTAAGACAGTTCTTGTGGAATTGGCAAAGTGATATTTGGAAGCCCATAGAGGGCTATGGTGAAAAAGGAAATATCCTCAGATGAAATCTGGAAAGAAGCTTTCTGAGAAACTGCTTAGGGTTCTGTTAATTCATCTCACTGAGTTACATCTGTATTTCGTGGGTCTCTTTGCTAGCCTTATTTCTGTGGAATCTGAGAACAGATATTTCGGATCCCTTTGAAGACTAGAGGGCCAAAGGAAATAACCTGCGATAACAAAGAGAAAGAAGCTTTCTGAGAAACTTCTTTGTGTTCTGTGAAATCATCTCACAGAGTTACAGCTTTCCCCTCAAGAAGCCTTTCGCTAAGACAGTTCTTGTGGAATTGGCAAAGTGATATTTGGAAGCCCATAGAGGGCTATGGTGAAAAAGGAAATATCCTCAGATGAAATCTGGAAAGAAGCTTTCTGAGAAACTGCTTAGTGTTCTGTTAATTCATCTCACAGAGTTACATCTGTATTTCGTGGATCTCTTTGCTAGCCTTATTTCTGTGGAATCTGAGAACAGATATTTCGGATCCCTATGAAGACTATAGGGCCAAAGGAAATATCCTCCGATAACAAAGAGAAAGAAGCTTTCTGAGAAACTTCTTTGTGTTCTGTGAAATCATCTCACAAAGTTACAGCTTTCCCCTCAAGAAGACTTTCGCTAAGACAGTTCTTGTGGAATTGTCAAAGTGATATTTGGAAGCCCATAGAGGGCTATGGTGAAAAAGGAAATATCCTCAGATGAAATCTGGAAAGAAGCTTTCTGAGAAACTGCTTAGTGTTCTGTTAATTCATCTCACAGAGTTACATCTGTATTTCGTGGATCTCTTTGCTAGCCTTATTTCTGTGGAATCTGAGAAGAGATATTTCGGATCCCTTTGAAGACTATAGGGCCAAAGGAAATATCCTCCGATAACAAAAAGAAAGAAGCTTTCTGAGAAACTTCTTTGTGTTCTGTGAAATCATCTCACAGAGTTACAGCTTTCCCCTCAAGAAGCCTTTCGCTAAGACAGTTCTTGTGGAATTGGCAAAGTGATATTTGGAAGCCCCTAGAGGGCTATGGTGAAAAAGGAAATATCCTCACATGAAATCTGGAAAGGAGCTTTCTGAGCAACTGCTTAGTGTTCTGTTAATTCATCTCACAGAGTTACATCTGTATTTCGTGGATCTCTTTGCTAGCCTTATTTCTGTGGAATCTGAGAACAGATATTTCGGATCGCTATGAAGACTATAGGGCCAAAGGAAATATCCTCCGATAACAAAGAGAAAGAAGCTTTCTGAGAAACTTCTTTGTGTTCTGTGAAATCATCTCACAGGGTTACAGCTTTCCCCTTAAGAAGCCTTTCGCTAAGATAGTTCTTGTGGAATTGGCAAAGTGATATTTGGAAGCCCATAGAGGGCTATGGTGAAAAAGGAAATATCCTCAGATGAAATCTGGAAAGAAGCTTTCTGAGAAACTGCTTAGTGTTCTGTTAATTCATCTCACAGAGTTACATCTGTATTTCGTGGATCTCTTTGCTAGCCTTATTTCTGTGGAATCTGAGAACAGATATTTCGGATCCCTTTGAAGACAATAGGGCCATGGAAATATCCTCCGATAACAAAGAGAAAGAAGCTTTCTGAGAAACTTCTTTGTGTTCTGTGAAATCATCTCACAGAGTTACAGCTTTCCCCACAAGAAGCCTTTCGCTAAGACAGTTCTGGTGGAATTGGCAAAGTGATATTTGGAAGCCCATAGAGGGCTATGGTGAAAAAGGAAATATCCTCAGATGAAATCTGGAAAGGAGCTTTCTGAGAAACTGCTTAGTGTTCTGTTAATTCATCTCACAGAGTTACATCTGTATTTCGTGGATCTCTTTGCTAGCCTTATTTCTGTGGAATCTGAGAACAGATATTTCGGATCCCTTTGAAGACTATAGGGCCTAAGGAAATATCCTGCGATAACAAAGAGAAAGAAGCTTTCTGAGAAACCTCTTTGTGTTCTGTGAAATCATCTCACAGAGTTACAGCTTTCCCCTCAAGAAGCCTTTCGCTAAGACAGTTCTGGTGGAATTGGCAAAGTGATATTTGGAAGCCCATAGAGGGCTATGGTGAAAAAGGAATTATCCTCAGATGAAATCTGGAAAGAAGCTTTCTGAGAAACTGCTTAGTGTTCTGTTAATTCATCTCACAGAGTTACATCTGTATTTCGTGGATCTCTTTGCTAGCCTTATTTCTGTGGAATCTGAGAACAGATATTTCGGATCCCTTTGAAGACTATAGGGCGAAAGGAAATATCCTCCGATAACAAAGAGAAAGAAGCTTTCTGAGAAACTTCTTTGTGTTCTGTGAAATCATCTCACAGAGTTACAGCTTTCCCCTCAAGAAGCCTTTCGCTAAGACAGTTCTTGTGGAATTGGCAAAGTGATATTTGGAAGCCCATAGAGGGCTATGGTGAAAAAGGAAATATCCTCAGATGAAATCTGGAAAGAAGCTTTCTGAGAAACTGCTTAGTGTTCTGATAATTCATCTCACAGAGTTACATCTGTATTTCGTGGATCTCTTTGCTAGCCTTATTTCTGTGGAATCTGAGAACAGATATTTCGGATCCCGTTGAAGACTATAGGGCCAAAGCAAATATCCTCCGATAACAAAGAGAAAGAAGCTTTCTGAGAAACTTCTTTGTGTTCTGTGAAATCATCTCACAGAGTTACAGCTTTCCCCTCAAGAAGCCTTTCGCTAAGACAGTTCTTGTGGAATTGGCAAAGTGATATTTGGAAGCCCATAGAGGGCTATGGTGAAAAAGGAAATATCCTCAGATGAAATCTGGAAAGAAGCTTTCTGAGAAACTGCTTAGGGTTCTGTTAATTCATCTCACAGAGTTACATCTGTATTTCGTGGATCTCTTTGCTAGCCTTATTTCTGTGGAATCTGAGAACAGATATTTCGGATCCCTTTGAAGACTATAGGGCCAAAGGAAATATCCTCCGATAACAAAGAGAAAGAAGCTTTCTGAGAAACTTCTTTGTGTTCTGTGAAATCATCTCACAGAGTTACAGTTTTCCCCTCAAGAAGCCTTTCGCTAAGACAGTTCTTGTGGAATTGGCAAAGTGATATTTGGAAGCCCATAGAGGGCTATGGTGAAAAAGGAAATATCCTCAGATGAAATCTGGAAAGAAGCTTTCTGAGAAACTGCTTAGGGTTCTGTTAATTCATCTCACTGAGTTACATCTGTATTTCGTGGGTCTCTTTGCTAGCCTTATTTCTGTGGAATCTGAGAACAGATATTTCGGATCCCTTTGAAGACTAGAGGGCCAAAGGAAATAACCTGCGATAACAAAGAGAAAGAAGCTTTCTGAGAAACTTCTTTGTGTTCTGTGAAATCATCTCACAGAGTTACAGCTTTCCCCTCAAGAAGCCTTTCGCTAAGACAGTTCTTGTGGAATTGGCAAAGTGATATTTGGAAGCCCATAGAGGGCTATGGTGAAAAAGGAAATATCCTCAGATGAAATCTGGAAAGAAGCTTTCTGAGAAACTGCTTAGTGTTCTGTTAATTCATCTCACAGAGTTACATCTGTATTTCGTGGATCTCTTTGCTAGCCTTATTTCTGTGGAATCTGAGAACAGATATTTCGGATCCCTATGAAGACTATAGGGCCAAAGGAAATATCCTCCGATAACAAAGAGAAAGAAGCTTTCTGAGAAACTTCTTTGTGTTCTGTGAAATCATCTCACAAAGTTACAGCTTTCCCCTCAAGAAGACTTTCGCTAAGACAGTTCTTGTGGAATTGTCAAAGTGATATTTGGAAGCCCATAGAGGGCTATGGTGAAAAAGGAAATATCCTCAGATGAAATCTGGAAAGAAGCTTTCTGAGAAACTGCTTAGTGTTCTGTTAATTCATCTCACAGAGTTACATCTGTATTTCGTGGATCTCTTTGCTAGCCTTATTTCTGTGGAATCTGAGAAGAGATATTTCGGATCCCTTTGAAGACTATAGGGCCAAAGGAAATATCCTCCGATAACAAAAAGAAAGAAGCTTTCTGAGAAACTTCTTTGTGTTCTGTGAAATCATCTCACAGAGTTACAGCTTTCCCCTCAAGAAGCCTTTCGCTAAGACAGTTCTTGTGGAATTGGCAAAGTGATATTTGGAAGCCCCTAGAGGGCTATGGTGAAAAAGGAAATATCCTCACATGAAATCTGGAAAGGAGCTTTCTGAGCAACTGCTTAGTGTTCTGTTAATTCATCTCACAGAGTTACATCTGTATTTCGTGGATCTCTTTGCTAGCCTTATTTCTGTGGAATCTGAGAACAGATATTTCGGATCGCTATGAAGACTATAGGGCCAAAGGAAATATCCTCCGATAACAAAGAGAAAGAAGCTTTCTGAGAAACTTCTTTGTGTTCTGTGAAATCATCTCACAGGGTTACAGCTTTCCCCTTAAGAAGCCTTTCGCTAAGATAGTTCTTGTGGAATTGGCAAAGTGATATTTGGAAGCCCATAGAGGGCTATGGTGAAAAAGGAAATATCCTCAGATGAAATCTGGAAAGAAGCTTTCTGAGAAACTGCTTAGTGTTCTGTTAATTCATCTCACAGAGTTACATCTGTATTTCGTGGATCTCTTTGCTAGCCTTATTTCTGTGGAATCTGAGAACAGATATTTCGGATCCCTTTGAAGACTATAGGGCCAAAGGAAATATCCTCCGATAACAAAGAGAAAGAAGCTTTCTGAGAAACTACTTTGCGTTCTGTGAAATCATCTCACAGAGTTACAGCTTTCCCCTAAAGAAGCCTTTCGCTAAGACAGTTCTTGTGGAATTGGCAAAGTGATATTTGGAAGCCCATAGAGGGCTATGGTGAAAAAGAAAATATCCTCAGATGAAATCTGGAAAGAAGCTTTCTGAGAAACTGCTTAGTGTTCTGTTAATTCATCTCACAGAGTTACATCTGTATTTCGTGGATCTCTTTGCTAGCCTTATTTCTGTGGAATCTGAGAACAGATATTTCGGATCCCTTTGAAGACTACAGGGCCAAAGGAAATATCCTCCGATAACAAAGAGAAAGAAGCTTTCTGAGAAACTTCTTTGTGCTCTGTGAAATCATCTCACAGAGTTACAGCTTTCCCCTCAAGAAGCCATTCGCTAAGACAGTTCTTGTGGAATTGACAAAGTGATATTTGGAAGCCCATAGAGGGCTGTGGTGAAAAAGGAAATATCCTCAGATGAAATCTGGAAAGAAGCTTTCTGAAAAACTGCTTAGTGTTCTGTCAATTCATCTCACAGAGTTACATCTGTATTTCGTGGATCTCTTTGCTAGCCTTATTTCTGTGGAATCTGAGAACAGATATTTCGGATCCCTTTGAAGACTATAGGGCCAAAGGAAATATCCTGCGATAACAAAGAGAAAGAAGCTTTCTGAGAAACCTCTTTGTGTTCTGTGAAATCATCTCACAGAGTTACAGCTTTCCCCTCAAGAAGCCTTTCGCTAGGGCAGTTCTTGTGGAATTGGCAAAGTGATATTTGGAAGCCCATAGAGGGCTATGGTGAAAAAGGAAATATCCTCAGATGAAATCTGGAAAGAAGTTTTCTGAGAAACTGCTTAGTGTTCTGTTAATTCGTCTCACAGAGTTTCATCTGTATTTCGTGGATCTGTTTGCTAGCCTTATTTCTGTGGAATGTGAGAAGAGATATTTCGGATCCCTTTGAAGACTATAGGGCCAAAGGAAATATCCTCCGATAACAAAGAGAAAGAAGCTTTCTGAGAAACTTCTTTGTGTTCTGTGAAATCATCTCACAGAGTTACAGCTTTCCCCTCAAGAAGCCTTTCGCTAAGACAGTTCTTGTGGAATTGGCAAAGTGATATTTGGAAGCCCATAGAGGGCTATGGTGAAAAAGGAAATATCCTCAGATGAAATCTGGAAAGAAGATTTCTGAGAAACTGCTTAGTGTTCTGTTAATTCATCTCACAGAGTTACATCTGTATTTCGTGGATCTCTTTGCTAGCCTTATTTCTGTGGAATCTGAGAACAGATATTTCGGATCCCTTAGAAGACTATAGGGCCAAAGGAAATATCCTCCGATAACAAAGAGAAAGAAGCTTTCTGAGAAACTTCTTTGTGTTCTGTGAAATCATCTCACAGGGTTACAGCTTTCCCCTCAAGAAGACTTTCGCTAAGACAGTTCTTGTGGAATTGGCAAAGTGATATTTGGAAGCCCATAGAGGGCTATGGTGAAAAAGGAAATATCCTCAGATGACATCTGGAAAGAAGCTTTCTGAGAAACTGCTTAGTGTTCTGTTAATTCATCTCACAGAGTTACATCTTTATTTCGTGGATCTCTTTGCTAGCCTTATTTCTGTGGAATCTGAAAACAGATATTTCGGATCCCTTTGAAGACTATAGGGCCAAAGGAAATATCCTGCGATAACAAAGAGAAAGAAGCTTTCTGAGAAACTACTTTGTGTTCTGTGAAATCATCTCACAGAGTTACAGCTTTCCCCACAAGAGGCCTTTCGCTTAGACAGTTCTTGTGGAATTGGCAAAGTGATATTTGGAAGCCCATAGAGGGCTATGGTGAAAAAGGAAATATCCTCAGAGGAAATATGGAAAGAAGCTTTCTGAGAAACTGCTTAGTGTTCTGTTAATTCATCTCAAAGAGTTATATCTATATTTCGTGGATCTCTTTGCTAGCCTTATTTCTGTGGAATCTGAGAACAGATATTTCGGATCCCTTTGAAGACTATAGGGCCTAAGGAAATATCCTGCGATAACAAAGAGAAAGAAGCTTTCTGAGAAACCTCTTTGTGTTCTGTGAAATCATCTCACAGAGTTACAGCTTTCCCCTCAAGAAGCCTTTCGCTAAGACAGTTCTGGTGGAATTGGCAAAGTGATATTTGGAAGCCCATAGAGGGCTATGGTGAAAAAGGAAATATCCTCAGATGAAATCTGGAAAGAAGCTTTCTGAGAAACTGCTTAGTGTTCTGTTAATTCATCTCACAGAGTTACATCTGTATTTCGTGGATCTCTTTGCTAGCCTTATTTCTGTGGAATCTGAGAACAGATATTTCGGATCCCTTTGAAGACTATAGGGCGAAAGGAAATATCCTCCGATAACAAAGAGAAAGAAGCTTTCTGAGAAACTTCTTTGTGTTCTGTGAAATCATCTCACAGAGTTACAGCTTTCCCCTCAAGAAGCCTTTCGCTAAGACAGTTCTTGTGGAGTTGGCAAAGTCATATTTGGAAGCCCATAGAGTCCTATGGTGAAAAAGGAAATATCCTCAGATGAAATCTGGAAAGAAGCTTTCTGAGAAACTGCTTAGTGTTCTGTAAATTCATCTCACAGAGTTACATCTGTATTTCGTGGATCTCTTTGCTAGCCTTATTTCTGTGGAATCTGAGAACAGATATTTCGGATCCCTTTGAAGACTATAGGGCCAAAGGAAATATCCTCCGATAACAAAGAGAAAGAAGCGTTCTGAGAAACTTCTTTGTGTTCTGTGAAATCATCTCACAGAGTTACAGCTTTCCCCTCAAGAAGCCTTTCGCTAAGACAGTTCTTGTGGAATTGGCAAAGTGATATTTGGAAGCCCATAGAGGGCTATGGTGAAAAAGGAAATATCCTCAGATGAAATCTGGAAAGAAGCTTTCTGAGAAACTGCTTAGTGTTCTGTTAATTCATCTCACAGAGTTACATCTGTATTTCGTGGATCTCTTTGCTAGCCTTATTTCTGTGGAATCTGAGAAGAGATATTTCGGATCCCTTTGAGGACTATAGGGCCAAAGGAAATATCCTCCGATAACAAAGAGAAAGAAGCTTTCTGAGAAAGTTCTTTGTGTTCTGTGAAATCATCTCACAGAGTTACAGCTTTCCCCTCAAGAAGCCTTTCGCTAAGACAGTTCTTGTGGAATTGGGAAAGTGATATTTGGAAGCCCATAGAGGGCTATGGTGAAAAAGGAAATATCCTCAGATGAAATATGGAAAGAAGCTTTCTGAGAAACTGCTTAGTGTTCTGTTAATTCATCTCACAGAGTTACATCTGTATTTCGTGGATCTCTTTGCTAGCCTTATTTCTGTGGAATCTGAGAACAGATATTTCGGATCCCTTTGAAGACTATAGGGTCAAAGGAAATATCCTCCGATAACAAAGAGAAAGAAGCTTTCTGAGAAACTTCTTTGTGTTCTGTGAAATCATCTCACAGAGTTACAGTTTTCCCCTCAAGAAGCCTTTCGCTAAGACAGTTCTTGTGGAATTGGCAAAGTGATATTTGGAAGCCCATAGAGGGCTATGGTGAAAAAGGAAATATCCTCAGATGAAATCTGGAAGGAAGCTTTCTGAGAAACTGCTTAGTGTTCTGTGAATTCATCTCACAGAGTTACATCTGTATTTCGTGGATCTCTTTGCTAGCCTTATTTCTGTGGAATCTGAGAACAGATATTTCGGATTCCTTTGAAGACTATAGGGCCAAAGGAAATATCCTCCGATAACAAAGAGAAAGAAGCTTTCTGAGAAACTTCTTTGTGTTCTGTGAAATCATCTCACAGAGTTACAGCTTTCCCCTAAAGAAGCCTTTCGCTAGGACAGTTCTTGTGGAGTTGGCAAAGTCATATTTGGAAGCCCATAGAGTGCTATGGTGAAAAAGGAAATATCCTCAGATGAAATCTGGAAAGAAGCTTTCTGAGAAACTGCTTAGTGTTCTGTAAATTCATCTCACGTAGTTACATCTGTATTTCGTGGATGTATTTCCTAGCCTTATTTCTGTGGAATCTGAGAACAGATATTTCGGATCCCTTTGAAGACTATAGGGCCAAAGGAAATATCCTCTGATAACAAAGAGAAAGAAGCTTTCTGAGAAACTTCTTTGTGTTCTGTGAAATCATCTCACAGAGTTACAGCTTTCCCCTCAAGAAGCCTTTCGCTAAGACAGTTCTTGTGGAATTGGCAAAGTGATATTTGGAAGCCCATAGAGGGCTATGGTGGAAAAGGAAATATCCTCAGATGACATCTGGAAAGAAGCTTTCTGAGAAACTGCTTAGTGTTCTGTAAATTCATCTCACAGAGTTACATCTGTATTTCGTGGATCTCTTTGCTAGCCTTATTTCTGTGGAATCTGAGAACAGATATTTCGGATCCCTTTGAAGACTATAGGGCCAAAGGAAATATCCTCCGATAACAAAGAGAAAGAAGCTTTCTGAGAAACTTCTTTGTGTTCTGTGAAATCATCTCACAGAGTTACAGCTTTCCCCTCAAGAAGCCTTTCGCTAAGACAGTTCTTGTGGATTTGGCAAAGTGATATTTGGAAGCCCATAGAGGGCTATGGTGAAAAAGGAAATATCCTCAGATGAAATCTGGAAAGAAGCTTTCTGAGAAACTGCTTAGTGTTCTGTTAATTCATCTCACAGAGTTACATCTGTATTTCGTGGATCTCTTTGCTAGCCTTATTTCTGTGGAATCTGAGAACAGATATTTCGGATCCCTTTGAAGACAATAGGGCCATGGAAATATCCTCCGATAACAAAGAGAAAGAAGCTTTCTGAGAAACTTCTTTGTGTTCTGTGAAATCATCTCACAGAGTTACAGCTTTCCCCACAAGAAGCCTTTCGCTAAGACAGTTCTGGTGGAATTGGCAAAGTGATATTTGGAAGCCCATAGAGGGCTATGGTGAAAAAGGAAATATCCTCAGATGAAATCTGGAAAGGAGCTTTCTGAGAAACTGCTTAGTGTTCTGTTAATTCATCTCACAGAGTTACATCTGTATTTCGTGGATCTCTTTGCTAGCCTTATTTCTGTGGAATCTGAGAACAGATATTTCGGATCCCTTTGAAGACTATAGGGCCAAAGGAAATATCCCCCGATAACAAAGAGAAAGAAGCTTTCTGAGAAACTTCTTTGTGTTCTGTGAAATCATCTCACAGAGTTACAGCTTTCCCCTCAAGAAGCCTTTCGCTAAGACAGTTCTTGTGGAATTGGCAAAGTGATATTTGGAAGCCCATAGAGGGCTATGGTGAAAAAGCAAATATCCTCAGATGAAATCTGGAAAGAAGCTTTCTGAGAAACTGCTTAGTGTTCTGTTAATTCATCTCAAAGAGTTATATCTGTATTTCGTGGATCTCTTTGCTAGCCTTATTTCTGTGGAATCTGAGAACAGATATTTCGGATCCCTTTGAAGACTATAGAGCCAAAGGAAATATCCTGCGATAACAAAGAGAAAGAAGCTTTTTGAGAAACTTCTTTGTGTTCTGTGAAATCATCTCACAGAGGTACAGCTTTCCCCTCAAGAAGCCTTTCGCTAAGACTGTTCCTGTGGAATTGGCAAAGTGATATTTGGAAGCCCATAGAGGGCTATGGTGAAAAAGGAAATATCCTCAGATGAAATCTGGAAAGAAGCTTTCTGAGAAACTGCTCTGTGATGTGTGATTTCCACTCACAGAGTTACATCTGTATTTCGTGGATCTCTTTGCTAGCCTTATTTCTGTGGAATCTTAGAACAGATATTTCGGATCCTTTTGAAGACTATAAGGCCAAAGGAAATATCCTGCGATAACAAAGAGAAAGAAGCTTTCTGAGAAACTACTTTGTGTTCTGTGAAATCATCTCACAGAGTTACAGCTTTCCCCACAAGTGGCCTTTCGCTTAGACAGTTCTTGTGGAATTGGCAAAGTGATATTTGGAAGCCCATAGAGGGCTATGGTGAAAAAGGAAATATCCTCAGTGGAAATATGGAAAGAAGCTTTCTGAGAAACTGCTTAGTGTTCTGTTAATTCATCTCAAAGAATTATATCTCTATTTCGTGGATCTCTTTGCTAGCCTTATTTCTGTGGAATCTGAGAACAGATATTTCGGATCCCTTTGAAGACTATAGGGCCTAAGGAAATATCCTGCGATAACAAAGAGAAAGAAGCTTTCTGAGAAACCTCTTTGTGTTCTGTGAAATCATCTCACAGAGTTACAGCTTTCCCCTCAAGAAGCCTTTCGCTAAGACAGTTCTGGTGGAATTGGCAAAGTGATATTTGGAAGCCCATAGAGGGCTATGGTGAAAAAGGAAATATCCTCAGATGAAATCTGGAAAGAAACTTTCTGAGAAACTGCTTAGTGTTCTGTTAATTCATCTCACAGAGTTACATCTGTATTTCGTGGATCTCTTTGCTAGCCTTATTTCTGTGGAATCTGAGAACAGATATTTCGGATCCCTTTGAAGACTATAGGGCGAAAGGAAATATCCTCCGATAACAAAGAGAAAGAAGCTTTCTGAGAAACTTCTTTGTGTTCTGTGAAATCATCTCACAGAGTTACAGCTTTCCCCTCAAGAAGCCTTTCGCTAAGACAGTTCTTGTGGAATTGGCAAAGTGATATTTGGAAGCCCATAGAGGGCTATGGTGAAAAAGGAAATATCCTCAGATGAAATCTGGAAAGAAGCTTTCTGAGAAACTGCTTAGTGTTCTGATAATTCATCTCACAGAGTTACATCTGTATTTCGTGGATCTCTTTGCTAGACTTATTTCTGTGGAATCTGAGAACAGATATTTCGGATCCCGTTGAAGACTATAGGGCCAAAGCAAATATCCTCCGATAACAAAGAGAAAGAAGCTTTCTGAGAAACTTCTTTGTGTTCTGTGAAATCATCTCACAGAGTTACAGCTTTCCCCTCAAGAAGCCTTTCGCTAAGACAGTTCTTGTGGAATTGGCAAAGTGATATTTGGAAGCCCATAGAGGGCTATGGTGAAAAAGGAAATATCCTCAGATGAAATCTGGAAAGAAGCTTTCTGAGAAACTGCTTAGGGTTCTGTTAATTCATCTCACAGAGTTACATCTGTATTTCGTGGATCTCTTTGCTAGCCTTATTTCTGTGGAATCTGAGAACAGATATTTCGGATCCCTTTGAAGACTAGAGGGCCAACGGAAATAACCTGCGATAACAAAGAGAAAGAAGCTTTCTGAGAAACTTCTTTGTGTTCTGTGAAATCATCTCACAGAGTTACAGCTTTCCCCTCAAGAAGCCTTTCGCTAAGACAGTTCTTGTGGAATTGGCAAAGTGATATTTGGAAGCCCATAGAGGGCTATGGTGGAAAAGGAAATATCCTCAGATGACATCTGGAAAGAAGCTTTCTGAGAAACTGCTTAGTGTTCTGTAAATTCATCTCACAGAGTTACATCTGTATTTCGTGGATCTCTTTGCTAGCCTTATTTCTGTGGAATCTGAGAACAGATATTTCGGATCCCTTTGAAGACTATAGGGCCAAAGGAAATATCCTCCGATAACAAAGAGAAAGAAGCTTTCTGAGAAACTTCTTTGTGTTCTGTGAAATCATCTCACAGAGTTACAGCTTTCCCCTCAAGAAGCCTTTCGCTAAGACAGTTCTTGTGGATTTGGCAAAGTGATATTTGGAAGCCCATAGAGGGCTATGGTGAAAAAGGAAATATCCTCAGATGAAATCTGGAAAGAAGCTTTCTGAGAAACTGCTTAGTGTTCTGTTAATTCATCTCACAGAGTTACATCTGTATTTCGTGGATCTCTTTGCTAGCCTTATTTCTGTGGAATCTGAGAACAGATATTTCGGATCCCTTTGAAGACAATAGGGCCATGGAAATATCCTCCGATAACAAAGAGAAAGAAGCTTTCTGAGAAACTTCTTTGTGTTCTGTGAAATCATCTCACAGAGTTACAGCTTTCCCCACAAGAAGCCTTTCGCTAAGACAGTTCTGGTGGAATTGGCAAAGTGATATTTGGAAGCCCATAGAGGGCTATGGTGAAAAAGGAAATATCCTCAGATGAAATCTGGAAAGGAGCTTTCTGAGAAACTGCTTAGTGTTCTGTTAATTCATCTCACAGAGTTACATCTGTATTTCGTGGATCTCTTTGCTAGCCTTATTTCTGTGGAATCTGAGAACAGATATTTCGGATCCCTTTGAAGACTATAGGGCCAAAGGAAATATCCCCCGATAACAAAGAGAAAGAAGCTTTCTGAGAAACTTCTTTGTGTTCTGTGAAATCATCTCACAGAGTTACAGCTTTCCCCTCAAGAAGCCTTTCGCTAAGACAGTTCTTGTGGAATTGGCAAAGTGATATTTGGAAGCCCATAGAGGGCTATGGTGAAAAAGCAAATATCCTCAGATGAAATCTGGAAAGAAGCTTTCTGAGAAACTGCTTAGTGTTCTGTTAATTCATCTCAAAGAGTTATATCTGTATTTCGTGGATCTCTTTGCTAGCCTTATTTCTGTGGAATCTGAGAACAGATATTTCGGATCCCTTTGAAGACTATAGAGCCAAAGGAAATATCCTGCGATAACAAAGAGAAAGAAGCTTTTTGAGAAACTTCTTTGTGTTCTGTGAAATCATCTCACAGAGGTACAGCTTTCCCCTCAAGAAGCCTTTCGCTAAGACTGTTCTTGTGGAATTGGCAAAGTGATATTTGGAAGCCCATAGAGGGCTATGGTGAAAAAGGAAATATCCTCAGATGAAATCTGGAAAGAAGCTTTCTGAGAAACTGCTCTGTGATGTGTGATTTCCACTCACAGAGTTACATCTGTATTTCGTGGATCTCTTTGCTAGCCTTATTTCTGTGGAATCTTAGAACAGATATTTCGGATCCTTTTGAAGACTATAAGGCCAAAGGAAATATCCTGCGATAACAAAGAGAAAGAAGCTTTCTGAGAAACTACTTTGTGTTCTGTGAAATCATCTCACAGAGTTACAGCTTTCCCCACAAGTGGCCTTTCGCTTAGACAGTTCTTGTGGAATTGGCAAAGTGATATTTGGAAGCCCATAGAGGGCTATGGTGAAAAAGGAAATATCCTCAGTGGAAATATGGAAAGAAGCTTTCTGAGAAACTGCTTAGTGTTCTGTTAATTCATCTCAAAGAATTATATCTGTATTTCGTGGATCTCTTTGCTAGCCTTATTTCTGTGGAATCTGAGAACAGATATTTCGGATCCCTTTGAAGACTATAGGGCCTAAGGAAATATCCTGCGATAACAAAGAGAAAGAAGCTTTCTGAGAAACCTCTTTGTGTTCTGTGAAATCATCTCACAGAGTTACAGCTTTCCCCTCAAGAAGCCTTTCGCTAAGACAGTTCTGGTGGAATTGGCAAAGTGATATTTGGAAGCCCATAGAGGGCTATGGTGAAAAAGGAAATATCCTCAGATGAAATCTGGAAAGAAGCTTTCTGAGAAACTGCTTAGTGTTCTGTTAATTCATCTCACAGAGTTACATCTGTATTTCGTGGATCTCTTTGCTAGCCTTATTTCTGTGGAATCTGAGAACAGATATTTCGGATCCCTTTGAAGACTATAGGGCGAAAGGAAATATCCTCCGATAACAAAGAGAAAGAAGCTTTCTGAGAAACTTCTTTGTGTTCTGTGAAATCATCTCACAGAGTTACAGCTTTCCCCTCAAGAAGCCTTTCGCTAAGACAGTTCTTGTGGAATTGGCAAAGTGATATTTGGAAGCCCATAGAGGGCTATGGTGAAAAAGGAAATATCCTCAGATGAAATCTGGAAAGAAGCTTTCTGAGAAACTGCTTAGTGTTCTGATAATTCATCTCACAGAGTTACATCTGTATTTCGTGGATCTCTTTGCTAGCCTTATTTCTGTGGAATCTGAGAACAGATATTTCGGATCCCGTTGAAGACTATAGGGCCAAAGCAAATATCCTCCGATAACAAAGAGAAAGAAGCTTTCTGAGAAACTTCTTTGTGTTCTGTGAAATCATCTCACAGAGTTACAGCTTTCCCCTCAAGAAGCCTTTCGCTAAGACAGTTCTTGTGGAATTGGCAAAGTGATATTTGGAAGCCCATAGAGGGCTATGGTGAAAAAGGAAATATCCTCAGATGAAATCTGGAAAGAAGCTTTCTGAGAAACTGCTTAGGGTTCTGTTAATTCATCTCACAGAGTTACATCTGTATTTCGTGGATCTCTTTGCTAGCCTTATTTCTGTGGAATCTGAGAACAGATATTTCGGATCCCTTTGAAGACTAGAGGGCCAACGGAAATAACCTGCGATAACAAAGAGAAAGAAGCTTTCTGAGAAACTTCTTTGTGTTCTGTGAAATCATCTCACAGAGTTACAGCTTTCCCCTCAAGAAGCCTTTCGCTAAGACAGTTCTTGTGGAATTGGGAAAGTGATATTTGGAAGCCCATAGAGGGCTATGGTGAAAAAGGAAATATCCTCAGATGAAATATGGAAAGAAGCTTTCTGAGAAACTGCTTAGTGTTCTGTTAATTCATCTCACAGAGTTACATCTGTATTTCGTGGATCTCTTTGCTAGCCTTATTTCTGTGGAATCTGAGAACAGATATTTCGGATCCCTTTGAAGACTATAGGGCCAAAGGAAATATCCTCCGATAACAAAGAGAAAGAAGCTTTCTGAGAAACTTCTTTGTGTTCTGTGAAATCATCTCACAGAGTTACAGTTTTCCCCTCAAGAAGCCTTTCGCTAAGACAGTTCTTGTGGAATTGGCAAAGTGATATTTGGAAGCCCATAGAGGGCTATGGTGAAAAAGGAAATATCCTCAGATGAAATCTGGAAGGAAGCTTTCTGAGAAACTGCTTAGTGTTCTGTGAATTCATCTCACAGAGTTACATCTGTATTTCGTGGATCTCTTTGCTAGCCTTATTTCTGTGGAATCTGAGAACAGATATTTCGGATTCCTTTGAAGACTATAGGGCCAAAGGAAATATCCTCCGATAACAAAGAGAAAGAAGCTATCTGAGAAACTTCTTTGTGTTCTGTGAAATCATCTCACAGAGTTACAGCTTTCCCCTAAAGAAGCCTTTCGCTAGGACAGTTCTTGTGGAGTTGGCAAAGTCATATTTGGAAGCCCACAGAGTGCTATGGTGAAAAAGGAAATATCCTCAGATGAAATCTGGAAAGAAGCTTTCTGAGAAACTGCTTAGTGTTCTGTAAATTCATCTCACATAGTTACATCTGTATTTCGTGGATGTATTTCCTAGCCTTATTTCTGTGGAATCTGAGAACAGATATTTCGGATCCCTTTGAAGACTGTAGGGCCAAAGGAAATATCCTCTGATAACAAAGAGAAAGAAGCTTTCTGAGAAACTTCTTTGTGTTCTGTGAAATCATCTCACAGAGTTACAGCTTTCCCCTCAAGAAGCCTTTCGCTAAGACAGTTCTTGTGGAATTGGCAAAGTGATATTTGGAAGCCCATAGAGGGCTATGGTGGAAAAGGAAATATCCTCAGATGACATCTGGAAAGAAGCTTTCTGAGAAACTGCTTAGTGTTCTGTAAATTCATCTCACAGAGTTACATCTGTATTTCGTGGATCTCTTTGTTAGCCTTATTTCTGTGGAATCTGAGAACAGATATTTCGGATCCCTTTGAAGACTATAGGGCCAAAGGAAATATCCTCCGATAACAAAGAGAAAGAAGCTTTCTGAGAAACTTCTTTGTGTTCTGTGAAATCATCTCACAGAGTTACAGTTTTCCCCTCAAGAAGCCTTTCGCTAAGACAGTTCTTGTGGAATTGGCAAAGTGATATTTGGAAGCCCATAGAGGGCTATGGTGAAAAAGGAAATATCCTCAGATGAAATCTGGAAGGAAGCTTTCTGAGAAACTGCTTAGTGTTCTGTGAATTCATCTCACAGAGTTACATCTGTATTTCGTGGATCTCTTTGCTAGCCTTATTTCTGTGGAATCTGAGAACAGATATTTCGGATTCCTTTGAAGACTATAGGGCCAAAGGAAATATCCTCCGATAACAAAGAGAAAGAAGCTTTCTGAGAAACTTCTTTGTGTTCTGTGAAATCATCTCACAGAGTTACAGCTTTCCCCTAAAGAAGCCTTTCGCTAGGACAGTTCTTGTGGAGTTGGCAAAGTCATATTTGGAAGCCCATAGAGTGCTATGGTGAAAAAGGAAATATCCTCAGATGAAATCTGGAAAGAAGCTTTCTGAGAAACTGCTTAGTGTTCTGTAAATTCATCTCACATAGTTACATCTGTATTTCGTGGATGTATTTCCTAGCCTTATTTCTGTGGAATCTGAGAACAGATATTTCGGATCCCTTTGAAGACTGTAGGGCCAAAGGAAATATCCTCTGATAACAAAGAGAAAGAAGCTTTCTGAGAAACTTCTTTGTGTTCTGTGAAATCATCTCACAGAGTTACAGCTTTCCCCTCAAGAAGCCTTTCGCTAAGACAGTTCTTGTGGAATTGGCAAAGTGATATTTGGAAGCCCATAGAGGGCTATGGTGGAAAAGGAAATATCCTCAGATGACATCTGGAAAGAAGCTTTCTGAGAAACTGCTTAGTGTTCTGTAAATTCATCTCACAGAGTTACATCTGTATTTCGTGGATCTCTTTGCTAGCCTTATTTCTGTGGAATCTGAGAACAGATATTTCGGATCCCTTTGAAGACTATAGGGCCAAAGGAAATATCCTCCGATAACAAAGAGAAAGAAGCTTTCTGAGAAACTTCTTTGTGTTCTGTGAAATCATCTCACAGAGTTACAGCTTTCCCCTCAAGAAGCCTTTCGCTAAGACAGTTCTTGTGTATTTGGCTAAGTGATATTTGGAAGCCCATAGAGGGCTATGGTGAAAAAGGAAATATCCTCAGATGAAATCTGGAAAGAAGCTTTCTGAGAAACTGCTTAGTGTTCTGTTAATTCATCTGACAGAGTTACATCTGTATTTCGTGGATCTCTTTGCTAGCCTTATTACTGTGGAATCTGAGAAGAGATATTTCGGATCCCTTTGAAGACTATAGGGCCAAAGGAAATATCCTCCGATAACAAAGAGAAAGAAGCTTTCTGAGAAAGTTCTTTGTGTTCTGTGAAATCATCTCACAGAGTTACAGCTTTCCCCACAAGAAGCCTTTCGCTAAGACAGTTCTGGTGGAATTGGCAAAGTGATATTTGGAAGCCCATAGAGGGCTATGGTGAAAAAGGAAATATCCTCAGATGAAATCTGGAAAGGAGCTTTCTGAGAAACTGCTTAGTGTTCTGTTAATTCATCTCACAGAGTTACATCTGTATTTCGTGGATCTCTTTGCTAGCCTTATTTCTGTGGAATCTGAGAACAGATATTTCGGATCCCTTTGAAGACTATAGGGCCAAAGGAAATATCCCCCGATAACAAAGAGAAAGAAGCTTTCTGAGAAACTTCTTTGTGTTCTGTGAAATCATCTCACAGAGTTACAGCTTTCCCCTCAAGAAGCCTTTCGCTAAGACAGTTCTTGTGGAATTGGCAAAGTGATATTTGGAAGCCCATAGAGGGCTATGGTGAAAAAGCAAATATCCTCAGATGAAATCTGGAAAGAAGCTTTCTGAGAAACTGCTTAGTGTTCTGTTAATTCATCTCAAAGAGTTATATCTGTATTTCGTGGATCTCTTTGCTAGCCTTATTTCTGTGGAATCTGAGAACAGATATTTCGGATCCCTTTGAAGACTATAGAGCCAAAGGAAATATCCTGCGATAACAAAGAGAAAGAAGCTTTCTGAGAAACTTCTTTGTGTTCTGTGAAATCATCTCACAGAGTTACAGCTTTCCCCTCAAGAAGCCTTTCGCTAAGACTGTTCTTGTGGAATTGGCAAAGTGATATTTGGAAGCCCATAGAGGGCTATGGTGAAAAAGGAAATATCCTCAGATGAAATCTGGAAAGAAGCTTTCTGAGAAACTGCTCTGTGATGTGTGATTTCCACTCACAGAGTTACATCTGTATTTCGTGGATCTCTTTGCTAGCCTTATTTCTGTGGAATCTTAGAACAGATATTTCGGATCCTTTTGAAGACTATAAGGCCAAAGGAAATATCCTGCGATAACAAAGAGAAAGAAGCTTTCTGAGAAACTACTTTGTGTTCTGTGAAATCATCTCACAGAGTTACAGCTTTCCCCACAAGTGGCCTTTCGCTTAGACAGTTCTTGTGGAATTGGCAAAGTGATATTTGGAAGCCCATAGAGGGCTATGGTGAAAAAGGAAATATCCTCAGTGGAAATATGGAAAGAAGCTTTCTGAGAAACTGCTTAGTGTTCTGTTAATTCATCTCAAAGAATTATATCTGTATTTCGTGGATCTCTTTGCTAGCCTTATTTCTGTGGAATCTGAGAACAGATATTTCGGATCCCTTTGAAGACTATAGGGCCTAAGGAAATATCCTGCGATAACAAAGAGAAAGAAGCTTTCTGAGAAACCTCTTTGTGTTCTGTGAAATCATCTCACAGAGTTACAGCTTTCCCCTCAAGAAGCCTTTCGCTAAGACAGTTCTGGTGGAATTGGCAAAGTGATATTTGGAAGCCCATAGAGGGCTATGGTGAAAAAGGAAATATCCTCAGATGAAATCTGGAAAGAAGCTTTCTGAGAAACTGCTTAGTGTTCTGTTAATTCATCTCACAGAGTTACATCTGTATTTCGTGGATCTCTTTGCTAGCCTTATTTCTGTGGAATCTGAGAACAGATATTTCGGATCCCTTTGAAGACTATAGGGCGAAAGGAAATATCCTCCGATAACAAAGAGAAAGAAGCTTTCTGAGAAACTTCTTTGTGTTCTGTGAAATCATCTCACAGAGTTACAGCTTTCCCCTCAAGAAGCCTTTCGCTAAGACAGTTCTTGTGGAATTGGCAAAGTGATATTTGGAAGCCCATAGAGGGCTATGGTGAAAAAGGAAATATCCTCAGATGAAATCTGGAAAGAAGCTTTCTGAGAAACTGCTTAGTGTTCTGATAATTCATCTCACAGAGTTACATCTGTATTTCGTGGATCTCTTTGCTAGACTTATTTCTGTGGAATCTGAGAACAGATATTTCGGATCCCGTTGAAGACTATAGGGCCAAAGCAAATATCCTCCGATAACAAAGAGAAAGAAGCTTTCTGAGAAACTTCTTTGTGTTCTGTGAAATCATCTCACAGAGTTACAGCTTTCCCCTCAAGAAGCCTTTCGCTAAGACAGTTCTTGTGGAATTGGCAAAGTGATATTTGGAAGCCCATAGAGGGCTATGGTGAAAAAGGAAATATCCTCAGATGAAATCTGGAAAGAAGCTTTCTGAGAAACTGCTTAGGGTTCTGTTAATTCATCTCACAGAGTTACATCTGTATTTCGTGGATCTCTTTGCTAGCCTTATTTCTGTGGAATCTGAGAACAGATATTTCGGATCCCTTTGAAGACTAGAGGGCCAACGGAAATAACCTGCGATAACAAAGAGAAAGAAGCTTTCTGAGAAACTTCTTTGTGTTCTGTGAAATCATCTCACAGAGTTACAGCTTTCCCCTCAAGAAGCCTTTCGCTAAGACAGTTCTTGTGGAATTGGGAAAGTGATATTTGGAAGCCCATAGAGGGCTATGGTGAAAAAGGAAATATCCTCAGATGACATCTGGAAAGAAGCTTTCTGAGAAACTGCTTAGTGTTCTGTAAATTCATCTCACAGAGTTACATCTGTATTTCGTGGATCTCTTTGCTCGCCTTATTTCTGTGGAATCTGAGAACAGATATTTCGGATCCCTTTGAAGACTATAGGGCCAAAGGAAATATCCTCCGATAACAAAGAGAAAGAAGCTTTCTGAGAAACTTCTTTGTGTTCTGTGAAATCATCTCACAGAGTTACAGCTTTCCCCTCAAGAAGCCTTTCGCTAAGACAGTTCTTGTGTATTTGGCTAAGTGATATTTGGAAGCCCATAGAGGGCTATGGTGAAAAAGGAAATATCCTCAGATGAAATCTGGAAAGAAGCTTTCTGAGAAACTGCTTAGTGCTCTGTTAATTCATCTGACAGAGTTACATCTGTATTTCGTGGATCTCTTTGCTAGCCTTATTACTGTGGAATCTGAGAAGAGATATTTCGGATCCCTTTGAAGACTATAGGGCCAAAGGAAATATCCTCCGATAACAAAGAGAAAGAAGCTTTCTGAGAAAGTTCTTTGTGTTCTGTGAAATCATCTCACAGAGTTACAGCTTTCCCCACAAGAAGCCTTTCGCTAAGACAGTTCTGGTGGAATTGGCAAAGTGATATTTGGAAGCCCATAGAGGGCTATGGTGAAAAAGGAAATATCCTCAGATGAAATCTGGAAAGGAGCTTTCTGAGAAACTGCTTAGTGTTCTGTTAATTCATCTCACAGAGTTACATCTGTATTTCGTGGATCTCTTTGCTAGCCTTATTTCTGTGGAATCTGAGAACAGATATTTCGGATCCCTTTGAAGACTATAGGGCCAAAGGAAATATCCCCCGATAACAAAGAGAAAGAAGCTTTCTGAGAAACTTCTTTGTGTTCTGTGAAATCATCTCACAGAGTTACAGCTTTCCCCTCAAGAAGCCTTTCGCTAAGACAGTTCTTGTGGAATTGGCAAAGTGATATTTGGAAGCCCATAGAGGGCTATGGTGAAAAAGCAAATATCCTCAGATGAAATCTGGAAAGAAGCTTTCTGAGAAACTGCTTAGTGTTCTGTTAATTCATCTCAAAGAGTTATATCTGTATTTCGTGGATCTCTTTTCTAGCCTTATTTCTGTGGAATCTGAGAACAGATATTTCGGATACCTTTGAAGACTATAGAGCCAAAGGAAATATCCTGCGATAACAAAGAGAAAGAAGCTTTCTGAGAAACTTCTTTGTGTTCTGTGAAATCATCTCACAGAGTTACAGCTTTCCCCTCAAGAAGCCTTTCGCTAAGACTGTTCTTGTGGAATTGGCAAAGTGATATTTGGAAGCCCATAGAGGGCTATGGTGAAAAAGGAAATATCCTCAGATGAAATCTGGAAAGAAGCTTTCTGAGAAACTGCTCTGTGATGTGTGATTTCCACTCACAGCGTTACATCTGTATTTCGTGGATCTCTTTGCTAGCCTTATTTCTGTGGAATCTTAGAACAGATATTTCGGATCCTTTTGAAGACTATAAGGCCAAAGGAAATATCCTGCGATAACAAAGAGAAAGAAGCTTTCTGAGAAACTACTTTGTGTTCTGTGAAATCATCTCACAGAGTTACAGCTTTCCCCACACGTGGCCTTTCGCTTAGACAGTTCTTGTGGAATTGGCAAAGTGATATTTGGAAGCCCATAGAGGGCTATGGTGAAAAAGGAAATATCCTCAGTGGAAATATGGAAAGAAGCTTTCTGAGAAACTGCTTAGTGTTCTGTTAATTCATCTCAAAGAATTATATCTGTATTTCGTGGATCTCTTTGCTAGCCTTATTTCTGTGGAATCTGAGAACAGATATTTCGGATCCCTTTGAAGACTATAGGGCCTAAGGAAATATCCTGCGATAACAAAGAGAAAGAAGCTTTCTGAGAAACCTCTTTGTGTTCTGTGAAATCATCTCACAGAGTTACAGCTTTCCCCTCAAGAAGCCTTTCGCTAAGACAGTTCTGGTGGAATTGGCAAAGTGATATTTGGAAGCCCATAGAGGGCTATGGTGAAAAAGGAAATATCCTCAGATGAAATCTGGAAAGAAGCTTTCTGAGAAACTGCTTAGTGTTCTGTTAATTCATCTCACAGAGTTACATCTGTATTTCGTGGATCTCTTTGCTAGCCTTATTTCTGTGGAATCTGAGAACAGATATTTCGGATCCCTTTGAAGACTATAGGGCGAAAGGAAATATCCTCCGATAACAAAGAGAAAGAAGCTTTCTGAGAAACTTCCTTGTGTTCTGTGAAATCATCTCACAGAGTTACAGCTTTCCCCTCAAGAAGCCTTTCGCTAAGACAGTTCTTGTGGAATTGGCAAAGTGATATTTGGAAGCCCATAGAGGGCTATGGTGAAAAAGGAAATATCCTCAGATGAAATCTGGAAAGAAGCTTTCTGAGAAACTGCTTAGTGTTCTGATAATTCATCTCACAGAGTTACATCTGTATTTCGTGGATCTCTTTGCTAGACTTATTTCTGTGGAATCTGAGAACAGATATTTCGGATCCCGTTGAAGACTATAGGGCCAAAGCAAATATCCTCCGATAACAAAGAGAAAGAAGCTTTCTGAGAAACTTCTTTGTGTTCTGTGAAATCATCTCACAGAGTTACAGCTTTCCCCTCAAGAAGCCTTTCGCTAAGACAGTTCTTGTGGAATTGGCAAAGTGATATTTGGAAGCCATAGAGGGCTATGGTGAAAAAGGAAATATCCTCAGATGAAATCTGGAAAGAAGCTTTCTGAGAAACTGCTTAGGGTTCTGTTAATTCATCTCACAGAGTTACATCTGTATTTCGTGGATCTCTTTGCTAGCCTTATTTCTGTGGAATCTGAGAACAGATATTTCGGATCCCTTTGAAGACTAGAGGGCCAACGGAAATAACCTGCGATAACAAAGAGAAAGAAGCTTTCTGAGAAACTTCTTTGTGTTCTGTGAAATCATCTCACAGAGTTACAGCTTTCCCCTCAAGAAGCCTTTCGCTAAGACAGTTCTTGTGGAATTGGGAAAGTGATATTTGGAAGCCCATAGAGGGCTATGGTGAAAAAGGAAATATCCTCAGATGAAATATGGAAAGAAGCTTTCTGAGAAACTGCTTAGTGTTCTGTTAATTCATCTCACAGAGTTACATCTGTATTTCGTGGATCTCTTTGCTAGCCTTATTTCTGTGGAATCTGAGAACAGATATTTCGGATCCCTTTGAAGACTATAGGGCCAAAGGAAATATCCTCCGGTAACAAAGAGAAAGAAGCTTTCTGAGAAACTTCTTTGTGTTCTGTGAAATCATCTCACAGAGTTACAGTTTTCCCCTCAAGAAGCCTTTCGCTAAGACAGTTCTTGTGGAATTGGCAAAGTGATATTTGGTAGCCCATAGAGGGCTATGGTGAAAAAGGAAATATCCTCAGATGAAATCTGGAAGGAAGCTTTCTGAGAAACTGCTTAGTGTTCTGTGAATTCATCTCACAGAGTTACATCTGTATTTCGTGGATCTCTTTGCTAGCCTTATTTCTGTGGAATCTGAGAACAGATATTTCGGATTCCTTTGAAGACTATAGGGCCAAAGGAAATATCCTCCGATAACAAAGAGAAAGAAGCTTTCTGAGAAACTTCTTTGTGTTCTGTGAAATCATCTCACAGAGTTACAGCTTTCCCCTAAAGAAGCCTTTCGCTAGGACAGTTCTTGTGGAGTTGGCAAAGTCATATTTGGAAGCCCATAGAGTGCTATGGTGAAAAAGGAAATATCCTCAGATGAAATCTGGAAAGAAGCTTTCTGAGAAACTGCTTAGTGTTCTGTAAATTCATCTCACATAGTTACATCTGTATTTCGTGGATGTATTTCCTAGCCTTATTTCTGTGGAATCTGAGAACAGATATTTCGGATCCCTTTGAAGACTGTAGGGCCAAAGGAAATATCCTCTGATAACAAAGAGAAAGAAGCTTTCTGAGAAACTTCTTTGTGTTCTGTGAAATCATCTCACAGAGTTACAGCTTTCCCCTCAAGAAGCCTTTCGCTAAGACAGTTCTTGTGGAATTGGCAAAGTGATATTTGGAAGCCCATAGAGGGCTATGGTGGAAAAGGAAATATCCTCAGATGACATCTGGAAAGAAGCTTTCTGAGAAACTGCTTAGTGTTCTGTAAATTCATCTCACAGAGTTACATCTGTATTTCGTGGATCTCTTTGCTAGCCTTATTTCTGTGGAATCTGAGAACAGATATTTCGGATCCCTTTGAAGACTATAGGGCCAAAGGAAATATCCTCCGATAACAAAGAGAAAGAAGCTTTCTGAGAAACTTCTTTGTGTTCTGTGAAATCATCTCACAGAGTTACAGCTTTCCCCTCAAGAAGCCTTTCGCTAAGACAGTTCTTGTGTATTTGGCTAAGTGATATTTGGAAGCCCATAGAGGGCTATGGTGAAAAAGGAAATATCCTCAGATGAAATCTGGAAAGAAGCTTTCTGAGAAACTGCTTAGTGTTCTGTTAATTCATCTGACAGAGTTACATCTGTATTTCGTGGATCTCTTTGCTAGCCTTATTACTGTGGAATCTGAGAAGAGATATTTCGGATCCCTTTGAAGACTATAGGGCCAAAGGAAATATCCTCCGATAACAAAGAGAAAGAAGCTTTCTGAGAAAGTTCTTTGTGTTCTGTGAAATCATCTCACAGAGTTACAGCTTTCCCCTCAAGAAGCCTTTCGCTAAGACAGTTCTTGTGGAATTGGCAAAGTGATATTTGGAAGCCCATAGAGGGCTATGGTGAAAAAGGAAATATCCTCAGATGAAATCTGGAAAGAAGCTTTCTGAGAAACTGCTTAGTGTTCTGTTAATTCATCTCACAGAGTTACATCTGTATTTCGTGGATGTCTTTGCTAGCCTTATTTCTGTGGAATCTGAGAACAGATATTTCGGATCCCTTTGAAGACAATAGGGCCATGGAAATATCCTCTGATAACAAAGAGAAAGAAGCTTTCTGAGAAACTTCTTTGTGTTCTGTGAAATCATCTCACAGAGTTACAGCTTTCCCCACAAGAAGCCTTTCGCTAAGACAGTTCTGGTGGAATTGGCAAAGTGATATTTGGAAGCCCATAGAGGGCTATGGTGAAAAAGGAAATATCCTCAGATGAAATCTGGAAAGGAGCTTTCTGAGAAACTGCTTAGTGTTCTGTTAATTCATCTCACAGAGTTACATCTGTATTTCGTGCATCTCTTTGCTAGCCTTATTTCTGTGGAATCTGAGAACAGATATTTCGGATCCCTTTGAAGACTATAGGGCCAAAGGAAATATCCTCCGATAACAAAGAGAAAGAAGCTTTCTGAGAAACTTCTTTGTGTTCTGTGAAATCATCTCACAGAGTTACAGCTTTCCCCTCAAGAAGCCTTTCGCTAAGACAGTTCTTGTGGAATTGGCAAAGTGATATTTGGAAGCCCATAGAGGGCTATGGTGAAAAAGGAAATATCCTCAGATGAAATCTGGAAAGAAGCTTTCTGAGAAACTGCTTAGTGTTCTGTTAATTCATCTCAAAGAGTTATATCTGTATTTCGTGGATCTCTTTGCTAGCCTTATTTCTGTGGAATCTGAGAACAGATATTTCGGATCCCTTTGAAGACTATAGAGCCAAAGGAAATATCCTGCGATAACAAAGAGAAAGAAGCTTTCTGAGAAACTTCTTTGTGTTCTGTGAAATAATCTCACAGAGTTACAGCTTTCCCCTCAAGAAGCCTTTCGCTAAGACTGTTCTTGTGGAATTGGCAAAGTGATATTTGGAAGCCCATAGAGGGCTATGGTGAAAAAGGAAATATCCTCAGATGAAATCTGGAAAGAAGCTTTCTGAGAAACTGCTCTGTGATGTGTGATTTCCACTCACAGAGTTACATCTGTATTTCGTGGATCTCTTTGCTAGCCTTATTTCTGTGGAATCTTAGAACAGATATTTCGGATCCCTTTGAAGACTATAAGGCCAAAGGAAATATCCTGCGATAACAAAGAGAAAGAAGCTTTCTGAGAAACTACTTTGTGTTCTGTGAAATCATCTCACAGAGTTACAGCTTTCCCCACAAGAGGCCTTTCGCTTAGACAGTTCTTGTGGAATTGGCAAAGTGATATTTGGAAGCCCATAGAGGGCTATGGTGAAAAAGGAAATATCCTCAGAGGAAATATGGAAAGAAGCTTTCTGAGAAACTGCTTAGTGTTCTGTTAATTCATCTCAAAGAGTTATATCTGTATTTCGTGGATCTCTTTGCTAGCCTTATTTCTGTGGAATCTGAGAACAGATATTTCGGATCCCTTTGAAGACTATAAGGCCTAAGGAAATATCCTGCGATAACAAAGAGAAAGAAGCTTTCTGAGAAACCTCTTTGTGTTCTGTGAAATCATCTCACAGAGTTACAGCTTTCCCCTCAAGAAGCCTTTCGCTAAGACAGTTCTTGTGGAATTGGCAAAGTGATATTTGGAAGCCCATAGAGGGCTATGGTGAAAAAGGAAATATCCTCAGATGAAATCTGGAAAGAAGCTTTCTGAGAAACTGCTTAGTGTTCTGTTAATTCATCTCACAGAGTTACATTTGTATTTCGTGGATCTCTTTGCTAGCCTTATTTCTGTGGAATCTGAGAACAGATATTTCGGATCCCTTTGAAGACTATAGGGCGAAAGGAAATATCCTCCGATAACAAAGAGAAAGAAGCTTTCTGAGAAACTTCTTTGTGTTCTGTGAAATCATCTCACAGAGTTACAGCTTTCCCCTCAAGAAGCCTTTCGCTAAGACAGTTCTTGTGGAATTGGCAAAGTGATATTTGGAAGCCCATAGAGGGCTATGGTGAAAAAGGAAATATCCTCAGATGAAATCTGGAAAGAAGCTTTCTGAGAAACTGCTTAGTGTTCTGTGAATTCATCTCACAGAGTTACATCTGTATTTCGTGGATCTCTTTGCTAGCCTTATTTCTGTGGAATCTGAGAACAGATATTTCGGATTCCTTTGAAGACTATAGGGCCAAAGGAAATATCCTCCGATAACAAAGAGAAAGAAGCTTTCTGAGAAACTTCTTTGTGTTCTGTGAAATCATCTCACAGAGTTACAGCTTTCCCCTCAAGAAGCCTTTCGCTAAGACAGTTCTTGTGGAGTTGGCAAAGTCATATTTGGAAGCCCATAGAGTCCTATGGTGAAAAAGGAAATATTCTCAGATGAAATCTGGAAAGAAGCTTTCTGAGAAACTGCTTAGTGTTCTGTAAATTCATCTCACATAGTTACATCTGTATTTCGTGGATGTATTTCCTAGCCTTATTTCTGTGGAATCTGAGAACAGATATTTCGGATCCCTTTGAAGACTATAGGGCCATAGGAAATATCCTCTGATAACAAAGAGAAAGAAGCTTTCTGAGAAACTTCTTTGTGTTCTGTGAAATCATCTCACAGAGTTACAGCTTTCCCCTCAAGAAGCCTTTCGCTAAGACAGTTCTTGTGGAATTGGCAAAGTGATATTTGGAAGCCCATAGAGGGCTATGGTGAAAAAGGAAATATCCTCAGATGACATCTGGAAAGAAGCTTTCTGAGAAACTGCTTAGTGTTCTGTAAATTCATCTCACAGAGTTACATCTGTATTTCGTGGATCTCTTTGCTAGCCTTATTTCTGTGGAATCTGAGAACAGATATTTCGGATCCCTTTGAAGACTATAGGGCCAAAGGAAATATCCTCCGATAACAAAGAGAAAGAAGCTTTCTGAGAAACTTCTTTGTGTTCTGTGAAATCATCTCACAGAGTTACAGCTTTCCCCTCAAGAAGCCTTTCGCTAAGACAGTTCTTGTGGATTTGGCAAAGTGATATTTGGAAGCCCATAGAGGGCTATGGTAAAAAAGGAAATATCCTCAGATGAAATCTGGCAAGAAGCTTTCTGAGAAACTGCTTAGTGTTCTGTTAATTCATCTTACAGAGTTACATCTGTATTTCGTGGATCTCTTTGCTAGCCTTATTTCTGTGGAATCTGAGAAGAGATATTTCGGATCCCTTTGAGGACTATAGGGCCAAAGGAAATATCCTCCGATAACAAAGAGAAAGAAGCTTTCTGAGAAAGTTCTTTGTGTTCTGTGAAATCATCTCACAGAGTTACAGCTTTCCCCTCAAGAAGCCTTTCGCTAAGACAGTTCTTGTGGAATTGGCAAAGTGATATTTGGAAGCCCATAGAGGGCTATGGTGAAAAAGGAAATATCCTCAGATGAAATGTGGAAAGAAGCTTTCTGAGAAACTGCTTAGGGTTCTGTTAATTCATCTCACAGAGTTACATCTGTATTTCGTGGATCTCTTTGCTAGCCTTATTTCTGTGGAATCTGAGAACAGATATTTCGGATCCCTTTGAAGACTAGAGGGCCAAAGGAAATAACCTGCGATAACAAAGAGAAAGAAGCTTTCTGAGAAACTTCTTTGTGTTCTGTGAAATCATCTCACAGAGTTACAGCTTTCCCCTCAAGAAGCCTTTCGCTAAGACAGTTCTTGTGGAATTGGGAAAGTGATATTTGGAAGCCCATAGAGGGCTATGGTGAAAAAGGAAATATCCTCAGATGAAATCTGGAAAGAAGCTTTCTGAGAAACTGCTTAGTGTTCTGTTAATTCATCTCACAGAGTTACATCTGTATTTCGTGGATCTCTTTGCTAGCCTTATTTCTGTGGAATCTGAGAACAGATATTTCGGATCCCTTTGAAGACTATAGGGCGAAAGGAAATATCCTCCGATAACAAAGAGAAAGAAGCTTTCTGAGAAACTTCTTTGTGTTCTGTGAAATCATCTCACAGAGTTACAGCTTTCCCCTCAAGAAGCCTTTCGCTAAGACAGTTCTTGTGGAATTGGCAAAGTGATATTTGGAAGCCCATAGAGGGCTATGGTGAAAAAGGAAATATCCTCAGATGAAATCTGGAAAGAAGCTTTCTGAGAAACTGCTAGTGTTCTGATAATTCATCTGACAGAGTTACATCTGTATATCGTGGATCTCTTTGCTAGTCTTATTTCTGTGGAATCTGAGAACAGATATTTCGGATCCCTTTGAAGACTAGAGGGCCAAAGCAAATATCCTCCGATAACAAAGAGAAAGAAGCTTTCTGAGAAACTTCTTTTTGTTCTGTGAAATCATCTCACAGAGTTACAGCTTTCCCCTCAAGAAGCCTTTCGCTAAGACAGTTCTTGTGGAATTGGCAAAGTGATATTTGGAAGCCCATAGAGGGCTATGGTGAAAAAGGAAATATCCTCAGATGAAATCTGGAAAGAAGCTTTCTGAGAAACTGCTTAGGGTTCTGTTAATTCATCTCACAGAGTTACATCTGTATTTCGTGGATCTCTTTGCTAGCCTTATTTCTGTGGAATCTGAGAACAGATATTTCGGATCCCTTTGAAGACTAGAGGGCCAACGTAAATAACCTGCGATAACAAAGAGAAAGAAGCTTTCTGAGAAACTTCTTTGTGTTCTGTGAAATCATCTCACAGAGTTACAGCTTTCCCCTCAAGAAGCCTTTCGCTAAGACAGTTCTTGTGGAATTCGGAAAGTGATATTTGGAAGCCCATAGAGGGCTATGGTGAAAAAGGAAATATCCTCAGATGAAATCTGGAAAGAAGCTTTCTGAGAAACTGCTTAGTGTTCTGTTAATTCATCTCACAGAGTTACATCTGTATTTCGTGGATCTCTTTGCTAGCCTTATTTCTGTGGAATCTGAGAACAGATATTTGGGATCCCTTTGAAGACTATAGGGCCAAAGGAAATATCCTCCGATAACAAAGAGAAAGAAGCTTTCTGAGAAACTTCTTTGTGTTCTGTGAAATCATCTCACAGAGTTACAGTTTTCCCCGCAAGAAGCCTTTCGCTAAGACAGTTCTTGTGGAATTGGCAAAGTGATATTTGGAAGCCCATAGAGGGCTATGGTGAAAAAGGAAATATCCTCAGATGAAATCTGGAAGGAAGCTTTCTGAGAAACTGCTTAGTGTTCTGTGAATTCATCTCACAGAGTTACATCTGTATTTCGTGGATCTCTTTGCTAGCCTTATTTCTGTGGAATCTGAGAACAGATATTTCGGATTCCTTTGAAGACTATAGGGCCAAAGGAAATATCCTCCGATAACAAAGAGAAAGAAGCTTTCTGAGAAACTTCTTTGTGTTCTGTGAAATCATCTCACAGAGTTACAGCTTTCCCCAAAGAAGCCTTTCGCTAGGGCAGTTCTTGTGGAGTTGGCAAAGTCATATTTGGAAGCCCATAGAGTGCTATGGTGAAAAAGGAAATATCCTCAGATGAAATCTGGAAAGAACCTTTCTGAGAAACTGCTTAGTGTTCTGTAAATTCATCTCACATAGTTACATCTGTATTTCGTGGATGTATTTCCTAGCCTTATTTCTGTGGAATCTGAGAACAGATATTTCGGATCCCTTTGAAGACAATAGGGCCAAAGGAAATATCCTCTGATAACAAAGAGAAAGAAGCTTTCTGAGAAACTTCTTTGTGTTCTGTGAAATCATCTCACAGAGTTACAGCTTTCCCCTCAAGAAGCCTTTCGCTAAGACAGTTCTTGTGGAATTAGCAAAGTGATATTTGGAAGCCCATAGAGGGCTATGGTGGAAAAGGAAATATCCTCAGATGACATCTGGAAAGAAGCTTTCTGAGAAACTGCTTAGTGTTCTGTAAATTCATCCCACAGAGTTACATCTGTATTTCGTGGTTCTCTTTGCTAGCCTTATTTCTGTGGAATCTGAGAACAGATATTTCGGATCCCTTTGAAGACTATAGGGCCAAAGGAAATATCCTCCGATAACAAAGAGAAAGAAGCTTTCTGCGAAACTTCTTTGTGTTCTGTGAAATCATCTCACAGAGTTACAGCTTTCCCCTCAAGAAGCCTTTCGCTAAGACAGTTCTTGTGGATTTGGCAAAGTGATATTTGGAAGCCCATAGAGGGCTATGGTGAAAAAGGAAATATCCTCAGATGAAATCTGGAAAGAAGCTTTCTGAGAAACTGCTTAGTGTTCTGTTAATTCATCTCACAGAGTTACATCTGTATTTCGTGCATCTCTTTCCTAGCCTTATTTCTGTGGAATCTGAGAAGAGATATTTCGGATCCCTTTGAAGACTATAGGGCCAAAGGAAATATCCTCCGATAACAAAGAGAAAGAAGCTTTCTGAGAAAGTTCTTTGTGTTCTGTGAAATCATCTCACAGAGTTACAGCTTTCCCCTCAAGAAGCCTTTCGCTAAGACACTTCTTGTGGAATTGGCAAAGTAATATTTGGAAGCCCATAGAGGGCTATGGTGAAAAAGGAAATATCATCAGATGAAACCTGGAAAGAAGCTTTCTGAGAAACTGCTTAGGGTTCTGTTAATTCATCTCACAGAGTTACATCTGTATTTCGTGGATCTCTTTGCTAGCCTTATTTCTGTGGAATCTGAGAACAGATATTTCGGATCCCTTTGAAGACTAGAGGGCGAAAGGAAATATCCTCCGTTAACAAAGAGAAAGAAGCTTTCTGAGAAACTTCTTTGTGTTCTGTGAAATCATCTCACAGAGTTACAGCTTTCCCCTCAAGAAGCCTTTCGCTAAGACAGTTCTTGTGGAATTGGCAAAGTGATATTTGGAAGCCCATAGAGGGCTATGGTGAAAAAGGAAATATCCTCAGATGAAATCTGGAAAGAAGCTTTCTGAGAAACTGCTTAGTGTTCTGTTAATTCATCTGACAGAGTTACATCTGTATTTCGTGGATCTCTTTGCTAGCCTTATTTCTGTGGAATCTGAGAACCGATAATTCGGATCCCTTTGAAGACTATAGGGCCAAAGGAAATATCCTCCGATAACAAAGAGAAAGAAGCTTTCTGAGAAACTTCTTTGTGTTCTGTGAAATCATCTCACAGAGGTACAGCTTTTCCCTCAAGAAGCCTTTCGCTAAGACAGTTCTTGTGGAATTGGCAAAGTGATATTTGGAAGCCCATAGAGGGCTATGGTGAAAAAGGAAATATCCTCAGATGAAATCTGGAAAGAAGCTTTCTGAGAAACTGCTTAGTGTTCTGTTAATTCATCTCACAGAGTTACATCTGTATTTCGTGGATCTCTTTGCTAGCCTTATTTCTGTCTAATCTGAGAACAGATATTTCGGATCCCTTTGAAGACTAAAGGGCCAAAGGAAATATCCTCCGATAACAAAGAGAAAGAAGCTTTCTGAGAAACTTCTTTGTGTTCTGTGAAATCATCTCACAGAGTTACAGCTTTCCCCTCAAGAAGCCTTTCGCTAAGACAGTTCTTGTGGAGTTGGCAAAGTCATATTTGGAAGCCCATAGAGTGCTATGGTGAAAAAGGAAATATCCTCAGATGAAATCTGGAAAGAAGCTTTCTGAGAAACTGCTTAGTGTTCTGCAAATTCATTTCACAGAGTTACATCTGTATTTCGTGGATGTATTTGCTAGCCTTATTTCTGTGGATTCTGAGAACAGATATTTCGGATCCCTTTGAAGATTATAGGGCCAAAGGAAATATCCTCCGATAACAAAGAGAAAGAAGCTTTCTGAGAAACTTCTTTGTGTTCTGTGAAATCATCTCACAGAGTTACAGCTTTCCCCTCAAGAAGCCTTTCGCTAAGACAGTTCTTGTGGAATTGGCAAAGTGATATTTGGAAGCCCATAGAGGGCTATGGTGAAAAAGGAAATATCCTCAGATGAAATCTGGAAAGAAGCTTTCTGAGAAACTGCTTAGTGTTCTGTTAATTCATCTCACAGAGTTACATCTGTATTTCGTGGATCTCTTTGCTAGCCTTATTTCTGTGGAATCTGAGAACAGATATTTCGGATCCCTTTGAAGACTATAGGGCCAAAGGAAATATCCTCCGATAACAAAGAGAAAGAAGCTTTCTGAGAAACTTCTTTGTGTTCTGTGAAATCATGTCATAGAGTTACAGCTTTCCCCTCAAGAAGCCTTTCCCTAAGACAGTTCTAGTGGAATTGGCAAAGTGATATTTGGAAGCCCATAGAGGGCTATGCTGAAAAAGGAAATATCCTCAGATGAAATCTGGAAAAAAGCTTTCTGAGAAACTGCTCAGTGTTCTGTTAATTCATCTCACAGAGTTACATCTGTATTTCGTTGATCTCTTTGCTAGACTTATTTCTGTGGAATCTGAGAACAGATATTTCGGATCCCTTTGAAGACTATAGGGCCAAAGGAAATATCCTCCGATAACAAAGAGAAAGAAGCTTTCTGAGAAACTTCTTTGTGTTCTGTGAAATCATCTCACAGGGTTACAGCTTTCCCCTCAAGAAGCCTTTCGCTAAGACAGTTCTTGTGGAATTGGCAAAGTGATATTTGGAAGCCCATAGAGGGCTATGGTGAAAAAGGAAATATCGTCAGATGAAACCTGGAAAGAAGCTTTCTGAGAAACTGCTTAGGGTTCTGTTAATTCATCTCACAGAGTTACATCTGTATTTCGTGGATCTCTTTGCTAGCCTTATTTCTGTGGAATCTGAGAACAGATATTTCGGATCCCTTTGAAGACTAGAGGGCCAAAGGAAATAACCTGCGATAACAAAGAGAAAGAAGCTTTCTGAGAAACTTCTTTGTGTTCTGTGAAATCATCTCACAGAGTTACAGCTTTCCCCTCAAGAAGCCTTTCGCTAAGACAGTTCTTGTGGAATTGGGAAAGTGATATTTGGAAGCCCATAGAGGGCTATGGTGAAAAAGGAAATATCCTCAGATGAAATCTGGAAAGAAGCTTTCTGAGAAACTGCTTAGTGTTCTGTTAATTCATTTCACAGAGTTACATCTGTATTTCGTGGATCTCTTTGCTAGCCTTATTTCTGTGGAATCTGAGAACAGATATTTCGGATCCCTTTGAAGTCTATAGGGCGAAAGGAAATATCCTCCGATAACAAAGAGAAAGAAGCTTTCTGAGAAACTTCTTTGTGTTCTGTGAAATCATCTCACAGAGTTACAGCTTTCCCCTCAAGAAGCCTTTCGCTAAGACAGTTCTTGTGGAATTGGCAAAGTGATATTTGGAAGCCCATAGAGGGCTATGGTGAAAAAGGAAATATCCTCAGATGAAATCTGGAAGGAAGCTTTCTGAGAAACTGCTTAGTGTTCTGTGAATTCATCTCACAGAGTTACATCTGTATTTCGTGGATCTCTTTGCTAGCCTTATTTCTGTGGAATCTGAGAACAGATATTTCGGATTCCTTTGAAGACTATAGGGCCAAAGGAAATATCCTCCGATAACAAAGAGAAAGAAGCTTTCTGAGAAACTTCTTTGTGTTCTGTGAAATCATCTCACAGAGTTACAGCTTTCCCCAAAGAAGCCTTTCGCTAGGGCAGTTCTTGTGGAGTTGGCAAAGTCATATTTGGAAGCCCATAGAGTGCTATGGTGAAAAAGGAAATATCCTCAGATGAAATCTGGAAAGAACCTTTCTGAGAAACTGCTTAGTGTTCTGTAAATTCATCTCACATAGTTACATCTGCATTTCGTGGATGTATTTCCTAGCCTTATTTCTGTGGAATCTGAGAACAGATATTTCGGATCCCTTTGAAGACAATAGGGCCAAAGGAAATATCCTCTGATAACAAAGAGAAAGAAGCTTTCTGAGAAACTTCTTTGTGTTCTGTGAAATCATCTCACAGAGTTACAGCTTTCCCCTCAAGAAGCCTTTCGCTAAGACAGTTCTTGTGGAATTGGCAAAGTGATATTTGGAAGCCCATAGAGGGCTATGGTGGAAAAGGAAATATCCTCAGATGACATCTGGAAAGAAGCTTTCTGAGAAACTGCTTAGTGTTCTGTAAATTCATCCCACAGAGTTACATCTGTATTTCGTGGTTCTCTTTGCTAGCCTTATTTCTGTGGAATCTGAGAACAGATATTTCGGATCCCTTTGAAGACTATAGGGCCAAAGGAAATATCCTCCGATAACAAAGAGAAAGAAGCTTTCTGCGAAACTTCTTTGTGTTCTGTGAAATCATCTCACAGAGTTACAGCTTTCCCCTCAAGAAGCCTTTCGCTAAGACAGTTCTTGTGGATTTGGCAAAGTGATATTTGGAAGCCCATAGAGGGCTATGGTGAAAAAGGAAATATCCTCAGATGAAATCTGGAAAGAAGCTTTCTGAGAAACTGCTTAGTGGTCTGTTAATTCATCTCACAGAGTTACATCTGTATTTCGTGCATCTCTTTCCTAGCCTTATTTCTGTGGAATCTGAGAAGAGATATTTCGGATCCCTTTGAAGACTATAGGGCCAAAGGAAATATCCTCCGATAACAAAGAGAAAGAAGCTTTCTGATAAAGTTCTTTGTGTTCTGTGAAATCATCTCACAGAGTTACAGCTTTCCCCTCAAGAAGCCTTTCGCTAAGACACTTCTTGTGGAATTGGCAAAGTAATATTTGGAAGCCCATAGAGGGCTATGGTGAAAAAGGAAATATCATCAGATGAAACCTGGAAAGAAGCTTTCTGAGAAACTGCTTAGGGTTCTGTTAATTCATCTCACAGAGTTACATCTGTATTTCGTGGATCTCTTTGCTAGCCTTATTTCTGTGGAATCTGAGAACAGATATTTCGGATCCCTTTGAAGACTAGAGGGCGAAAGGAAATATCCTCCGTTAACAAAGAGAAAGAAGCTTTCTGAGAAACTTCTTTGTGTTCTGTGAAATCATCTCACAGAGTTACAGCTTTCCCCTCAAGAAGCCTTTCGCTAAGACAGTTCTTGTGGAATTGGCAAAGTGATATTTGGAAGCCCATAGAGGGCTATGGTGAAAAAGGAAATATCCTCAGATGAAATCTGGAAAGAAGCTTTCTGAGAAACTGCTTAGTGTTCTGTTAATTCATCTGACAGAGTTACATCTGTATTTCGTGGATCTCTTTGCTAGCCTTATTTCTGTGGAATCTGAGAACCGATAATTCGGATCCCTTTGAAGACTATAGGGCCAAAGGAAATATCCTCCGATAACAAAGAGAAAGAAGCTTTCTGAGAAACTTCTTTGTGTTCTGTGAAATCATCTCACAGAGGTACAGCTTTTCCCTCAAGAAGCCTTTCGCTAAGACAGTTCTTGTGGAATTGGCAAAGTGATATTTGGAAGCCCATAGAGGGCTATGGTGAAAAAGGAAATATCCTCAGATGAAATCTGGAAAGAAGCTTTCTGAGAAACTGCTTAGTGTTCTGTTAATTCATCTCACAGAGTTACATCTGTATTTCGTGGATCTCTTTGCTAGCCTTATTTCTGTCTAATCTGAGAACAGATATTTCGGATCCCTTTGAAGACTAAAGGGCCAAAGGAAATATCCTCCGATAACAAAGAGAAAGAAGCTTTCTGAGAAACTTCTTTGTGTTCTGTGAAATCATCTCACAGAGTTACAGCTTTCCCCTCAAGAAGCCTTTCGCTAAGACAGTTCTTGTGGAGTTGGCAAAGTCATATTTGGAAGCCCATAGAGTGCTATGGTGAAAAAGGAAATATCCTCAGATGAAATCTGGAAAGAAGCTTTCTGAGAAACTGCTTAGTGTTCTGCAAATTCATTTCACAGAGTTACATCTGTATTTCGTGGATGTATTTGCTAGCCTTATTTCTGTGGATTCTGAGAACAGATATTTCGGATCCCTTTGAAGATTATAGGGCCAAAGGAAATATCCTCCGATAACAAAGAGAAAGAAGCTTTCTGAGAAACTTCTTTGTGTTCTGTGAAATCATCTCACAGAGTTACAGCTTTCCCCTCAAGAAGCCTTTCGCTAAGACAGTTCTTGTGGAATTGGCAAAGTGATATTTGGAAGCCCATAGAGGGCTATGGTGAAAAAGGAAATATCCTCAGATGAAATCTGGAAAGAAGCTTTCTGAGAAACTGCTTAGTGTTCTGTTAATTCATCTCACAGAGTTACATCTGTATTTCGTGGATCTCTTTGCTAGCCTTATTTCTGTGGAATCTGAGAACAGATATTTCGGATCCCTTTGAAGACTATAGGGCCAAAGGAAATATCCTCCGATAACAAAGAGAAAGAAGCTTTCTGAGAAACTTCTTTGTGTTCTGTGAAATCATGTCATAGAGTTACAGCTTTCCCCTCAAGAAGCCTTTCCCTAAGACAGTTCTAGTGGAATTGGCAAAGTGATATTTGGAAGCCCATAGAGGGCTATGCTGAAAAAGGAAATATCCTCAGATGAAATCTGGAAAAAAGCTTTCTGAGAAACTGCTCAGTGTTCTGTTAATTCATCTCACAGAGTTACATCTGTATTTCGTTGATCTCTTTGCTAGACTTATTTCTGTGGAATCTGAGAACAGATATTTCGGATCCCTTTGAAGACTATAGGGCCAAAGGAAATATCCTCCGATAACAAAGAGAAAGAAGCTTTCTGAGAAACTTCTTTGTGTTCTGTGAAATCATCTCACAGGGTTACAGCTTTCCCCTCAAGAAGCCTTTCGCTAAGACAGTTCTTGTGGAATTGGCAAAGTGATATTTGGAAGCCCATAGAGGGCTATGGTGAAAAAGGAAATATCGTCAGATGAAACCTGGAAAGAAGCTTTCTGAGAAACTGCTTAGGGTTCTGTTAATTCATCTCACAGAGTTACATCTGTATTTCGTGGATCTCTTTGCTAGCCTTATTTCTGTGGAATCTGAGAACAGATATTTCGGATCCCTTTGAAGACTAGAGGGCCAAAGGAAATAACCTGCGATAACAAAGAGAAAGAAGCTTTCTGAGAAACTTCTTTGTGTTCTGTGAAATCATCTCACAGAGTTACAGCTTTCCCCTCAAGAAGCCTTTCGCTAAGACAGTTCTTGTGGAATTGGGAAAGTGATATTTGGAAGCCCATAGAGGGCTATGGTGAAAAAGGAAATATCCTCAGATGAAATCTGGAAAGAAGCTTTCTGAGAAACTGCTTAGTGTTCTGTTAATTCATCTCACAGAGTTACATCTGTATTTCGTGGATCTCTTTGCTAGCCTTATTTCTGTGGAATCTGAGAACAGATATTTCGGATCCCTTTGAAGTCTATAGGGCGAAAGGAAATATCCTCCGATAACAAAGAGAAAGAAGCTTTCTGAGAAACTTCTTTGTGTTCTGTGAAATCATCTCACAGAGTTACAGCTTTCCCCTCAAGAAGCCTTTCGCTAAGACAGTTCTGGTGGAATTGGCAAAGTGATATTTGGAAGCCCATAGAGGGCTATGGTGAAAAAGGAAATATTCTCAGAGGTAATCTGGAAAGAAGCTTTCTGAGAAACTGCTTAGTGTTCTGTTAATTCATCTCACAGAGTTACATCTGTATTTCGTGGATCTCTTTGCTAGCCTTATTTCTGTGGAATCTGAGAACAGATATTTCGGATCCCTTTGAAGTCTATAGGGCGAAAGGAAATATCCTCCGATAACAAAGACAAAGAAGCTTTCTGAGAAACTTCTTTGTGTTCTGTGAAATCATCTCACAGAGTTACAGCTTTCCCCTCAAGAAGCCTTTCGCTAAGACAGTTCTGGTGGAATTGGCAAAGTGATATTTGGAAGCCCATAGAGGGCTATGGTGAAAAAGGAAATATTCTCAGATGAAATCTGGAAAGAAGCTTTCTGAGAAACTGCTTAGTGTTCTGTTAATTCATCTCACAGAGTTACATCTGTATTTCGTGGATCTCTTTGCTAGCCTTATTTCTGTGGAATCTGAGAACAGATATTTCGGATCCCTTAGAAGACTATAGGGCCAAAGGAAATATCCTCCGATAACAAAGAGAAAGAAGCTTTCTGAGAAACTTCTTTGTGTTCTGTGAAATCATCTCACAGAGTTACAGCTTTCCCCTCAAGAAGCCTTTCGCTAGGGCAGTTCTTGTGGAATTGGCAAAGTGATATTTGGAAGCCCTTAGAGGGCTATGGTGAAAAAGGAAATATCCTCAGATGAAATCTGGAAAGAAGCTTTCTGAGAAACTGCTTAGTGTTCTGTTAATTCATCTCACAGAGTTACATCTGTATTTCGTGGATCTCTTTGCTAGCCTTATTTCTGTGGAATCTGAGAACAGATATTTCGGATCCCTTTGAAGTCTATAGGGCGAAAGGAAATATCCTCCGATAACAAAGAGAAAGAAGCTTTCTGAGAAACTTCTTTGTGTTCTGTGAAATCATCTCACAGAGTTACAGCTTTCCCCTCAAGAAGCCTTTCGCTAAGACAGTTCTGGTGGAATTGGCAAAGTGATATTTGGAAGCCCATAGAGGGCTATGGTGAAAAAGGAAATATCCTCAGATGAAATCTGGAAAGAAGCTTTCTGAGAAACTGCCTAGTGTTCTGTTAATTCGTCTCACAGAGTTTCATCTGTATTTCATGGATCTCTTTGCTAGCCTTATTTCTGTGGAATCTGAGAACAGATATTTCGGATCTCTTTGAAGACTATAGGGCCAAAGGAAATATCCTCCGATAACAAAGAGAAAGAAGCTTTCTGAGAAACTTCTTTGTGTTCTGTGAAATCATCTCACAGGGTTACAGCTTTCCCCTCAAGAAGCCTTTCGCTAAGACAGTTCTTGTGGAATTGGCAAAGTGATATTTGGAAGCCCATAGAGGGCTATGGTGAAAAAGGAAATATCCTCAGATGACATCTGGAAAGAAGCTTTCTGAGAAACTGCTTAGTGTTCTGTAAATTCATCTCACAGAGTTACATCTGTATTTCGTGGATCTCTTTGCTAGCCTTATTTCTGTGGAATCTGAGAACAGATATTTCGGATCCCTTTGAAGACTATAGGGCCAAAGGAAATATCCTCCGATAACAAAGAGAAAGAAGCTTTCTGAGAAACTTCTTTGTGTTCTGTGAAATCATCTCACAAAGTTACAGATTTCCCCTCAAGAAGCCTTTCGCTAAGACAGTTCTTGTGGAATTGGCAAAGTGATATTTGGAAGACCATAGAGGGCTATGGTGAAAAAGGAAATATCCTCAGATGAAATCTGGAAAGAAGCTTTCTGAGGAACTGCTTAGTGTTCTGTTAATTCATCTCACAGAGTTACATCTGTATTTCATGGATCTCTTTGCTAGCCTTATTTCTGTGGAATCTGAGAACAGATATTTCGGATCCCTTTGAAGACTATAGGGAAAAAGGAACTATCCTCCGATAACAAAGAGAAAGAAGCTTTCTGAGAAACTTCTTTGTGTTCTGTGAAATCATCTCACAGAGTTACAGCTTTCCCCTCAAGAAGCCTTTCGCTAAGACACTTCTTGTGGAATTGGCAAAGTGATATTTGGAAGCCCATAGAGGGCTATGGTGAAAAAGGAAATATCCTCAGATGAAATCTGTAAAGAAGCTTTCTGAGAAACTGCTTAGTGTTCTGTTAATTCATCTGACAGAGTTACATCTGTATTTCGTGGATCTCTTTGCTAGACTTATTTCTGTGGAATCTGAGAACAGATAATTCGGATCCCTTTGAAGACTATAGGGCCAAAGGAAATATCCTCCGATAACAAAGAGAAAGAAGCTTTCTGAGAAACTTCTTTGTGTTCTGTGAAATCATCTCACAGAGGTACAGCTTTCCCCTCAAGAAGCCTTTCGCTAAGACAGTTCTTGTGGAATTGGCAAAGTGATATTTGGAAGCCCTTAGAGGGCTATGGTGAAAAAGGAAATATCCTCAGATGAAATCTGGAAAGAAGCTTTCTGAGAAACTGCTTAGTGTTCTGTGAATTCATCTCACAGAGTTACATCTGTATTTCGTGGATCTCTTTGCTAGCCTTATTTCTGTGGAATCTGAGAACAGATATTTCGGATCCCTTTGAAGACTATAGGGCCAAAGGAAATATCTTCCGATAACAAAGAGAAAGAAGCTTTCTGAGAAACTCCTTTGTGTTCTGTGAAATCATCTCACAGAGTTACAGCTTTTCCCTCAAGAAGCCTTTCGCTAAGACAGTTCTTGTGGAATTGGCAAAGTGATATTTGGAATCCCATAGAGGGCTATGGTGAAAAAGGAAATATCCTCAGATGAAATCTGGAAAGAAGCTTTCTGAGAAACTGCTTAGTGTTCTGTTAATTCATCTCACAGAGTTACATCTGTATTTCGTGGATCTCTTTGCTAGCCTTATTTCTGTCTAATCTGAGAACAGATATTTCGGATCCCTTTGAAGACTAAAGGGCCAAAGGAAATATCCTCCGATAACAAAGAGAAAGAAGCTTTCTGAGAAACTTCTTTGTGTTCTGTGAAATCATCTCACAGAGTTACAGCTTTCCCCTCAAGAAGCCTTTCGCTAAGACAGTTCTTGTGGAGTTGGCAAAGTCATATTTGGAAGCCCATAGAGTGCTATGGTGAAAAAGGAAATATCCTCAGATGAAATCTGGAAAGAAGCTTTCTGAGAAACTGCTTAGTGTTCTGTAAATTCATTTCACAGAGTTACATCTGTATTTCGTGGATGTATTTGCTAGCCTTATTTCTGTGGATTCTGAGAACAGATATTTCGGATCCCTTTGAAGATTATAGGGCCAAAGGAAATATCCTCCGATAACAAAGAGAAAGAAGCTTTCTGAGAAACTTCTTTGTGTTCTGTGAAATCATCTCACAGAGTTACAGCTTTCCCCTCAAGAAGCCTTTCGCTAAGACAGTTCTTGTGGAATTGGCAAAGTGATATTTGGAAGCCCATAGAGGGCTATGGTGAAAAAGGAAATATCCTCAGATGAAATCTGGAAAGAAGCTTTCTGAGAAACTGCTTAGTGTTCTGTTAATTCATCTCACAGAGTTACATCTGTATTTCGTGGATCTCTTTGCTAGCCTTATTTCTGTGGAATCTGAGAACAGATATTTCGGATCCCTTTGAAGACTATAGGGCCAAAGGAAATATCCTCCGATAACAAAGAGAAAGAAGCTTTCTGAGAAACTTCTTTGTGTTCTGTGAAATCATGTCATAGAGTTACAGCTTTCCCCTCAAGAAGCCTTTCCCTAAGACAGTTCTAGTGGAATTGGCAAAGTGATATTTGGAAGCCCATAGAGGGCTATGCTGAAAAAGGAAATATCCTCAGATGAAATCTGGAAAAAAGCTTTCTGAGAAACTGCTCAGTGTTCTGTTAATTCATCTCACAGAGTTACATCTGTATTTCGTTGATCTCTTTGCTAGACTTATTTCTGTGGAATCTGAGAACAGATAATTCGGATCCCTTTGTAGACTATAGGGCCAAAGGAAATATCCTCTGATAACAAAGAGAAAGAAGCTTTCTGAGAAACTTCTTTGTGTTCTGTGAAATCATCTCACAGAGTTACAGCTTTCCCCTCAAGAAGCCTTTCACTAAGACAGTTCTTGTGAAATTGGCAAAGTGATATTTGGAAGCCCATAGAGGGCTATGGTGAAAAAGGAAATATCCTCAGATGACATCTGGAAAGAATCTTTCTGAGCAACTGCTTAGTGTTCTGTAAATTCATCTCACAGAGTTACATCTGTATTTCGTGGATCTCTTTGCTAGCCTTATTTCTGTGGAATCTGAGAACAGATATTTCGGATCCCTTTGAAGACTATAGGGCCAAAGGAAATATCCTCCGATAACAAAGAGAAAGAAGGTTTCTGAGAAACTTCTTTGTGTTCTGTGAAATCATCTCACAGAGTTACAGCTTTCCCCTCAAGAAGCCTTTCGCTAAGACAGTTCTTGTGGAATTGGCAAAGTGATATTTGGAAGCCCATAGAGGGCTATGGTGAAAAAGGAAATATCGTCAGATGAAATCTGGAAAGAAGCTTTCTGAGAAACTGCTTAGGGTTCTGTTAATTCATCTCACAGAGTTACATCTGTATTTCGTGGATCTCTTTGCTAGCCTTATTTCTGTGGAATCTGAGAACAGATATTTCGGATCCCTTTGAAGACTAGAGGGCCAAAGGAAATAACCTGCGATAACAAAGAGAAAGAAGCTTTCTGAGAAACTTCTTTGTGTTCTGTGAAATCATCTCACAGAGTTACAGCTTTCCCCTCAAGAAGCCTTTCGCTAAGACAGTTCTTGTGGAATTGGGAAAGTGATATTTGGAAGCCCATAGAGGGCTATGGTGAAAAAGGAAATATCCTCAGATGAAATCTGGAAAGAAGCTTTCTGAGAAACTGCTTAGTGTTCTGTTAATTCATCTCACAGAGTTACATCTGTATTTCGTGGATCTCTTTGCTAGCCTTATTTCTGTGGAATCTGAGAACAGATATTTCGGATCCCTTTGAAGTCTATAGGGCGAAAGGAAATATCCTCCGATAACAAAGAGAAAGAAGCTTTCTGAGAAACTTCTTTGTGTTCTGTGAAATCATCTCACAGAGTTACAGCTTTCCCCTCAAGAAGCCTTTCGCTAAGACAGTTCTGGTGGAATTGGCAAAGTGATATTTGGAAGCCCATAGAGGGCTATGGTGAAAAAGGAAATATTCTCAGATGAAATCTGGAAAGAAGCTTTCTGAGAAACTGCTTAGTGTTCTGTTAATTCATCTCACAGAGTTACATCTGTATTTCGTGGATCTCTTTGCTAGCCTTATTTCTGTGGAATCTGAGAACAGATATTTCGGATCCCTTTGAAGACTATAGGGCCAAAGGAAATATCCTCCGATAACAAAGAGAAAGAAGCTTTCTGAGAAACTTCTTTGTGTTCTGTGAAATCATCTCACAGAGTTACAGCTTTCCCCTCAAGAAGCCTTTCGCTAGGGCAGTTCTTGTGGAATTGGCAAAGTGATATTTGGAAGCCCTTAGAGGGCTATGGTGAAAAAGGAAATATCCTCAGATGAAATCTGGAAAGAAGCTTTCTGAGAAACTGCCTAGTGTTCTGTTAATTCGTCTCACAGAGTTTCATCTGTATTTCATGGATCTCTTTGCTAGCCTTATTTCTGTGGAATCTGAGAACAGATATTTCGGATCTCTTTGAAGACTATAGGGCCAAAGGAAATATCCTCCGATAACAAAGAGAAAGAAGCTTTCTGAGAAACTGCTTAGTGTTCTGTTAATTCATCTCACAGAGTTACATCTGTATGTCGTGGATCTCTTTGCTAGCCTTATTTCTGTGGAATCTGAGAACAGATATTTCGGATCCCTTTGAAGTCTATAGGGCGAAAGGAAATATCCTCCGATAACAAAGAGAAAGAAGCATTCTGAGAAACTTCTTTGTGTTCTGTGAAATCATCTCACAGAGTTACAGCTTTCCCCTCAAGAAGCCTTTCGCTAAGACAGTTCTGGTGGAATTGGCAAAGTGATATTTGGAAGCCCATAGAGGGCTATGGTGAAAAAGGAAATATTCTCAGATGAAATCTGGAAAGAAGCTTTCTGAGAAACTGCTTAGTGTTCTGTTAATTCATCTCACAGAGTTACATCTGTATTTCGTGGATCTCTTTGCTAGCCTTATTTCTGTGGAATCTGAGAACAGATATTTCGGATCCCTTTGAAGACTATAGGGCCAAAGGAAATATCCTCCGATAACAAAGAGAAAGAAGCTTTCTGAGAAACTTCTTTGTGTTCTGTGAAATCATCTCACAGAGTTACAGCTTTCCCCTCAAGAAGCCTTTCGCTAGGGCAGTTCTTGTGGAATTGGCAAAGTGATATTTGGAAGCCCTTAGAGGGCTATGGTGAAAAAGGAAATATCCTCAGATGAAATCTGGAAAGAAGCTTTCTGAGAAACTGCCTAGTGTTCTGTTAATTCGTCTCACAGAGTTTCATCTGTATTTCATGGATCTCTTTGCTAGCCTTATTTCTGTGGAATCTGAGAACAGATATTTCGGATCTCTTTGAAGACTATAGGGCCAAAGGAAATATCCTCCGATAACAAAGAGAAAGAAGCTTTTGAGAAACTTCTTTGTGTTCTGTGAAATCATCTCACAGGGTTACAGCTTTCCCCTCAAGAAGCCTTTCGCTAAGACAGTTCTTGTGGAATTGGCAAAGTGATATTTGGAAGCCCATAGAGGGCTATGGTGAAAAAGGAAATATCCTCAGATGACATCTGGAAAGAAGCTTTCTGAGAAACTGCTTAGTGTTCTGTAAATTCATCTCACAGAGTTACATCTGTATTTCGTGGATCTCTTTGCTAGCCTTATTTCTGTGGAATCTGAGAACAGATATTTCGGATCCCTTTGAAGACTATAGGGCCAAAGGAAATATCCTCCGATAACAAAGAGAAAGAAGCTTTCTGAGAAACTTCTTTGTGTTCTGTGAAATCAACTCACAGAGTTACAGCTTTCCCCTCAAGAAGCCTTTCGCTAAGACAGTTCTGGTGGAATTGGCAAAGTGATATTTGGAAGCCCATAGAGGGCTATGGTGAAAAAGGAAATATCCTCAGATGAAATCTGGAAAGAAGCTTTCTGAGAAACTACTTAGTGTTCTGTTAATTCATCTCACAGAGTTACATCTGTATTTCGTGGATCTCTTTGCTAGCCTTATTTCTGTGGAATCTGAGAACAGATATTTCGGATCCCTTTGAAGACTATAGGGCCAAAGGAAATATCCTCCGATAACAAAGAGAAAGAAGCTTTCTGAGAAACTTCTTTGTGTTCTGTGAAATCATCTCACAGAGTTACAGCTTTCCCCTCAAGAAGCCTTTCGCTAAGACAGTTCTGGTGGAATTGGCAAAGTGATATTTGGAAGCCCATAGAGGGCTATGGTGAAAAAGGAAATATCCTCAGATGAAATCTGGAAAGAAGCTTTCTGAGAAACTGCTTAGTGTTCTGTTAATTCATCTCACAGAGTTACATCTGTATTTCGTGGATCTCTTTGCTAGCCTTATTTCTGTGGAATCTGAGAACAGATATTTCGGATCCCTTTGAAGACTATAGGGCCAAAGGAAATATCCTCTGATAACAAAGAGAAAGAAGCTTTCTGAGAAACTTCTTTGTGTTCTGTGAAATCATCTCACAGAGTTACAGCTTTCCCCTCAAGAAGCCTTTCGCTAAGACAGTTCTTCTGGAATTGGCAAAGTGATATTTGGAAGCCCATAGAGGGCTATGGTGAAAAAGGAAATATCCTCAGATGAAATCTGGAAAGAAGCTTTCTGAGAAACTGCTTAGTGTTCTGTTAATTCATCTCACAGAGTTACATCTGTATTTCGTGGATCTCTTTGCTAGCCTTATTTCTGTGGAATCTGAGAACAGATATTTCGGATCCCTTTGAAGACTATAGGGCCAAAGGAAATATCCTGCGATAACAAAGAGAAAGAAGCTTTCTGAGAAACTTCTTTGTGTTCTGTGAAATCATCTCACAGAGTTACAGCTTTCCCCTCAAGAAGCCTTTCGCTAAGACAGTTCTTGTGGAGTTGGCAAAGTCATATTTGGAAGCCCATAGAGTGCTACGGTGAAAAAGGAAATATCCTCAGATGAAATCTGGAAAGAAGCTTTCTGAGAAACTGCTTAGTGTTCTGTAAATTCATTTCACAGAGTTACATCTGTATTTCGTGGATGTATTTGCTAGCCTTATTTCTCTGGAATCTGAGAACAGATATTTCGGATCCCTTTGAAGACTATAGGGCCAAAGGAAATATCCTCCGATAACAAAGAGAAAGAAGCTTTCTGAGAAACATCTTTGTGTTCTGTGAAATCATCTCACAGAGTTACAGCTTTCCCCTCAAGAAGCCTTTCGCTAAGACAGTTCTTGTGGAATTGGAAAAGTGATATTTGGAAGCCCTTAGAGGGCTATGGTGAAAAAGGAAATATCCTCAGATGAAATCTGGAAAGAAGCTTTCTGAGAAACTGCTTAGTGTTCTGTGAATTCATCTCACAGAGTTACATCTGTATTTCGTGGATCTCTTTGCTCGCCTTATTTCTGTGGAATGTGAGAACAGATATTTCGGATCCCTTTGAAGACTATAGGGCCAAAGGAAATATCTTCCGATAACAAAGAGAAAGAAGCTTTCTGAGAAACTTCTTTGTGTTCTGTGAAATCATCTCACAGAGTTACAGCTTTTCCCTCAAGAAGCCTTTCGCTAAGACAGTTCTTGTGGAATTGGCAAAGTGATATTTGGGAGCCCATAGAGGGCTATGGTGAAAAAGGAAATATCCTCAGATGAAATCTGGAAAGAAGCTTTCTGAGAAACTGCTTAGTGTTCTGTTAATTCATCTCACAGAGTTACATCTGTATTTCGTGGATCTCTTTGCTAGCCTTATTTCTGTGGAATCTGAGAACAGATATTTCGGATCCCATTGAAGACTATAGGGCCAAAGGAAATATCCTCCGATAACAAAGAGAAAGAAGCTTTCTGAGAAACTTCTTTGTGTTCTGTGAAATCATCTCACAGAGTTACAGCTTTCCCCTCAAGAAGCCTTTCGCTAAGACAGTTCTTGTGGAGTTGGCAAAGTCATATTTGAAAGCCCATAGAGTGCTATGGTGAAAAAGGAAATATCCTCAGATGAAATCTGGAAAGAAGCTTTCTGAGAAACTGCTTAGTGTTCTGTAAATTCATTTCACAGAGTTACATCTGTATTTCGTGGATGTATTTGCTAGCCTTATTTCTGTGGAATCTGAGAACAGATATTTCGGATCCCTTTGAAGACTATAGGGCCAAAGGAAATATCCTCCGATAACAAAGAGAAAGAAGCTTTCTGAGAAACATCTTTGTGTTCTGTGAAATCATCTCACAGAGTTACAGCTTTCCCCTCAAGAAGCCTTTCGCTAAGACAGTTCTTGTGGAATTGGAAAAGTGATATTTGGAAGCCCATAGAGGGCTATGGTGAAAAAGGAAATATCCTCAGATGAAATCTGGAAAGAAGCTTTCTGAGAAACTGCTTAGTGTTCTGTTAATTCATGTCACAGAGTTACATCTGTATTTCGTGGATCTCTTTGCTAGCCTTATTTCTGTGGAATCTGAGAACAGATATTTCGGATCCCTTTGAAGACTATAGGGCCAAAGGAAATAACCTCCGATAACAAAGAGAAAGAAGCTTTCTGAGAAATTTCTTTCTGTTCTGTGAAATCATGTCATAGAGTTACAGCTTTCCCCTCAAGAAGCCTTTCGCTAAGACAGTTCTAGTGGAATTGGCAAAGTGATATTTGGAAGCCCATAGAGGGCTATGGTGAAAAAGGAAATAGCCTCAGATGAAATCTGGAAGGAAGCTTTCTGAGAAACTGCTTAGTGTTCTGTTAATTCATCTCAAAGAGTTATATCTGTATTTCGTGGATCTCATTGCTAGCCTTATTTCTGTGGAATCTGAGAACAGATATTTCGGATCCCTTTGAAGACTAGAGGGCCAAAGGAAATAACCTGCGATAACAAAGAGAAAGAAGCTTTCTGAGAAACTTCTTTGTGTTCTGTGAAATCATCTCACAGAGTTACAGCTTTCCCCTCAAGAAGCCTTTCGCTAAGACAGTTCTTGTGGAATTGGGAAAGTGATATTTGGAAGCCCATAGAGGGCTATGGTGAAAAAGGAAATATCCTCAGATGAAATCTGGAAAGAAGCTTTCTGAGAAACTGCTTAGTGTTCTGTTAATTCATCTCACAGAGTTACATCTGTATTTCGTGGATGTCTTTGCTAGCCTTATTTCTATTGAATCTGAGAAGACATATTTCGGATCCCTTTGAAGACTATAGGGCCAAAGGAAATATCCTCCGATAACAAAGAGAAAGAAGCTTTCTGAGAAACTTCTTTGTGTTCTGTGAAATCATCTCACAAAGTTACAGCTTTCCCCTCAAGAAGCCTTTCGCTAAGACAGTTCTTGTGGAATTGGCAAAGTGATATTTGGAAGACCATAGAGGGCTATGGTGAAAAAGGAAATATCCTCAGATGAAATCTGGAAAGAAGCTTTCTGAGGAACTGCTTAGTGTTCTGTTAATTCATCTCACAGAGTTACATCTGTATTTCGTGGATCTCTTTGCTAGCCTTATTTCTGTGGAATCTGAGAACAGATATTTCGGATCCCTTTGAAGACTATAGGGAAAAAGGAACTATCCTCCGATAACAAAGAGAAAGAAGCTTTCTGAGAAACTTCTTTGTGTTCTGTGAAATCATCTCACAGAGTTACAGCTTTCCCCTCAAGAAGCCTTTCGCTAAGACACTTCTTGTGGAATTGGCAAAGTGATATTTGGAAGCCCATAGAGGGCTATGGTGAAAAAGGAAATATCCTCAGATGAAATCTGTAAAGAAGCTTTCTGAGAAACTGCTTAGTGTTCTGTTAATTCATCTGACAGAGTTACATCTGTATTTCGTGGATCTCTTTGCTAGACTTATTTCTGTGGAATCTGAGAACAGATAATTCGGATCCCTTTGAAGACTATAGGGCCAAAGGAAATATCCTCCGATAACAAAGAGAAAGAAGCTCTCTGAGAAACTTCTTTGTGTTCTGTGAAATCATCTCACAGAGGTACAGCTTTCCCCTCAAGAAGCCTTTCGCTAAGACAGTTCTTGTGGAATTGGCAAAGTGATATTTGGAAGCCCTTAGAGGGCTATGGTGAAAAAGGAAATATCCTCAGATGAAATCTGGAAAGAAGCTTTCTGAGAAACTGCTTAGTGTTCTGTTAATTCATCTCACAGAGTTACATCTGTATTTCGTGGATCTCTTTGCTAGCCTTATTTCTGTGGAATCTGAGAACAGATATTTCGGATCCCTTTGAAGACTATAGGGCCAAAGGATATATCCTTCGATAACAAAGAGAAAGAAGCTTTCTGAGAAACTTCTTTGTGTTCTGTGAAATCATCTCACAGAGTTACAGCTTTCCCCTAAAGAAGCCTTTCGCTAAGACAGTTCTTGTGGAGTTGGCAAAGTCATATTTGGAAGCCCATAGAGTGCTATGGTGAAAAAGGAAATATCCTCAGATGAAATCTGGAAACAAGCTTTCTGAGAAACTGCTTAGTGTTCTGTAAATTCATTTCACATAGTTACATCTGTATTTCGTGGATGTATTTCCTAGCCTTATTTCTGTGGAACCTGAGAACAGATATTTCGGATCCCTTTGAAGACTATAGGGCCATAGGAAATATCCTCCGATAACAAAGAGAAAGAAGCTTTCTGAGAAACTTCTTTGTGTTCTGTGAAATCATCTCACAGAGTTACAGCTTTCCCCTCAAGAAGCCTTTCGCTAAGACAGTTCTTGTGGAATTGGCAAAGTGATATTTGGAAGCCCATAGAGGGCTATGGTGAAAAAGGAAATATCCTCAGATGAAATCTGGAAAGAAGCTTTCTGAGAAACTGCTTAGTGTTCTGTTAATTCATCTCACAGAGTTACATCTGTATTTCGTGGATCTCTTTGCTAGCCTTATTTCTATTGAATCTGAGAAGACATATTTCGGATCCCTTTGAAGACTATAGGGCCAAAGGAAATATCCTCCGATAACAAAGAGAAAGAAGCTTTCTGAGAAACTTCTTTGTGTTCTGTGAAATCATCTCACAAAGTTACAGCTTTCCCCTCAAGAAGCCTTTCGCTAAGACAGTTCTTGTGGAATTGGCAAAGTGATATTTGGAAGACCATAGAGGGCTATGGTGAAAAAGGAAATATCCTCAGATGAAATCTGGAAAGAAGCTTTCTGACGAACTGCTTAGTGTTCTGTTAATTCATCTCACAGAGTTACATCTGTATTTCGTGGATCTCTTTGCTAGCCTTATTTCTGTGGAATCTGAGAACAGATATTTCGGATCCCTTTGAAGACTATAGGGAAAAAGGAACTATCCTCCGATAACAAAGAGAAAGAAGCTTTCTGAGAAACTTCTTTGTGTTCTGTGAAATCATCTCACAGAGTTACAGCTTTCCCCTCAAGAAGCCTTTCGCTAAGACACTTCTTGTGGAATTGGCAAAGTGATATTTGGAAGCCCATAGAGGGCTATGGTGAAAAAGGAAATATCCTCAGATGAAATCTGTAAAGAAGCTTTCTGAGAAACTGCTTAGTGTTCTGTTAATTCATCTGACAGAGTTACATCTGTATTTCGTGGATCTCTTTGCTAGACTTATTTCTGTGGAATCTGAGAACAGATAATTCGGATCCCTTTGAAGACTATAGGGCCAAAGGAAATATCCTCCGATAACAAAGAGAAAGAAGCTTTCTGAGAAACTTCTTTGTGTTCTGTGAAATCATCTCACAGAGGTACAGCTTTCCCCTCAAGAAGCCTTTCGCTAAGACAGTTCTTGTAGAATTGGCAAAGTGATATTTGGAAGCCCTTAGAGGGCTATGGTGAAAAAGGAAATATCCTCAGATGAAATCTGGAAGGAAGCTTTCTGAGAAACTGCTTAGTGTTCTGTGAATTCATCTCACAGAGTTACATCTGTATTTCGTGGATCTCTTTGCTAGCCTTATTTCTGTGGAATCTGAGAACAGATATTTCGGATCCCTTTGAATACTATAGGGCCAAAGGAAATATCTTCCGATAACAAAGAGAAAGAAGCTTTCTGAGAAACTCCTTTGTGTTCTGTGAAATCATCTCACAGAGTTACAGCTTTTCCCTCAAGAAGCCTTTCGCTAAGACAGTTCTTGTGGAATTGGCAAAGTGATATTTGGAATCCCATAGAGGGCTATGGTGAAAAAGGAAATATCCTCAGATGAAATCTGGAAAGAAGCTTTCTGAGAAACTGCTTAGTGTTCTGTTAATTCATCTCACAGAGTTACATCTGTATTTCGTGGATCTCTTTGCTAGCCTTATTTCTGTGGAATCTGAGAACAGATATTTCGGATCCCTTTGAAGACTATAGGGCCAAAGGAAATATCCTCCGATAACAAAGAGAAAGAAGCTTTCTGAGAAACTTCTTTGTGTTCTGTGAAATCATCTCACAGAGTTACAGCTTTCCCCTCAAGAAGCCTTTCGCTAAGACAGTTCTTGTGGAGTTGGCAAAGTCATATTTGGAAGCCGATAGAGTGCTATGGTGAAAAAGGAAATATCCTCAGATGAAATCTGGAAAGAAGCTTTCTGAGAAACTGCTTAGTATTCTGTAAATTCATTTCACAGAGTTACATCTGTATTTCGTGGATGTATTTGCTAGCCTTATTTCTGTGGAATCTGAGAACAGATATTTCGGATCCCTTTGAAGACTATAGGGCCAAAGGAAATATCCTTCGATAACAAAGAGAAAGAAGCTTTCTGAGAAACTTCTTTGTGTTCTGTGAAATCATCTCACAGAGTTACAGCTTTCCCCTCAAGAAGCCTTTCGCTAAGACAGTTCTTGTGGAGTTGGCAAAGTCATATTTGGAAGCCCATAGAGTGCTATGGTGAAAAAGGAAATATCCTCAGATGAAATCTGGAAACAAGCTTTCTGAGAAACTGCTTAGTGTTCTGTAAATTCATTTCACATAGTTACATCTGTATTTCGTGGATGTATTTCCTAGCCTTATTTCTGTGGAACCTGAGAACAGATATTTCGGATCCCTTTGAAGACTATAGGGCCAAAGGAAATATCCTCCGATAACAAAGAGAAAGAAGCTTTCTGAGAAACTTCTTTGTGTTCTGTGAAATCATCTCACAGAGTTACAGCTTTCCCCTCAAGAAGCCTTTCGCTAAGACAGTTCTTGTGGAATTGGCAAAGTGATATTTGGAAGCCCATAGAGGGCTATGGTGAAAAAGGAAATATCCTCAGATGAAATCTGGAAAGAAGCTTTCTGAGAAACTGCTTAGTGTTCTGTTAATTCATCTCACAGAGTTACATCTGTATTTCGTGGATCTCTTTGCTAGCCTTATTTCTATTGAATCTGAGAAGACATATTTCGGATCCCTTTGAAGACTATAGGGCCAAAGGAAATATCCTCCGATAACAAAGAGAAAGAAGCTTTCTGAGAAACTTCTTTGTGTTCTGTGAAATCATCTCACAAAGTTACAGCTTTCCCCTCAAGAAGCCTTTCGCTAAGACAGTTCTTGTGGAATTGGCAAAGTGATATTTGGAAGACCATAGAGGGCTATGGTGAAAAAGGAAATATCCTCAGATGAAATCTGGAAAGAAGCTTTCTGACGAACTGCTTAGTGTTCTGTTAATTCATCTCACAGAGTTACATCTGTATTTCGTGGATCTCTTTGCTAGCCTTATTTCTGTGGAATCTGAGAACAGATATTTCGGATCCCTTTGAAGACTATAGGGAAAAAGGAACTATCCTCCGATAACAAAGAGAAAGAAGCTTTCTGAGAAACTTCTTTGTGTTCTGTGAAATCATCTCACAGAGTTACAGCTTTCCCCTCAAGAAGCCTTTCGCTAAGACACTTCTTGTGGAATTGGCAAAGTGATATTTGGAAGCCCATAGAGGGCTATGGTGAAAAAGGAAATATCCTCAGATGAAATCTGTAAAGAAGCTTTCTGAGAAACTGCTTAGTGTTCTGTTAATTCATCTGACAGAGTTACATCTGTATTTCGTGGATCTCTTTGCTAGACTTATTTCTGTGGAATCTGAGAACAGATAATTCGGATCCCTTTGAAGACTATAGGGCCAAAGGAAATATCCTCCGATAACAAAGAGAAAGAAGCTTTCTGAGAAACTTCTTTGTGTTCTGTGAAATCATCTCACAGAGGTACAGCTTTCCCCTCAAGAAGCCTTTCGCTAAGACAGTTCTTGTAGAATTGGCAAAGTGATATTTGGAAGCCCTTAGAGGGCTATGGTGAAAAAGGAAATATCCTCAGATGAAATCTGGAAGGAAGCTTTCTGAGAAACTGCTTAGTGTTCTGTGAATTCATCTCACAGAGTTACATCTGTATTTCGTGGATCTCTTTGCTAGCCTTATTTCTGTGGAATCTGAGAACAGATATTTCGGATCCCTTTGAAGACTATAGGGCCAAAGGAAATATCTTCCGATAACAAAGAGAAAGAAGCTTTCTGAGAAACTCCTTTGTGTTCTGTGAAATCATCTCACAGAGTTACAGCTTTTCCCTCAAGAAGCCTTTCGCTAAGACAGTTCTTGTGGAATTGGCAAAGTGATATTTGGAATCCCATAGAGGGCTATGGTGAAAAAGGAAATATCCTCAGATGAAATCTGGAAAGAAGCTTTCTGAGAAACTGCTTAGTGTTCTGTTAATTCATCTCACAGAGTTACATCTGTATTTCGTGGATCTCTTTGCTAGCCTTATTTCTGTGGAATCTGAGAACAGATATTTCGGATCCCATTGAAGACTATAGGGCCAAAGGAAATATCCTCCGATAACAAAGAGAAAGAAGCTTTCTGAGAAACTTCTTTGTGTTCTGTGAAATAATCTCACAGAGTTACAGCTTTCCCCTCAAGAAGCCTTTCGCTAAGACAGTTCTTGTGGAGTTGGCAAAGTCATATTTGGAAGCCGATAGAGTGCTATGGTGAAAAAGGAAATATCCTCAGATGAAATCTGGAAAGAAGCTTTCTGAGAAACTGCTTAGTATTCTGTAAATTCATTTCACAGAGTTACATCTGTATTTCGTGGATGTATTTGCTAGCCTTATTTCTGTGGAATCTGAGAACAGATATTTCGGATCCCTTTGAAGACTATAGGGCCAAAGGAAATATCCTTCGATAACAAAGAGAAAGAAGCTTTCTGAGAAACTTCTTTGTGTTCTGTGAAATCATCTCACAGAGTTACAGCTTTCCCCTCAAGAAGCCTTTCGCTAAGACAGTTCTTGTGGAGTTGGCAAAGTCATATTTGGAAGCCCATAGAGTGCTATGGTGAAAAAGGAAATATCCTCAGATGAAATCTGGAAACAAGCTTTCTGAGAAACTGCTTAGTGTTCTGTAAATTCATTTCACATAGTTACATCTGTATTTCGTGGATGTATTTCCTAGCCTTATTTCTGTGGAACCTGAGAACAGATATTTCGGATCCCTTTGAAGACTATAGGGCCAAAGGAAATATCCTCCGATAACAAAGAGAAAGAAGCTTTCTGAGAAACTTCTTTGTGTTCTGTGAAATCATCTCACAGAGTTACAGCTTTCCCCTCAAGAAGCCTTTCGCTAAGACAGTTCTTGTGGAATTGGCAAAGTGATATTTGGAAGCCCATAGAGGGCTATGGTGAAAAAGGAAATATCCTCAGATGAAATCTGGAAAGAAGCTTTCTGAGAAACTGCTTAGTGTTCTGTTAATTCATCTCACAGAGTTACATCTGTATTTCGTGGATCTCTTTGCTAGCCTTATTTCTGTGGAATCTGAGAACAGATATTTCGGATCCCTTTGAAGACTATAGGGAAAAAGGAACTATCCTCCGATAAGAAAGAGAAAGAAGCTTTTTGAGAAACTTCTTTGTGTTCTGTGAAATCATCTCACAGAGTTACAGCTTTCCCCTGAAGAAGCCTTTCGCTAAGACAGTTCTTGTGGAATTGGCAAAGTGATATTTGGAAGCCCATAGAGGGCTATGGTGAAAAAGGAAATATCCTCAGATGAAATCTGGAAAGAAGCTTTCTGAGAAACTGCTTAGTGTTCTGTTAATTCATCTGACAGAGTTACATCTGTATTTCATGGATCTCTTTGCTAGACTTATTTCTGTGGAATCTGAGAACAGATAATTCGGATCCCTTTGAAGACTATAGGGCCAAAGGAAATATCCTCCGATAACAAAGAGAAAGAAGCTTTCTGAGAAACTTCTTTGTGTTCTGTGAAATCATCTCACAGAGGTACAGCTTTCCCCTCAAGAAGCCTTTCGCTAAGACAGTTCTTGTGGAATTGGCAAAGTTATATTTGGAAGCCCTTAGAGGGCTATGGTGAAAAAGGAAATATCCTCAGATGAAATCTGGAAAGAAGCTTTCTGAGAAACTGCTTAGTGTTCTGTAAATTCATCTCACAGAGTTACATCTGTATTTCGTGGATCTCTTTGCTAGCCTTATTTCTGTGGAATCTGAGAACAGATATTTCGGATCCCTTTGAAGACTATAGGGCCAAAGGAAATATCTTCCGATAACAAAGAGAAAGAAGCTTTCTGAGAAACTTCTTTGTGTTCTGTGAAATCATCTCACAGAGTTACAGCTTTTCCCTCAAGAAGCCTTTCGCTAAGACAGTTCTTGTGGAATTGGCAAAGTGATATTTGGAAGCCCATAGAGGGCTATGGTGAAAAAGGAAATATCCTCAGATGAAATCTGGAAAGAAGCTTTCTGAGAAACTGCTTAGTGTTCTGTTAATTCATCTCACAGAGTTACATCTGTATTTCGTGGATCTCTTTGCTAGCCTTATTTCTGTGGAATCTGAGAAGAGATATTTCGGATCCCATTGAAGACTATAGGGCCAAAGGAAATATCCTCTGATAACAAAGAGAAAGAAGCTTTCTGAGAAACTTCTTTGTGTTCTGTGAAATCATCTCACAGAGTTACAGCTTTCCCCTCAAGAAGCCTTTCGTAAGACAGTTCTTGTGGAGTTGGCAAAGTCATATTTGGAAGCCCATAGAGTGCTATGGTGAAAAAGGAAATATCCTCAGATGAAATCTGGAAAGAAGCTTTCTGAGAAACTGCTTAGTGTTCTGTAAATTCATTTCACAGAGTTACATCTGTATTTCGTGGATGTATTTGCTAGCCTTATTTCTGTGGAATCTGAGAACAGATATTTCGGATCCCTTTGAAGACTATAGGGCCAAAGGAAATATCCTCCGATAACAAAGAGAAAGAAGCTTTCTGAGAAACTTCTTTGTGTTCTGTGAAATCATCTCACAGAGTTACAGCTTTCCCCTCAAGAAGCCTTTCGCTAAGACAGTTCTTGTGGAATTGGCAAAGTGATATTTGGAAGCCCATAGAGGGCTATGGTGAAAAAGGAAATATCCTCAGATGAAATCTGGAAAGAAGCTTTCTGAGAAACTGCTTAGTGTTCTGTGAATTCATCTCACAGAGTTACATCTGTATTTCGTGGATCTCTTTGCTAGCCTTATTTCTGTGGAATCTGAGAACAGATAATTCGGATCCCTTTGAAGACTATAGGGCCAAAGGAAATATCCTCCGATAACAAAGAGAAAGAAGCTTTCTGAGAAACTTCTTTGTGTTCTGTGAAATCATGTCATAGAGTTACAGCTTTCCCCTCAAGAAGCCTTTCCCTAAGACAGTTCTAGTGGAATTGGCAAAGTGATATTTGGAAGCCCATAGAGGGCTATGCTGAAAAAGGAAATATCCTCAGATGAAATCTGGAAAGAAGCTTTCTGAGAAACTGCTCAGTGTTCTGTTAATTCATCTCACAGAGTTACATCTGTATTTCGTTGATCTCTTTGCTAGACTTATTTCTGTGGAATCTGAGAACAGATAATTCGGATCCCTTTGAAGACTATAGGGCCAAAGGAAATATCCTCTGATAACAAAGAGAAAGAAGCTTTCTGAGAAACTTCTTTGTGTTCTGTGAAATCATCTCACAGAGTTACAGCTTTCCCCTCAAGAAGCCTTTCGCTAAGACAGTTCTTGTGAAATTGGCAAAGTGATATTTGGAAGCCCATAGAGGGCTATGGTGAAAAAGGAAATATCCTCAGATGAAATCTGGAAAGAAGCTTTCTGAGAAACTGCTTAGTGTTCTGTTAATTCATCTCAAAGAGTTATATCTGTATTTCGTGGATTTCATTGCTAGCCTTATTTCTGTGGAATCTGAGAATAGATATTTCGGATCCCTTAGAAGACTATACGGCCAAAGGAAATATCCTGCGATAACAAAGAGAAAGAAGCTTTCTGAGAAACTTCTTTGTGTTCTATGAAATCATCTCACAGAGTTACAGCTTTCCCCTCAAGAAGCCTTTCGCTAAGACAGTTCTAGTGGAATTGGCAAAGTGATATTTGGAAGCCCATAGAGGGCTATGGTGAAAAAGGAAATAGCCTCAGATGAAATCTGGAAAGAAGCTTTCTGAGAAACTGCTTCGTGTTCTGTTAATTCATCTCAAAGAGTTATATCTGTATTTCGTGGATCTCATTGCTAGCCTTATTTCTGTGGAATCTGAGAACAGATATTTCGGATCCCTTTGAAGACTAGAGGGCCAAAGGAAATAACCTGTGATAACAAAGAGAAAGAAGCTTTCTGAGAAACTTCTTTGTGTTCTGTGAAATCATCTCACAGAGTTACAGCTTTCCCCTCAAGAAGCCTTTCGCTACGACAGTTCTTGTGGAATTGGGAAAGTGATATTTGGAAGCCCATAGAGGGCTATGGTGAAAAAGGAAATATCCTCAGATGAAATCTGGAAAGAAGCTTTCTGAGAAACTGCTTAGTGTTCTGTTAATTCATCTCACAGAGTTACATCTGTATTTCGTGGATCTCTTTGCTAGCCTTATTTCTGTGGAATCTGAGAACAGATATTTGGGATCCCTTTGAAGACTATAGGGCCAAAGGAAATATCCTCCGATAACAAAGAGAAAGAAGCTTTCTGAGAAACTTCTTTGTGTTCTGTGAAATCATCTCACAGAGTTACAGTTTTCCCCTCAAGAAGCCTTTCGCTAAGACAGTTCTTGTGGAATTGGCAAAGTGATATTTGGAAGCCCATAGAGGGCTATGGTGAAAAAGGAAATATCCTCAGATGAAATCTGGAAGGAAGCTTTCTGAGAAACTGCTTAGTGTTCTGTGAATTCATCTCACAGAGTTACATCTGTATTTCGTGGATCTCTTTGCTAGCCTTATTTCTGTGGAATCTGAGAACAGATATTTCGGATTCCTTTGAAGACTATAGGGCCAAAGGAAATATCCTCCGATAACAAAGAGAAAGAAGCTTTCTGAGAAACTTCTTTGTGTTCTGTGAAATCATCTCACAGAGTTACAGCTTTCCCCTAAAGAAGCCTTTCGCTAGGGCAGTTCTTGTGGAGTTGGCAAAGTCATATTTGGAAGCCCATAGAGTGCTATGGTGAAAAAGGAAATATCCTCAGATGAAATCTGGAAAGAAGCTTTCTGAGAAACTGCTTAGTGTTCTGTAAATTCATCTCACATAGTTACATCTGTATTTCGTGGATGTATTTCCTAGCCTTATTTCTGTGGAATCTGAGAACAGATATTTCGGATCCCTTTGAAGACTATAGGGCCAAAGGAAATATCCTCCGATAACAAAGAGAAAGAAGCTTTCTGAGAAACTTCTTTGTGTTCTGTGAAATCATCTCACAGAGTTACAGCTTTCCCCTCAAGAAGCCTTTCGCTAAGACAGTTCTTGTGGAATTGGCAAAGTGATATTTGGAAGCCCATAGAGGGCTATGGTGGAAAAGGAAATATCCTCAGATGACATCTGGAAAGAAGCTTTCTGAGAAACTGCTTAGTGTTCTGTAAATTCATCCCACAGAGTTACATCTGTATTTCGTGGTTCTCTTTGCTAGCCTTATTTCTGTGGAATCTGAGAACAGATATTTCGGATCCCTTTGAAGACTATAGGGCCAAAGGAAATATCCTCCGATAACAAAGAGAAAGAAGCTTTCTGAGAAACTTCTTTGTGTTCTGTGAAATCATCTCACAGAGTTACAGCTTTTCCCTCAAGAAGCCTTTCGCTAAGACAGTTCTTGTGGATTTGGCAAAGTGATATTTGGAAGCCCATAGAGGGCTATGGTGAAAAAGGAAATATCCTCAGATGAAATCTGGAAAGAAGCTTTCTGAGAAACTGCTTAGTGTTCTGTTAATTCATCTCACAGAGTTACATCTGTATTTCGTGGATCTCTTTGCTAGCCTTATTTCTGTGGAATCTGAGAACAGATATTTCGGATCCCTTTGAACACTATAGGGCCAAAGGAAATATCCTCCGATAACAAAGAGAAAGAAGCTTTCTGAGAAAGTTCTTTGTGTTCTGTGAAATCATCTCACAGAGTTACAGCTTTCCCCTCAAGAAGCCTTTCGCTAAGACACTTCTTGTGGAATTGGCAAAGTGATATTTGGAAGCCCATAGAGGGCTATGCTGAAAAAGGAAATATCCTCAGATGAAATCTGGAAAGAAGCTTTCTGAGGAACTGCTTAGTGTTCTGTTAATTCATCTCACAGAGTTACATCTGTATTTCGTGGATCTCTTTGCTATCCTTATTTCTGTGGAATCTGAGAACAGATATTTCGGATCCCTTTGAAGACTATAGGGAAAAAGGAACTATCCTCCGATAACAAAGAGAAAGAAGCTTTCTGAGAAACTTCTTTGTGTTCTGTGAAATCATCTCACAGAGTTACAGCTTTCCCCTCAAGAAGCCTTTCGCTAAGACAGTTCTTGTGGAATTGGCAAAGTGATATTTGGAAGCCCTTAGAGGGCTATGGTGAAAAAGGAAATATCCTCAGATGAAATCTGGAAAGAAGCTTTCTGAGAAACTGCTTAGTGTTCTGTGAATTCATCTCACAGAGTTACATCTGTATTTCGTGGATCTCTTTGCTAGCCTTATTTCTGTGGAATCTGAGAACAGATATTTCGGATCCCTTTGAAGACTATAGGGCCAAAGGAAATATCCTCCGATAACAAAGAGAAAGAAGCTTTCTGAGAAACTTCTTTGTGTTCTGTGAAATCATCTCACAGAGTTACAGCTTTCCCCTCAAGAAGCCTTTCGCTAAGACAGTTCTTGTGGAATTGGCAAAGTCATATTTGGAAGCCCATAGAGTGCTATGGTGAAAAAGGAAATATCCTCAGATGAAATCTGGAAAGAAGCTTTCTGAGAAACTGCTTAGTGTTCTGTAAATTCATCTCACAGAGTTACATCTGTATTTCGTGGATGTATTTGCTAGCCTTATTTCTGTGGAAACTGAGAACAGATATTTCGGATCCCTTTGAAGACTATAGGGCCAAAGGAAATATCCTCCGATAACAAAGAGAAAGAAGCTTTCTGAGAAACTTCTTTGTGTTCTGTGAAATCATCTCACAGAGTTACAGCTTTCCCCTCAAGAAGCCTTTCGCTAAGACAGTTCTTGTGGAATTGGCAAAGTGATATTTGGAAGCCCATAGAGGGCTATGTTGAAAAAGGAAATATCCTCAGATGAATTCTGGAAAGAAGCTTTCTGAGAAACTGCTTAGTGTTCTGTGAATTCATCTCACAGAGTTACATCTGTATTTCGTGGATCTCTTTGCTAGCCTTATTCCTGTGGAATCTGAGAACAGATATTTCGGATCCCTTTGAAGACTATAGGGCCAAAGGAACTATCCTCCGATAACAAAGACAAAGAAGCTTTCTGAGAAACTTCTTTGTGTTCTGTGAAATCATCTCACAGAGTTACAGCTTTCCCCTCAAGAAGCCTTTCGCTAAGACAGTTCTTGTGGAATTGGGAAAGTGATATTTGGAAGCCCATAGAGGGCTATGGTGAAAAAGGAAATATCCTCAGATCAAATCTGGAAAGAAGCTTTCTGAGAAACTGCTTAGTGTTCTGTTAATTCATCTCACAGAGTTACATCTGTATTTCGTGGATCTCTTTGCTAGCCTTATTTCTGTGGAATCTGAGAACAGATATTTCGGATCCCTTTGAAGACTATAGGGCCAAAGGAAATATCCTCCGATAACAAAGAGAAAGAAGCTTTCTGAGAAACTTCTTTGTGTTCTGTGAAATCATCTCACAGAGTTACAGCTTTTCCTTCAAGAAGCCTTTCGCTAAGACAGTTCTTGTGGAATTGGCAAAGTGATATTTGGAAGCCCATAGAGGGCTATGGTGAAAAAGGAAATATCCTCAGATGAAATCTGGAAAGAAGCTTTCTGAGGAACTGCTTAGTGTTCTGTTAATTCATCTCACAGAGTTACATCTGTATTTCGTGGATCTCTTTGCTAGCCTTATTTCTGTGGAATCTGAGAACAGATATTTCGGATACCTTTGAAGACTATAGGGCCAAAGGAACTATCCTCCGATAACAAAGAGAAAGAAGCTTTCTGAGAAACTTCTTTGTGTTCTGTGAAATCATCTCACAGAGTTACAGCTTTCCCCTCAAGAAGCCTTTCGCTAAGACAGTTCTTGTGGAATTGGCAAAGTGATATTTGGAAGCCCATAGAGTGCTATGGTGAAAAAGGAAATATCCTCCGATGAAATCTGGAAACAAGCTTTCTGAGAAACTGCTTAGTGTTCTGTTAATTCATCTCACAGAGTTACATCTGTATTTCGTGGAACTCTTTGCTAGCCTTATTTCTGTGGAATCTGAGAACAGATATTTCGGATCCCTTTGAAGACTAGAGGGCCAAAGGAAATAACCTGCGATAACAAAGAGAAAGAAGCTTTCTGAGAAACTTCTTTGTGTTCTGTGAAATCATCTCACAGAGTTACAGCTTTCCCCTCAAGAAGCCTTTCGCTAAGACCGTTCTTGTGGAATTGGGAAAGTGATATTTGGAAGCCCATAGAGGGCTAAGGTGAAAAAGGAAATATCCTCAGATCAAATCTGGAAAGAAGCTTTCTGAGAAACTGCTTAGTGTTCTGTTAATTCAATTCACAGAGTTACATATGTATTTCGTGGATCTCTTTGCTAGCCTTATTTCTGTGGAATCTGAGAACAGATATTTCGGATCCCTTTGAAGACTATAGGGCCAAAGGAAATATCCTCCAATAACAAAGAGAAAGAAGCTTTCTGAGAAACTTCTTTGTGTTCTGTGAAATCATATCACAGAGTTACAGCTTTCCCCTCAAGAAGCCTTTCGCTAAGACAGTTTTTGTGGAATTGGCAAAGTGATATTTGGAAGCCCATAGAGGGCTATGGTGAAAAAGGAAATATCCTCAGATGAAATCTGGAAAGAAGCTTTCTGAGAAACTGCTTAGTGTTCTGTTAATTCATCTCACAGAGTTACATCTGTATTTCGTGGATCTCTTTGCTAGCCTTATTTCTGTGGAATCTGAGAACAGATATTTCGGATCCCTTTGAAGACTATAGGGCCAAAGGAAATATCCTCCGATAACAAAGAGAAAGAAGCTTTCTGAGAAACTTCTTTCTGTTCTGTGAAATCATCTCACAGAGTTACAGCTTTCCCCTCAAGAAGCCTTTCGCTAAGACAGTTCTTGTGGAATTGGCAAAGTGATATTTGGAAGCCCATAGAGGGCTATGGTGAAAAAGGAAATATCCTCAGATGAAATCTGGAAAGAAGCTTTCTGAGAAACTGCTTAGTGTTCTGTGAATTCATCTCACAGAGTTACATCTGTATTTCGTGGATCTGTTTGCTAGCCTTATTTCTGTGGAATCTGAGAACAGATATTTCGGATCCCTTTGAAGACTATAGGGCCAAAGGAGATATCCTCCGATAACAAAGAGAAAGAAGCTTTCTGAGAAACTTCTTTGTGTTCTGTGAAATCATCTCACAGAGTTACAGCTTTCCCCTCAAGAAGCCTTTCGCTAAGACAGTTCTTGTGGAATTGGCAAAGTGATATTTGGAATCCCATAGAGGGCTATGGTGAAAAAGGAAATATCCTCAGATGAAATCTGGAAAGAAGCTTTCTGAGAAACTGCTTAGTGTTCTGTTAATTCATCTCACAGAGTTACATCTGTATTTCGTGGATCTGTTTGCTAGCCTTATTTCTGTGGAATCTGAGAACAGATATTTCGGATCCCTTTGAAGACTATAGGGCCAAAGGAAATATCCTCCGATAACAAAGAGAAAGAAGCTTTCTGAGAAACTTCTTTGTGCTCTGTGAAATCAACTCAGAGAGTTACAGCTTTCCCCTCAAGAAGCCTTTCGCTAAGACAGTTCTTGTGGAATTGGCAAAGTGATATTTGGAAGCCCATAGAGGGCTATGGTGAAAAAGGAAATATCCTCAGATGAAATCTGAAAAGGAGCTTTCTGAGAAACTGCTTAGTGTTCTGTTAATTCATCTCACAGAGTTACATCTGTATTTCGTGGATCTCTTTGCTAGCCTTATTTCTGTGGAATCTGAGAACAGATATTTCGGATCCCTTTGAAGACTATAGGGCCAAAGGAAATATCCTCCGATAACAAAGAGAAAGAAGCTTTCTGAGAAACTTCTTTGTGTTCTGTGAAATCATCTCACAGGGTTACAGCTTTCCCCTCAAGAAGCCTTTCGCTAAGATAGTTCTTGTGGAATTGGCAAAGTGATATTTGGAAGCCCATAGAGGGCTATGGTGAAAAAGGAAATATCCTCAGATGAAATCTGGAAAGAAGCTTTCTGAGAAACTGCTTAGTGTTCTGTTAATTCCTCTCACAGAGTTACATCTGTATTTCGTGAATCTCTTTGCTAGCCTTATTTCTGTGGAATCTGAGAACAGATATTTCGGATACCTTTGAAGACTATAGGGCCAAAGGAAATATCCTCCGATAACAAAGAGAAAGAAGCTTTCTGAGAAACTTCTTTGTGTTCTCTGAAATCATCTCACAGAGTTACAGCTTTCCCCTCAAGAAGAATTTCGCTAAGACAGTTCTTGTGGAATTGGCAAAGTGATATTTGGAAGCCCATAGAGGGCTATGGTGAAAAATTAAATATCCTCAGATGAAATCTGGAAAGAAGCTTTCTGAGAAACTGCTTAGTGTTCTGTGAATTCATCTCACAGAGTTACATCTGTATTTCGTTGATCTCTTTGCTAGACTTATTTCTGTGGAATCTGAGAACAGATAATTCGGATCCCTTTGAAGACTATAGGGCCAAAGGAAATATCCTCTGATAACAAAGAGAAAGAATCTTTCTGAGAAACTTCTTTGTGTTCTGTGAAATCATCTCACAGAGTTACAGCTTTGCCCTCAAGAAGCCTTTCGCTAAGACAGTTCTTGTGGAATTGGAAAAGTCATATTTGGAAGCCCATAGAGGGCTATGGTGAAAAAGGAAATATCCTCAGATGAAATCAGGAAAGAAGCTTTCTGAGAAACTGCTTAGTGTTCTGTTAATTCATCTCACAGAGTTACATCTGTATTTCGTGGATCTCTTTGCTAGCCTTATTTCTGTGGAATCTGAGAACAGATATTTCGGATCCCTTTGAAGACTCTAGGGCCAAAGGAAATATCGTCTGATAACAAAGAGAAAGAAGCTTTCTGAGAAACTTCTTCGTGTTCTGTGATATCATCTCACAGAGTTACAGCTTTCCCCTCAAGAAGCCTTTCGCTAAGACAGTTCTTGTGGAATTGGCAAAGTCATATTTGGAAGCCCATAGAGGGCTATGGTGAAAAAGGAAATATCCTCAGAAGAAATCTGGAAAGAAGCTTTCTGAGAAACTGCTCTGTGATGTGTGACTTCCACTCACAGAGTTACATCTGTATTTCGTGGATCTCTTTGCTAGCCTTATTTCTGTGGAATCTGAGAACAGATATTTCGGATCCCTTTGAAGACTATAGGGCCTAAGGAAATATCCTCCCATATCAAAGAGAAAGAAGCTTTCTGAGAAACTTCTTTGTGTTCTGTGAAATCATCTCACAGTGTTACAGCTTTCCCCTCAAGAAGCCTTTCGCTAAGACAGTTCTTGTGGAATTGGCAAAGTCATATTTGGAAGCCCTTAGAGGGCTATGGTGAAAAAGGAAATATCCTCAGATGAAATCTGGAAACAAGCTTTCTGAGAAACTGCTTAGTGTTCTGTAAATTCATCTCACAGAGTTACATCTGTATTTCGTGGATGTATTTGCTACCTTTATTTCTGTGGAATCTGAGAACAGATATTTCGGATCCCTTTGAAGACTATAGGGCCAAAGGAAATATCCTCCGATAACAAAGAGAAAGAAGCTTTCTGAGAAACTTCTTTGTGTTCTGTGAAATCATCTCACAGAGTTACAGCTTTCCCCTCAAGCAGCCTTTCGCTAAGACAGTTCTTGTGGAATTGGCAAAGTGATATTTGGAAGCCCATAGAGGGCTATGGTGAAAAAGGAAATATCCTCAGATGAAATCTGGAAAGAAGCTTTCTGAGAAACTGCTTAGTGTTCTGTTAATTCATGTCACACGGTTATTTCTGTATTTCGTGGATCTCTTTGCTAGCCTTATTTCTGTGGAATCTGAGAACAGATATTTCGGATCCCTTTGAAGACTATAGGGCCAAAGGAAATATCCTCCGATAACAAAGAGAAAGAAGCTTTCTGAGAAACTTCTTTGTGTTCTGTGAAATCATCTCACAGAGTTACAGCTTTTCCCTCAAGAAGCCTTTCGCTATGACAGTTCTTGTGGAATTGGCAAAGTGATATTTGGAAGCCCATAGAGGGCTATGGTGAAAAAGGAAATATCCTCAGATGAAATCTGGAAAGAAGCTTTCTGAGGAACTGCTTAGTGTTCTGTTAATTCATCTCACAGAGTTACATCTGTATTTCGTGGATCTCTTTGCTAGCCTTATTTCTGTGGAATCTGAGAACAGATATTTCGGATCCCTTTGAAGACTATAGGGCCAAAGGAAATATCCTCCGATAACAAAGAGAAAGAAGCTTTCTGAGAAACTTCTTTGTGTTCTGTGAAATCATCTCACAGAGTTACAGCTTTCCCCTCAAGTAGCCTTTCGCTAAGACAGTTCTTGTGGAATTGCCAAAGTGATATTTGGACGCCCATAGAGGGCTATGGTGAAAAAGGAAATATCCTCAGATGAAATCTGGAAAGAAGCTTTCTGAGAAACTGCTCTGTGATGTATGACTTCCACTCACAGAGTTACGTCTGTATTTCGTGGATCTCTTTGGTAGCCTTATTTCTGTGGAAGCTGAGAACAGATATTTCGGATCCCTTTGAAGACTATAGGGCCAAAGGAAATATCCTCCGATAACAAAGAGAAAGAAGCTTTCTGAGAAACTTCTTTGTGTTCTGTGAAATCATCTCATACAGTTACAGCTTTCCGCTCAAGAAGACTTTCGCTAAGACAGTTCTTGTGGAATTGGCAAAGTGATATTTGGAAGCCCATCGAGGGCTATCTGGAAAAAGGAAATATCCTCAGATGAAATCTGGAAAGAAGCTTTCGGAGAAACTGCTCAGTGTTCTGTTAATTCATCTCACAGACTTACATCTGTATTTCGTGGACCTCTTTGCTAGCCTTATTTCTGTGGAATCTGAGAACAGATATTTCGGATCCCTTTGAAGACTATTGGGCCAAAGGAAATATCCTCTGATAACAAAGAGAAACAAGCTTTCTGAGAAACTTCTTTGTGTTCTGTTAAATCATCTCACAGAGTTACAGCTTTCCCTTCAAGAAGCCTTTCGCTAAGACAGTTCTTGTGGAATTGGCAAGGTGATATTTGGAAGCCCCTAGAGGGCTATGGTGAAAAAGGAAATATCCTCAGAAGAAATCTGGAAACAAGCTTTCTGAGAAACTGGTTAGTGTTCTGTAAATCCATCTCACAGAGTTACATCTGTATTTCGTGGATCTCTTTGCTAGCCTTATTTCTGTGGAATCTGAGAACAGATATTTCGGATCCCTTTGAAGACTATAGGGCCAAAGGAAATATCCTCCGATAACAAAGAGAAAGAAGCTTTCTGAGAAACTTCTTTGTGTTCTGTGAAATCATCTCACAGAGTTACAGCTTTCCCCTCAAGTAGCCTTTCGCTAAGACAGTTCTTGTGGAATTGCCAAAGTGATATTTGGACGCCCATAGAGGGCTATGGTGAAAAAGGAAATATCCTCAGATGAAATCTGGAAAGAAGCTTTCTGAGAAACTGCTCTGTGATGTATGACTTCCACTCACAGAGTTACGTCTGTATTTCGTGGATCTCTTTGGTAGCCTTATTTCTGTGGAATCTGAGAACAGATATTTCGGATCCCTTTGAAGACTATAGGGCCAAAGGAAATATCCTCCGATAACAAAGAGAAAGAAGCTTTCTGAGAAACTTCTTTGTGTTCTGTGAAATCATCTCATACAGTTACAGCTTTCCGCTCAAGAAGACTTTCGCTAAGACAGTTCTTGTGGAATTGGCAAAGTGATATTTGGAAGCCCATAGAGGGCTATGCTGAAAAAGGAAGTATCCTCAGATGAAATCTGGAAAGAAGCTTTCGGAGAAACTGCTCAGTGTTCTGTTAATTCATCTCACAGAGTTACATCTGTATTTCGTGGACCTCTTTGCTAGCCTTATTTCTGTGGAATCTGAGAACAGATATTTCGGATCCCTTTGAAGACTATTGGGCCAAAGGAAATATCCTCTGATAACAAAGAGAAACAAGCTTTCTGAGAAACTTCTTTGTGTTCTGTTAAATCATCTCACAGAGTTACAGCTTTCCCTTCAAGAAGCCTTTCGCTAAGACAGTTCTTGTGGAATTGGCAAGGTGATATTTGGAAGCCCCTAGAGGGCTATGGTGAAAAAGGAAATATCCTCAGAAGAAATCTGGAAAGAAGCTTTCTGAGAAACTGCTCTGTGATGTGTGACTTCCACTCACAGAGTTACATCTGTATTTCGTGGATCTCTTTGCTAGCCTTATTTCTGTGGAATCTGAGAACAGATATTTCGGATCCCTTTGAAGACTATAGGGCCAAAGGAAATATCCTCCGATAACAAAGAGAAAGAAGCTTTCTGAGAAACTTCTTTGTGTTCTGTGAAATCATCTCACAGAGTTACAGCTTTCCCCTCAAGAAGCCTTTCGCTAAGACACTTCTTGTGGAATTGGCAAAGTCATATTTGGAAGCCCATAGAGTGCTATGGTGAAAAAGGAAATATCCTCAGATGAAATCTGGAAACAAGCTTTCTGAGAAACTGGTTAGTGTTCTGTAAATCCATCTCACAGAGTTACATCTGTATTTCGTGGATGTATTTGCTACCTTTATTTCTGTGGAATCTGAGAACAGATATTTCGGATCCCTTTGAAGACTATAGGTCCAAAGGAAATATCCTCCGATAACAAAGAGAAAGAAGCTTTCTGAGAAACTTCTTTGAGTTCTGTGAAATCATCTCACAGAGTTACAGCTTTCCCCTCAAGAAGCCTTTCGCTAAGACAGTTCTTGTGGAATTGGCAAAGTCATACTTGGAAGCCCATAGAGGGCTATGGTGAAAAAGGAAATATCCTCAGATGAAATCTGGAAAGAAGCTTTCTGAGAAACTGCTTAGTGTTCTGTTAATTCATGTCACACGGTTATTTCTGTATTTCGTGGATCTCTTTGCTAGCCTTATTTCTGTGGAATCTGAGAACAGATATTTCGGATCCCTTTGAAGACTATAGGGCCAAAGGAAATATCCTCCGATAACAAAGAGAAAGAAGCTTTCTGAGAAACTTCTTTGTGTTCTGTGAAATCATCTCACAGAGTTACAGCTTTTCCCTCAAGAAGCCTTTCGCTATGACAGTTCTTGTGGAATTGGCAAAGTGATATTTGGAAGCCCATAGAGGGCTATGGTGAAAAAGGAAATATCCTCAGATGAAATCTGGAAAGAAGCTTTCTGAGAAACTGCTCTGTGATGTGTGACTTCCACTCACAGAGTTACATCTGTATTTCGTGGATCTCTTTGCTAGCCTTATTTCTGTGGAATCTGAGAACAGATATTTCGGATCCCTTTGAAGACTATAGGGCCAAAGGAAATATCCTCCGATAACAAAGAGAAGGAAGCTTTCTGAGAAACTTCTTTGTGTTCCGTGAAATCATCTCACAGAGTTACAGCTTTCCCCTCAAGAAGCCTTTCCTAAGACACTTCTTGTGGAATTGGCAAAGTCATATTTGGAAGCCCATAGAGTGCTATGGTGAAAAAGGAAATATCCTCAGATGAAATCTGGAAACAAGCTTTCTGAGAAACTGGTTAGTGTTCTGTAAATCCATCTCACAGAGTTACATCTGTATTTCGTGGATGTATTTGCTACCTTTATTTCTGTGGAATCTGAGAACAGATATTTCGGATCCCTTTGAAGACTATAGGTCCAAAGGAAATATCCTCCGATTACAAAGAGAAAGAAGCTTTCTGAGAAACTTCTTTGAGTTCTGTGAAATCATCTCACAGAGTTACAGCTTTTCCCTCAAGAAGCCTTTCGCTATGACAGTTCTTGTGGAATTGGCAAAGTGATATTTGGAAGCCCATAGAGGGCTATGGTGAAAAAGGAAATATCCTCAGATGAAATCTGGAAAGAAGCTTTCTGAGAAACTGCTCTGTGATGTGTGACTTCCACTCACAGAGTTACATCTGTATTTCGTGGATCTCTTTGCTAGCCTTATTTCTGTGGAATCTGAGAACAGATATTTCGGATCCCTTTGAAGACTATAGGGCCAAAGGAAATATCCTCCGATAACAAAGAGAAAGAAGCTTTCTGAGAAACTTCTTTGTGTTCTGTGAAATCATCTCATAGAGTTACACCTTTCCCCTCAAGAAGCCTTTCGATAAGACAGTTCTTGTGGAATTGGCAAAGTGATATTTGGAAGCCCATAGAGGGCTATGCTGAAAAAGGAAGTATCCTCAGATGAAATCTGGAAAGAAGCTTTCTGAGAAACTGCTCAGTGTTCTGTTAATTCATCTCACAGAGTTACATCTGTATTTCGTGGACCTCTTTGCTAGCCTTATTTCTGTGGAATCTGAGAACAGATATTTCGGATCCCTTTGAAGACTATTGGGCCAAAGGAAATATCCTCTGATAACAAAGAGAAACAAGCTTTCTGAGAAACTTCTTTGTGTTCTGTTAAATCATCTCACAGAGTTACAGCTTTCCCTTCAAGAAGCCTTTCGCTAAGACAGTTCTTGTGGAATTGGCAAGGTGATATTTGGAAGCCCCTAGAGGGCTATGGTGAATAAGGAAATATCCTCAGAAGAAATCTGGAAAGAAGCTTTCTGAGAAACTGCTCTGTGATGTGTGACTTCCACTCACAGAGTTACATCTGTATTTCGTGGATCTCTTTGCTAGCCTTATTTCTGTGGAATCTGAGAACAGATATTTCGGATCCCTTTGAAGACTATAGGGCCAAAGGAAATATCCTCCGATAACAAAGAGAAAGAAGCTTTCTGAGAAACTTCTTTGTGTTCTGTGAAATCATCTCACAGAGTTACAGCTTTCCCCTCAAGAAGCCTTTCGCTAAGACACTTCTTGTGGAATTGGCAAAGTCATATTTGGAAGCCCATAGAGTGCTATGGTGAAAAAGGAAATATCCTCAGATGAAATCTGGAAACAAGCTTTCTGAGAAACTGGTTAGTGTTCTGTAAATCCATCTCACAGAGTTACATCTGTATTTCGTGGATGTATTTGCTACCTTTATTTCTGTGGAATCTGAGAACAGATATTTCGGATCCCTTTGAAGACTATAGGTCCAAAGGAAATATCCTCCGATAACAAAGAGAAAGAAGCTTTCTGAGAAACTTCTTTGAGTTCTGTGAAATCATCTCACAGAGTTACAGCTTTCCCCTCAAGAAGCCTTTCGCTAAGACAGTTCTTGTGGAATTGGCAAAGTCATACTTGGAAGCCCATAGAGGGCTATGGTGAAAAAGGAAATATCCTCAGATGAAATCTGGAAAGAAGCTTTCTGAGAAACTGCTTAGTGTTCTGTTAATTCATGTCACACGGTTATTTCTGTATTTCGTGGATCTCTTTGCTAGCCTTATTTCTGTGGAATCTGAGAACAGATATTTCGGATCCCTTTGAAGACTATAGGGCCAAAGGAAATATCCTCCGATAACAAAGAGAAAGAAGCTTTCTGAGAAACTTCTTTGTGTTCTGTGAAATCATCTCACAGAGTTACAGTTTTTCCCTCAAGAAGCCTTTCGCTAGGACAGTTCTTGTGGAATTGGCAAAGTGATATTTGGAAGCCCATAGAGGGCTATGGTGAAAAAGGAAATATCCTCAGATGAAATCTGGAAAGAAGCTTTCTGAGAAACTGCTCTGTGATGTGTGACTTCCACTCACAGAGTTACATCTCTATTTCGTGGATCTCTTTGCTAGCCTTATTTCTGTGGAATCTGAGAACAGATATTTCGGATCCCTTTGAAGACTATAGGGCCAAAGGAAATATCCTCCGATAACAAAGAGAAAGAAGCTTTCTGAGAAACTTCTTTGTGTTCTGTGAAATCATCTCACAGAGTTACAGCTTTCCCCTCAAGAAGCCTTTCGCTAAGACACTTCTTGTGGAATTGGCAAAGTCATATTTGGAAGCCCATAGAGGGCTATGGTTAAAAAAGGAAATATCCTCAGATGAAATCTGGAAAGAAGCTTTCTGAGAAACTGCTCTGTGATGTGTGACTTCCACTCACAGAGTTACATCTGTATTTCGTGGATCTCTTTGCTAGCCTTATTTCTGTGGAATCTGAGAACAGATATTTCGGATCCCTTTGAAGACTATAGGGCCAAAGGAAATATCCTCCGATAACAAAGAGAAAGAAGCTTTCTGAGAAACTTCTTTGTGTTCTGTGAAATCATCTCACAGAGTTAAAGCTTTCCCCTCAAGAAGCCTTTCGCTAAGACAGTTCATGTGGAATTGGCAAAGTGATATTTGGAAGCCCTTAGAGGACTATGTTGAAAAAGGAAATATCCTCAGATGAAATCTGGAAAGAAGATTTCTGAGAAACTGCTTAGTGTTCTGTTAATTCATCTCACAGAGTTACATCTGTATTTCGTGGATCTCTTTGCTAGCCTTATTTCTGTGGAATCTGAGAACAGATATTTCGGATCCCTTTGAAGACTATAGGGCCAAAGGAAATATCCTCCGATAACAAAGAGAAAGAGGCTTTCTGAGAAACTTCTTTGTGTTCTGTGAAATCATCTCACAGAGTTACAGCTTTCTCCTCAAGAAGCCTTTCGCTAAGACAGTTCTTGTGGAATTGGCAAAGTCATATTTGGAAGCCCCTAGAGGGCTATGGTGAAAAAGGAAATAGCCTCAGATGAAATCTGGAAAGAAGCTTTCTAAGAAACTGCTCTGTGATGTGTGACTTCCACTCACAGAGTTACATCTGTATTTCGTGGATCTCTTTGCTAGCCTTATTTCTGTGGAATCTGAGAACAGATATTTCGGATCCCTTTGAAGACTATAGGGCCAAAGGAAATATCCTCCGATAACAAAGAGAAAGAAGCTTTCTGAGAAACTTCTTTGTGTTCTGTGAAATCATCTCACAGAGTTACAGCTTTCCCCTCAAGAAGCCTTTCGCTAAGACAGTTCTTGTGGAATTGGCAAGGTGATATTTGGAAGCCCCTAGAGGGCTATGGTGAAAAAGGAAATATCCTCAGAAGAAATCTGGAAAGAAGCTTTCTGAGAAACTGCTCTGTGATGTGTGACTTCCACTCACAGAGTTACATCTGTATTTCGTGGATCTCTTTGCTAGCCTTATTTCTGTGGAATCTGAGAACAGATATTTCGGATCCCTTTGAAGACTATAGGGCCAAAGGAAATATCCTCGGATAACAAAGAGAAAGAAGCTTTCTGAGAAACTTCTTTGTGTTCTGTGAAATCATCTCACAGAGTTACAGCTTTCCCCTCAAGAAGCCTTTCGCTAAGACAGTTCTTGAGGAATTGGCAAAGTCATGTTTGGAAGCCCATAGAGTGCTATGGTGAAAAAGGAAATATCCTCAGATGAAATCTGGAAACAAGCTTTCTGGGAAACTGCTTAGTGTTCTGTAAATTCATCTCATAGAGTTACATCTGTATTTCGTGGATGTATTTGCTAGCCTTATTTCTGTGGAATCTGAGAACAGATACTTCGGATCCCTTTGAAGTCTATAGGGCCAAAGGAAATATCCTCCGATAACAAAGAGAAAGAAGCTTTCTGAGAAACTTCTTTGTGTTCTGTGAAATCATCTCATAGAGTTACAGCTTTCCCCTCAAGAAGCCTTTCGCTAAGACAGTTCTTGTGGAATTGGCAAAGTGATATTTGGAAGCCCATAGAGGGCTATGCTGAAAAAGGAAATATCCTCAGATGAAATCTGGAAAGAAGCTTTCTGAGAAACTGCTCAGTGTTCTGTAAATTCATCTCACAGAGTTACATCTGTACTTCGTTGATCTCTTTGCTAGACTTATTTCTGTGGAATCTGAGAACAGATAATTCGGATCCCTTTGAAGACTATAGGGCCAAAGAAAATATCCTCCGATAACAAAGAGAAAGAATCTTTCTGAGAAACTTCTTTGTGTTCTGTGAAATCATCTCACAGAGTTACAGCTTTCCCCTCAAGAAGCCTTTCGCTAAGACAGTTCTTGTGGAATTGGCAAAGTGATATTTGGAAGCCCATAGAGGGCTACGGTGAAAAAGGAAATATCCTCAGAAGAAATCTGGAAAGAAGCTTTCTGAGAAACTGCTTAGTGTTCTGTTAATTCATCTCAAAGTGTTATATCTGTATTTCGTGGATCTCATTGCTAGCCTTATTTCTGTGGAATCTGAGAACAGATATTTCGGATCCCTTAGAAGACTATAGGGCCAAAGGAAATATCCTGCGATAACAAAGAGAAAGAAGCTTTCTGAGAAACTTCTTTGTGTTCTGTGAAATCATCTCACAGAGTTACAGCTTTCCCCTCAAGAAGCCTTTCGCTAAGACAGTTCTTGTGGAATTGGCAAAGTCATATTTGGAAGCCCATAGAGGGCTATGGTGAAAAAGGAAATAGCCTCAGATGAAATCTGGAAAGAAGCTTTCTAAGAAACTGCTCTGTGATGTGTGACTTCCACTCACAGAGTTACATCTGTATTTCGTGGATCTCTTTGCTAGCCTTATTTCTGTGGAATCTGAGAACAGATATTTCGGATCCCTTTGAAGACTATAGGCCAAAGGAAATATCCTCTGATAACAAAGAGAAAGAAGCTTTCTGAGAAACTTCTTTGTGTTCTGTGAAATCATCTCGCAGAGTTACAGCTTTCCCTTCAAGAAGCCTGTCGCTAAGACAGTTCTTGTGGAATTGGCAAAGTGATATTTGGAAGCCCCTAGAGGGCTATGGTGAAAAAGGAAATATCCTCAGAAGAAATCTGGAAAGAAGCTTTCTGAGAAACTGCTCTGTGATGTGTGACTTCCACTCACAGAGTTACATCTGTATTTCGTGGATCTCTTTGCTAGCCTTATTTCTGTGGAATCTGAGAACAGATATTTCGGATCCCTTTGAAGACTATAGGGCCAAAGGAAATATCCTCCGATAACAAAGAGAAAGAAGCTTTCTGAGAAACTTCTTTGTGTTCTGTGAAATCATCTCACAGAGTTACAGCTTTCCCCTCAAGAAGCCTTTCGCTAAGACAGTTCTTGTGGAATTGGCAAAGTCATATTTGGAAGCCCATAGAGTGCTATGGTGAAAAAGGAAATATCCTCAGATGAAATCTGGAAAGAAGCTTTCTGAGAAACTGCTTAGTGTTCTGCTAATTCATGTCACACGGTTATTTCTGTATTTCGTGGATCTCTTTGCTAGCCTTATTTCTGTGGAATCTGAGAACAGATATTTCGGATCCCTTTGAAGACTATAGGGCCAAAGGAAATATCCTCCGATAACAAAGAGAAAGAAGCTTTCTGAGAAACTTCTTTGTGTTCTGTGAAATCATCTCACAGAGTTACAGCTTTCCCCTCAAGCAGCCTTTCGCTAAGACAGTTCTTGTGGAATTGGCAAAGTGATACTTGGAAGCCCATAGAGTGCTATTGTGAAAAAGGAAATATCCTCAGATGAAATCTGGAAACAAGCTTTCTGAGAAACTGCTTAGTGTTCTGTAAATTCATCTCACAGAGTTACATCTGTATTTCGTGGATCTCTTTGCTAGCCTTATTTCTGTGGAATCTGAGAACAGATATTTCGGATCCCTTTGAAGACTAGAGGGCCAAAGGAAATATCCTCCGATAACAAAGAGAAAGAAGCTTTCTGAGAAACTTCTTTGTGTTCTGTGAAATCATCTCACAGAGTTAAAGCTTTCCCCTCAAGAAGCCTTTCGCTAAGACAGTTCTTGTGGAATTGGCAAAGTGATATTTGGAAGCCCTTAGAGGACTATGTTGAAAAAGGAAATATCCTCAGATGAAATCTGGAAAGAAGATTTCTGAGAAACTGCTTAGTGTTCTGTTAATTCATCTCACAGAGTTACATCTGTATTTCGTGGATCTCTTTGCTAGCCTTATTTCTGTGGAATCTGAGAACAGATATTTCGGATCCCTTTGAAGACTATAGGGCCAAAGGAAATATCCTCCGATAACAAAGAGAAAGAGGCTTTCTGAGAAACTTCTTTGTGTTCTGTGAAATCATCTCACAGAGTTACAGCTTTCTCCTCAAGAAGCCTTTCGCTAAGACAGTTCTTGTGGAATTGGCAAAGTCATATTTGGAAGCCCATAGAGGGCTATGGTGAAAACAGGAAATAGCCTCAGATGAAATCTGAAAAGAAGCTTTCTAAGAAACTGCTCTGTGATGTGTGACTTCCACTCACAGAGTTACATCTGTATTTCGTGGATCTCTTTGCTAGCCTTATTTCTGTGGAATCTGAGAACAGATATTTCGGATCCCTTTGAAGACTATAGGGCCAAAGGAAATATCCTCCGTTAACAAAGAGAAAGAAACTTTCTGAGAAACTTCTTTGTGTTCTGTGAAATCATCTCACAGAGTTACAGCTTTCCCCTCAAGAAGCCTTTCGCTAAGACAGTTCTTGTGGAATTGGCAAGGTGATATTTGGAAGCCCCTAGAGGGCTATGGTGAAAAAGGAAATATCCTCAGAAGAAATCTGGAAAGAAGCTTTCTGAGAAACTGCTCTGTGATGTGTGACTTCCACTCACAGAGTTACATCTGTATTTCGTGGATCTCTGTGCTAGCCTTATTTCTGTGGAATCTGAGAACAGATATTTCGGATCCCTTTGAAGACTATAGGGCCAAAGGAAATATCCTCGGATAACAAAGAGAAAGAAGCTTTCTGAGAAACTTCTTTGTGTTCTGTGAAATCATCTCACAGAGTTACAGCTTTCCCCTCAAGAAGCCTTTCGCTAAGACAGTTCTTGTGGAATTGGCAAAGTCATATTTGGAAGCCCATAGAGTGCTATGGTGAAAAAGGAAATATCCTCAGATGAAATCTGGAAACAAGCTTTCTGAGAAACTGCTTAGTGTTCTGTAAATTCATCTCACAGAGTTACATCTGTATTTCGTGGATGTATTTGCTACCTTTATTTCTGTGGAATCTGAGAACAGATAATTCGGATCCCTTTGAAGACTATAGGGCCAAAGGAAATATCCTCCGATAACAAAGAGAAAGAAGCTTTCTGAGAAACTTCTTTGTGTTCTGTGAAATCATCTCACAGAGTTACAGCTTTCCCCTCAAGAAGCCTTTCGCTAAGACAGTTCTTGTGGAATTGGCAAAGTCATATTTGGAAGCCCATAGAGGGCTACGGTGAAAAAGGAAATATCCTCAGATGAAATCTGGAAAGAAGCTTTCTGAGAAACTGCTTAGTGTTCTGTTAATTCATCTCACAGAGTTACATCTGTATTTCGTGGATCTCTTTGCTAGCCTTATTTCTGTGGAATCTGAGAACAGATATTTCGGATCCCTTTGAAGACTATAGGGCCAAAGGAAATATCCTCTGATAACAAAGAGAAAGAAGCTTTCTGAGAAACTTCTTTGAGTTCTGTGAAATCATCTCACAGAGTTACAGCTTTCCCCTCAAGAAGCCTTTCGCTATGACAGTTCTTGTGGAATTGGCAAAGTGATATTTGGAAGCCCATAGAGGGCTATGGTGAAAAAGGAAATATCCTCAGATGAAATCTGGAAAGAAGCTTTCTGAGGAACTGCTTAGTGTTCTGTTAATTCATCTCACAGAGTTACATCTGTATTTCGTGGATCTCTTTGCTAGCCTTATTTCTGTGGAATCTGAGAACAGATATTTCGGATCCCTTTGAAGACTATAGGGCCAAAGGAAATATCCTCCGATAACAAAGAGAAAGAAGCTTTCTGAGAAACTTCTTTGAGTTCTGTGAAATCATCTCACAGAGTTACAGCTTTCCCCTCAAGAAGCCTTTCGCTATGACAGTTCTTGTGGAATTGGCAAAGTGATATTTGGAAGCCCATAGAGGGCTATGGTGAAAAAGGAAATATCCTCAGATGAAATCTGGAAAGAAGCTTTCTGAGGAACTGCTTAGTGTTCTGTTAATTCATCTCACAGAGTTACATCTGTATTTCGTGGATCTCTTTGCTAGCCTTATTTCTGTGGAATCTGAGAACAGATATTTCGGATCCCTTTGAAGACTATAGGGCCAAAGGAAATACCCTGCGATAACAAAGAGAAAGAAGCTTTCTGAGAAACTTCTTTGTGTTCTGTGAAATCATCTCACAGAGTTACAGCTTTCCCCTCAAGAAGCCTTTCGCTAAGACAGTTCTTGTCGAATTGGCAAAGTCATATTTGGAAGCCCATAGAGGGCTATGGTGAAAAAGGAAATAGCCTCAGATGAAATCTGGAATCAAGCTTTCTAAGAAACTGCTCTGTGATGTGTGACTTCCACTCACAGAGTTACATCTGTATTTCGTGGATCTCTTTGCTAGCCTTATTTCTGTGGAATCTGAGAACAGATATTTCGGATCCCTTTGAAGACTATAGGGCCAAAGGAAATATCCTCCGATAACAAAGAGAAAGAAGCTTTCTGAGAAACTTCTTTGTGTTCTGTGAAATCATCTCACAGAGTTACAGCTTTCCTCTCAAGAAGCCTTTCGCTAAGACACTTCTTGAGGAATTGGCAAAGTCATATTTGGAAGCCCATAGAGTGCTATGGTGAAAAAGGAAATATCCTCAGATGAAATCTGGAAACAAGCTTTCTGAGAAACTACTTAGTGTTCTGTAAATTCATCTCACAGAGTTACATCTGTATTTCGTGGATGTATTTGCTAGCCTTATTTCTGTGGAATCTGAGAACAGATATTTCGGATCCCTTTGAAGACTATAGGGCCAAAGGAAATATCCTCCGATAACAAAGAGAAAGAAGCTTTCTGAGAAACTTCTTTGTGTTCTGTGAAATCATCTCATAGAGTTACAGCTTTCCCCTCAAGAAGCCTTTCGCTAAGACAGTTCTTGTGGAATTGGCAAAGTGATATTTGGAAGCCCATAGAGGGCTATGCTGAAAAAGGAAATATCCTCAGATGAAATCTGGAAAGAAGCTTTCTGAGAAACTGCTCAGTGTTCTGTAAATTCATCTCACAGAGTTACATCTGTACTTCGTTGATCTCTTTGCTAGACTTATTTCTGTGGAATCTGAGAAGAGATAATTCGGATCCCTTTGAAGACTATAGGGCCAAAGAAAATATCCTCCGATAACAAAGAGAAAGAATCTTTCTGAGAAACTTCTTTGTGTTCTGTGAAATCATCTCACAGAGTTACAGCTTTGCCCTCAAGAAGCCTTTCGCTAAGACAGTTCTTGTGGAATTGGAAAAGTCATATTTGGAAGCCCATAGAGGTCTATGGTGAAAAAGGAAATATCCTCAGATGAAATCTGGAAAGAAGCTTTCTGAGAAACTGCTTAGTGTTCTGTTAATTCATCTCACAGAGTTACATCTGTATTTCGTGGATCTCTTTGCTAGCCTTATTTCTGTGGAATCTGATAACAGATATTTCGGATCCCTTTGAAGATTATAGGGCCAAAGGAAATATCCTCTGATAACAAAGAGAAAGAAGCTTTCTGAGAAACTTCTTCGTGTTCTGTGAAATCATCTCACAGAGTTACAGCTTTCCCCTCAAGAAGCCTTTCGCTAAGACAGTTCTTGTGGAATTGGGAAAGTGATATTTGGAAGCCCATAGAGGGCTACGGTGAAAAAGGAAATATCCTCAGAAGAAATCTGGAAAGAAGCTTTCTGAGAAACTGCTTAGTGTTCTGTTAATTCATCTCAAAGTGTTATATCTGTATTTCGTGGATCTCATTGCTAGCCTTATTTCTGTGGAATCTGAGAACAGATATTTCGGATCCCTTAGAAGACTATAGGGCCAAAGGAAATATCCTGCGATAACAAAGAGAAAGAAGCTTTCTGAGAAACTTCTTTGTGTTCTGTGAAATCATCTCACAGAGTTACAGCTTTCCCCTCAAGAAGCCTTTCGCTAAGACAGTTCTTGTGGAATTGGCAAAGTCATATTTGGAAGCCCATAGAGGGCTATGGTGAAAAAGGAAATAGCCTCAGATGAAATCTGGAAAGAAGCTTTCTAAGAAACTGCTCTGTGATGTGTGACTTCCACTCACAGAGTTACATCTGTATTTCGTGGATCTCTTTGCTAGCCTTATTTCTGTAGAATCTGAGAACAGATATTTCGGATCCCTTTGAAGACTATAGGCCAAAGGAAATATCCTCTGATAACAAAGAGAAAGAAGCTTTCTAAGAAACTTCTTTGTGTTCTGTGAAATCATCTCGCAGAGTTACAGCTTTCCCTTCAAGAAGCCTGTCGCTAAGACAGTTCTTGTGGAATTGGCAAAGTGATATTTGGAAGCCCCTAGAGGGCTATGGTGAAAAAGGAAATATCCTCAGAAGAAATCTGGAAAGAAGCTTTCTGAGAAACTGCTCTGTGATGTGTGACTTCCACTCACAGAGTTACATCTGTATTTCGTGGATCTCTTTGCTAGCCTTATTTCTGTGGAATCTGAGAACAGATATTTCGGATCCCTTTGAAGACTATAGGGCCAAAGGAAATATACTCCGATAATAAAGAGAAAGAAGCTTTCTGCGAAACTTCTTTGTGTTCTGTGAAATCATCTCACAGAGTTACAGCTTTCCCCTCAAGAAGCCTTTCGCTAAGACAGTTCTTGTGGAATTGGCAAAGTGATATTTGGAAGCCCATAGAGGGCTATGGTGAAAAAGGAAATATCCTCAGATGAAATCTGGAAAGAAGCTTTCTGAGGAACTACTTAGTGTTCTGTTTATTCATCTCACATAGTTACATCTGTATTTCGTGGATCTCTTTGCTAGCCTTATTTCTGTGGAATCTGAGAACAGATATTTCGGATCCCTTTGAAGACTATAGGGCCAAAGGAACTATCCTCCGATAACAAAGAGAAAGAAGCTTTCTGAGAAACTTCTTTGTGTTCTGTGAAATCATCTCACAGAGTTACAGCTTTCCCCTCAAGAAGCCTTTCGCTAAGACAGTTCTTGTGGAATTGGCAAAGTGATACTTGGAAGCCCATAGAGTGCTATTGTGAAAAAGGAAATATCCTCAGATGAAATCTGGAAACAAGCTTTCTGAGAAACTGCTTAGTGTTCTGTAAATTCATCTCACAGAGTTACATCTGTATTTCGTGGATCTCTTTGCTAGCCTTATTTCTGTGGAATCTGAGAACAGATATTTCGGATCCCTTTGAAGACTAGAGGGCCAAAGGAAATATCCTCCGATAACAAAGAGAAAGAAGCTTTCTGAGAAACTTCTTTGTGTTCTGTGAAATCATCTCACAGAGTTACAGCTTTTCCCTCAAGAAGCCTTTCGCTATGACAGTTCTTGTGGAATTGGCAAAGTGATATTTGGAAGCCCATAGAGGGCTATGGTGAAAAAGGAAATATCCTCAGATGAAATCTGGAAAGAAGCTTTCTGAGGAACTGCTTATTGTTCTGTTAATTCATCTCACAGAGTTACATCTGTATTTCGTGGATCTCTTTGCTAGCCTTATTTCTGTGGAATCTGAGAACAGATATTTCGGATCCCTTTGAAGACTATAGGGCCAAAGGAACTATCCTCCGATAACAAAGAGAAAGAAGCTTTCTGAGAAACTTCTTTGTGTTCTGAGAAATCATCTCACAGAGTTACAGCTTTCCCCTCAAGAAGCCTTTCGCTAAGACAGTTCTTGTGGAATTAGCAAAGTGATATTTGGAAGCCCATAGAGTGCTATGGTGAAAAAGGAAATATCCTCAGATGAAATCTGGAAACAAGCTTTCTGAGAAACTGCTTAGTGTTCTGTAAATTCATCTTACAGAGTTACATCTGTATTTCGTGGATCTCTTTGCTAGCCTTATTTCTGTGGAATCTGAGAACAGATATTTCGGATCCCTTTGAAGACTAGAGGGCCAAAGGAAATATCCTCCGATAACAAAGAGAAAGAAGCTTTCTGAGAAACTTCTTTGTGTTCTGTGAAATCATCTCACAGAGTTACAGCTTTCCCCTCAAGAAGCCTTTGGCTAAGACAGTTCTTGTGGAATTGGCAAAGTCATATTTGGAAGCCCATAGAGGGCTATGGTGAAAAAGGAAATATCCTCAGATGAAATCTGGAAAGAAGCTTTCTGAGAAACTGCTTAGTGTTCTGTTAATTCATCTCACAGAGTTACATGTGTATTTCGTGGATCTGTTTGCTAGCCTTATTTCTGTGGAATCTGAGAACAGATATTTCGGATCCCTTTGAAGACTCTAGGGCCAAAGGAAATATCCTCCGATAACAAAGAGAAAGAAGCTTTCTGAGAAACTTCTTTGTGCTCTGTGAAATCATCTCAGAGAGTTACAGCTTTCCCCTCAAGAAGCCTTTCGCTAAGACAGTTCTTGTGGAATTGGCAAAGTGATATTTGGAAGCCCATAGAGGGCTATGGTGAAAAAGGAAATATCCTCAGATGAAATCTGAAAAGGAGCTTTCTGAGAAACTGCTTAGTGTTCTGTTAATTCATCTCACAGAGTTACATCTGTATTTCGTGGATCTCTTTGCTAGCCTTATTTCTGTGGAATCTGAGAACAGATATTTCGGATCCCTTTGAAGACTATAGGGCCAAAGGAAATATCCTCCGATAACAAAGATAAAGAAGCTTTCTGAGAAACTTCTTTGTGTTCTGTGAAATCATCTCACAGGGTTACAGCTTTCCCCTCAAGAAGCCTTTCGCTAAGATAGTTCTTGTGGAATTGGCAAAGTGATATTTGGAAGCCCATAGAGGGCTATGGTGAAAAAGGAAATATCCTCAGATGAAATCTGGAAAGAAGCTTTCTGAGAAACTGCTTAGTGTTCTGTTCATTCCTCTCACAGAGTTACATCTGTATTTCGTGAATCTCTTTGCTAGCCTTATTTCTGTGGAATCTGAGAACAGATATTTCGGATACCTTTGAAGAATATAGGGCCAAAGTAAATATCCTCCGATAACAAAGAGAAAGAAGCTTTCTGAGAAACTTCTTTGTGTTCTCTGAAATCATCTCACAGAGTTACAGCTTTCCCCTCAAGAAGCCTTTCGCTAAGACAGTTCTTGTGGAATTGGCAAAGTGATATTTGGAAGCCCATAGAGGGCTATGGTGAAAAATTAAATATCCTCAGATGAAATCTGGAAAGAAGCTTTCTGAGAAACTGCTTAGTGTTCTGTGAATTCATCTCACAGAGTTACATCTGTATTTCGTTGATCTCTTTGCTAGACTTATTTCTGTGGAATCTGAGAACAGATAATTCGGATCCCTTTGAAGATTATAGGGCCAAAGGAAATATCCTCCGATAACAAAGAGAAAGAATCTTTCTGAGAAACTTCTTTGTGTTCTGTGAAATCATCTCACAGAGTTACAGCTTTGCCCTCAAGAAGCCTTTCGCTAAGACAGTTCTTGTGGAATTGGCAAAGTGATATTTGGAAGCCCATAGAGGGCTATGGTGAAAAAGGAAATATCCTCAGATGAAATCTGGAAAGAAGCTTTATGAGAAACTGCTTAGTGTTCTGTTAATTCATCTCACAGAGTTACATCTGTATTTCGTGGATCTCTTTGCTAGCCTTATTTCTGTGGAATCTGAGAACAGATATTTCGGATCCCTTTGAAGACTATAGGGCCAAAGGAAATATCCTCTGATAACAAAGAGAAAGAAGCTTTCTGAGAAACTTCTTCGTGTTCTGTGAAATCATCTCACAGAGTTACAGCTTTCCCCTCAAGAAGCCTTTCGCTAAGACAGTTCTTGTGGAATTGGCAAAGTCATATTTGGAAGCCCATAGAGGGCTATGGTGAAAAAGGAAATATCCTCAGATGAAATCTGGAAAGAAGCTTTCTGAGAAACTGCTCTGTGATGTGTGACTTCCACTCACAGAGTTACATCTGTATTTCGTGGATCTCTTTGCTAGCCTTATTTCTGTGGAATCTGAGAACAGATATTTCGGATCCCTTTGAAGACTATAGGGCCAAAGGAAATATCCTCCGATATCAAAGAGAAAGAAGCTTTCTGAGAAACTTCTTTGTGTTCTGTGAAATCATCTCACAGAGTTACAGCTTTCCCCTCAAGAAGCCTTTCGCTAAGACAGTTCTTGTGGAATTGGCAAAGTCATATTTGGAAGCCCATAGAGGGCTATGGTGAAAAAGGAAATATCCTCAGATGAAATCTGGAAACAAGCTTTCTGAGAAACTGCTTAGTGTTCTGTAAATTCATCTCACAGAGTTACATCTGTATTTCGTGGATGTATTTGCTACCTTTATTTCTGTGGAATCTGAGAACAGATATTTCGGATCCCTTTGAAGACTATAGGGCCAAAGGAAATATCCTCCGATAACAAAGAGAAAGAAGCTTTCTGAGAAACTTCTTTGTGTTCTGTGAAATCATCTCACAGAGTTACAGCTTTCCCCTCAAGAAGCCTTTCGCTAAGACAGTTCTTGTGGAATTGGCAAAGTGATATTTGGAAGCCCATAGAGGGCTATGGTGAAAAAGGAAATATCCTCAGATGAAATCTGGAAAGAAGCTTTCTGAGAAACTGCTTAGTGTTCTGTTAATTCATGTCACACGGTTATTTCTGTATTTCGTGGATCTCTTTGCTAGCCTTATTTCTGTGGAATCTGAGAACAGATATTTCGCATCCCTTTGAAGACTATAGGGCCAAAGGAAATATCCTCCGATAACAAAGAGAAAGAAGCTTTCTGAGAAACTTCTTTGTGTTCTGTGAAATCATCTCACAGAGTTACAGCTTTTCCCTCAAGAAGCCTTTCACTATGACAGTTCTTGTGGAATTGGCAAAGTGATATTTGGAAGCCCATAGAGGGCTATGGTGAAAAAGGAAATATCCTCAGATGAAATCTGGAAAGAAGCTTTCTGAGAAACTGCTCTGTGATGTATGACTTCCACTCACAGAGTTACATCTGTATTTCGTGGATCTCTTTGCTAGCCTTATTTCTGTGGAATCTGAGAACAGATATTTCGGATCCCTTTGAAGACTATAGGGCCAAAGGAAATATCCTCCGATAACAAAGAGAAAGAAGCTTTCTGAGAAACTTCTTTGTGTTCTGTGAAATCATCTCATACAGTTACAGCTTTCCCCTCAAGAAGACTTTCGCTAAGACAGTTCTTGTGGAATTGGCAAAGTGATATTTGGAAGCCCATAGAGGGCTATGCTGAAAAAGGAAGTATCCTCAGATGAAATCTGGAAAGAAGCTTTCTGAGAAACTGCTCAGTGTTCTGTTAATTCATCTCACAGAGTTACATCTGTATTTCGTGGACCTCTTTGCTAGCCTTATTTCTGTGGTATCTGAGAACAGATATTTCGGATCCCTTTGAAGACTATTGGGCCAAAGGAAATATCCTCTGATAACAAGGAGAAAGAAGCTTTCTGAGAAACTTCTTTGTGTTCTGTTAAATCATCTCATAGAGTTACAGCTTTCCCTTCAAGAAGCCTTTCGCTAAGACAGTTCTTGTGGAATTGGCAAGGTGATATTTGGAAGCCCCTAGAGGGCTATGGTGAAAAAGGAAATATCCTCAGAAGAAATCTGGAAAGAAGCTTTCTGAGAAACTGCTCTGTGATGTGTGACTTCCACTCACAGAGTTACATCTGTATTTCGTGGATCTCTTTGCTAGCCTTATTTCTGTGGAATCTGAGAACAGATATTTCGGATCCCTTTGAAGACTATAGGGCCAAAGGAAATATCCTCTGATAACAAAGAGAAAGAAGCTTTCTGAGAAACTTCTTTGTGTTCTGTGAAATCATCTCACAGAGTTACAGCTTTCCCCTCAAGAAGCCTTTCGCTAAGACACTTCTTGTGGAATTGGCAAAGTCATATTTGGAAGCCCATAGAGTGCTATGGTGAAAAAGGAAATATCCTCAGATGAAATCTGGAAACAAGCTTTCTGAGAAACTGGTTAGTGTTCTGTAAATCCATCTCACAGAGTTACATCTGTATTTCGTGGATGTATTTGCTACCTTTATTTCTGTGGAATCTGAGAACAGATATTTCGGATCCCTTTGAAGACTATAGGTCCAAAGGAAATATCCTCCGATAACAAAGAGAAAGAAGCTTTCTGAGAAACTTCTTTGAGTTCTGTGAAATCATCTCACAGAGTTACAGCTTTCCCCTCAAGAAGCCTTTCGCTAAGACAGTTCTTGTGGAATTGGCAAAGTCATACTTGGAAGCCCATAGAGGGCTATGGTGAAAAAGGAAATATCCTCAGATGAAATCTGGAAAGAAGCTTTCTGAGAAACTGCTTAGTGTTCTGTTAATTCATGTCACACGGTTATTTCTGTATTTCGTGGATCTCTTTGCTAGCCTTATTTCTGTGGAATCTGAGAACAGATATTTCGGATCCCTTTGAAGACTATAGGGCCAAAGGAAATATCCTCCGATAACAAAGAGAAAGAAGCTTTCTGAGAAACTTCTTTGTGTTCTGTGAAATCATCTCACAGAGTTACAGCTTTTCCCTCAAGAAGCCTTTCGCTATGACAGTTCTTGTGGAATTGGCAAAGTGATATTTGGAAGCCCATAGAGGGCTATGGTGAAAAAGGAAATATCCTCAGATGAAATCTGGAAAGAAGCTTTCTGAGGAACTGCTTAGTGTTCTGTTAATTCATCTCACAGAGTTACATCTGTATTTCGTGGATCTCTTTGCTAGCCTTATTTCTGTGGAATCTGAGAACAGATATTTCGGATCCCTTTGAAGACTATAGGGCCAAAGGAAATATCCTCCGATAACAAAGAGAAAGAAGCTTTCTGAGAAACTTCTTTGTGCTCTGTGAAATCATCTCAGAGAGTTACAGCTTTCCCCTCAAGAAGCCTTTCGCTAAGACAGTTCTTGTGGAATTGGCAAAGTGATATTTGGAAGCCCATAGAGGGCTATGGTGAAAAAGGAAATATCCTCAGATGAAATCTGAAAAGGAGCTTTCTGAGAAACTGCTTAGTGTTCTGTTAATTCATCTCACAGAGTTACATCTGTATTTCGTGGATCTCTTTGCTAGCCTTATTTCTGTGGAATCTGAGAACAGATATTTCGGATCCCTTTGAAGACTATAGGGCCAAAGGAAATATCCTCCGATAACAAAGATAAAGAAGCTTTCTGAGAAACTTCTTTGTGTTCTGTGAAATCATCTCACAGGGTTACAGCTTTCCCCTCAAGAAGCCTTTCGCTAAGATAGTTCTTGTGGAATTGGCAAAGTGATATTTGGAAGCCCATAGAGGGCTATGGTGAAAAAGGAAATATCCTCAGATGAAATCTGGAAAGAAGCTTTCTGAGAAACTGCTTAGTGTTCTGTTCATTCCTCTCACAGAGTTACATCTGTATTTCGTGAATCTCTTTGCTAGCCTTATTTCTGTGGAATCTGAGAACAGATATTTCGGATACCTTTGAAGAATATAGGGCCAAAGGAAATATCCTCCGATAACAAAGAGAAAGAAGCTTTCTGAGAAACTTCTTTGTGTTCTCTGAAATCATCTCACAGAGTTACAGCTTTCCCCTCAAGAAGCCTTTCGCTAAGACAGTTCTTGTGGAATTGGCAAAGTGATATTTGGAAGCCCATAGAGGGCTATGGTGAAAAATTAAATATCCTCAGATGAAATCTGGAAAGAAGCTTTCTGAGAAACTGCTTAGTGTTCTGTGAATTCATCTCACAGAGTTACATCTGTATTTCGTTGATCTCTTTGCTAGACTTATTTCTGTGGAATCTGAGAACAGATAATTCGGATCCCTTTGAAGATTATAGGGCCAAAGGAAATATCCTCCGATAACAAAGAGAAAGAATCTTTCTGAGAAACTTCTTTGTGTTCTGTGAAATCATCTCACAGAGTTACAGCTTTGCCCTCAAGAAGCCTTTCGCTAAGACAGTTCTTGTGGAATTGGCAAAGTGATATTTGGAAGCCCATAGAGGGCTATGGTGAAAAAGGAAATATCCTCAGATGAAATCTGGAAAGAAGCTTTATGAGAAACTGCTTAGTGTTCTGTTAATTCATCTCACAGAGTTACATCTGTATTTCGTGGATCTCTTTGCTAGCCTTATTTCTGTGGAATCTGAGAACAGATATTTCGGATCCCTTTGAAGACTATAGGGCCAAAGGAAATATCCTCTGATAACAAAGAGAAAGAAGCTTTCTGAGAAACTTCTTCGTGTTCTGTGAAATCATCTCACAGAGTTACAGCTTTCCCCTCAAGAAGCCTTTCGCTAAGACAGTTCTTGTGGAATTGGCAAAGTCATATTTGGAAGCCCATAGAGGGCTATGGTGAAAAAGGAAATATCCTCAGATGAAATCTGGAAAGAAGCTTTCTGAGAAACTGCTCTGTGATGTGTGACTTCCACTCACAGAGTTACATCTGTATTTCGTGGATCTCTTTGCTAGCCTTATTTCTGTGGAATCTGAGAACAGATATTTCGGATCCCTTTGAAGACTATAGGGCCAAAGGAAATATCCTCCGATATCAAAGAGAAAGAAGCTTTCTGAGAAACTTCTTTGTGTTCTGTGAAATCATCTCACAGAGTTACAGCTTTCCCCTCAAGAAGCCTTTCGCTAAGACAGTTCTTGTGGAATTGGCAAAGTCATATTTGGAAGCCCATAGAGGGCTATGGTGAAAAAGGAAATATCCTCAGATGAAATCTGGAAACAAGCTTTCTGAGAAACTGCTTAGTGTTCTGTAAATTCATCTCACAGAGTTACATCTGTATTTCGTGGATGTATTTGCTACCTTTATTTCTGTGGAATCTGAGAACAGATATTTCGGATCCCTTTGAAGACTATAGGGCCAAAGGAAATATCCTCCGATAACAAAGAGAAAGAAGCTTTCTGAGAAACTTCTTTGTGTTCTGTGAAATCATCTCACAGAGTTACAGCTTTCCCCTCAAGAAGCCTTTCGCTAAGACAGTTCTTGTGGAATTGGCAAAGTGATATTTGGAAGCCCATAGAGGGCTATGGTGAAAAAGGAAATATCCTCAGATGAAATCTGGAAAGAAGCTTTCTGAGAAACTGCTTAGTGTTCTGTTAATTCATGTCACACGGTTATTTCTGTATTTCGTGGATCTCTTTGCTAGCCTTATTTCTGTGGAATCTGAGAACAGATATTTCGGATCCCTTTGAAGACTATAGGGCCAAAGGAAATATCCTCCGATAACAAAGAGAAAGAAGCTTTCTGAGAAACTTCTTTGTGTTCTGTGAAATCATCTCACAGAGTTACAGCTTTTCCCTCAAGAAGCCTTTCTCTATGACAGTTCTTGTGGAATTGGCAAAGTGATATTTGGAAGCCCATAGAGGGCTATGGTGAAAAAGGAAATATCCTCAGATGAAATCTGGAAAGAAGCTTTCTGAGGAACTGCTTAGTGTTCTGTTAATTCATCTCACAGAGTTACATCTGTATTTCGTGGATCTCTTTGCTAGCCTTATTTCTGTGGAATCTGAGAACAGATATTTCGGATCCCTTTGAAGACTATAGGGCCAAAGGAAATATCCTCCGATAACAAAGAGAAAGAAGCTTTCTGAGAAACTTCTTTGTGTTCTGTGAAATCATCTCACAGAGTTACAGCTTTCCCCTCAAGTAGCCTTTCGCTAAGACAGTTCTTGTGGAATTGCCAAAGTGATATTTGGAAGCCCATAGAGGGCTATGGTGAAAAAGGAAATATCCTCAGATGAAATCTGGAAAGAAGCTTTCTGAGAAACTGCTCTGTGATGTATGACTTCCACTCACAGAGTTACATCTGTATTTCGTGGATCTCTTTGCTAGCCTTATTTCTGTGGAATCTGAGAACAGATATTTCGGATCCCTTTGAAGACTGTAGGGCCAAAGGAAATATCCTCCGATAACAAAGAGAAAGAAGCTTTCTGAGAAACTTCTTTGTGTTCTGTGAAATCATCTCATACAGTTACAGCTTTCCCCTCAAGAAGACTTTCGCTAAGACAGTTCTTGTGGAATTGGCAAAGTGATATTTGGAAGCCCATAGAGGGCTATGCTGAAAAAGGAAGTATCCTCAGATGAAATCTGGAAAGAAGCTTTCTGAGAAACTGCTCAGTGTTCTGTTAATTCATCTCACAGAGTTACATCTGTATTTCGTGGACCTCTTTGCTAGCCTTATTTCTGTGGTATCTGAGAACAGATATTTCGGATCCCTTTGAAGACTATTGGGCCAAAGGAAATATCCTCTGATAACAAAGAGAAAGAAGCTTTCTGAGAAACTTCTTTGTGTTCTGTTAAATCATCTCACAGAGTTACAGCTTTCCCTTCAAGAAGCCTTTCGCTAAGACAGTTCTTGTGGAATTGGCAAGGTGATATTTGGAAGCCCCTAGAGGGCTATGGTGAAAAAGGAAATATCCTCAGAAGAAATCTGGAAAGAAGCTTTCTGAGAAACTGCTCTGTGATGTGTGACTTCCACTCACAGAGTTACATCTGTATTTCGTGGATCTCTTTGCTAGCCTTATTTCTGTGGAATCTGAGAACAGATATTTCGGATCCCTTTGAAGACTATAGGGCCAAAGGAAATATCCTCTGATAACAAAGAGAAAGAAGCTTTCTGAGAAACTTCTTTGTGTTCTGTGAAATCATCTCACAGAGTTACAGCTTTCCCCTCAAGAAGCCTTTCGCTAAGACACTTCTTGTGGAATTGGCAATGTCATATTTGGAAGCCCATAGAGTGCTATGGTGAAAAAGGAAATATCCTCAGATGAAATCTGGAAACAAGCTTTCTGAGAAACTGGTTAGTGTTCTGTAAATCCATCTCACAGAGTTACATCTGTATTTCGTGGATGTATTTGCTACCTTTATTTCTGTGGAATCTGAGAACAGATATTTCGGATCCCTTTGAAGACTACAGGTCCAAAGGAAATATCCTCCGATAACAAAGAGAAAGAAGCTTTCTGAGAAACTTCTTTGAGTTCTGTGAAATCATCTCACAGAGTTACAGCTTTCCCCTCAAGAAGCCTTTCGCTAAGACAGTTCTTGTGGAATTGGCAAAGTCATACTTGGAAGCCCATAGAGGGCTATGGTGAAAAAGGAAATATCCTCAGATGAAATCTGGAAAGAAGCTTTCTGAGAAACTGCTTAGTGTTCTGTTAATTCATGTCACACGGTTATTTCTGTATTTCGTGGATCTCTTTGCTAGCCTTATTTCTGTGGAATCTGAGAACAGATATTTCGGATCCCTTTGAAGACTATAGGGCCAAAGGAAATATCCTCCGATAACAAAGAGAAAGAAGCATTCTGAGAAACTTCTTTGTGTTCTGTGAAATCATCTCACAGAGTTACAGCTTTTCCCTCAAGAAGCCTTTCGCTATGACAGTTCTTGTGGAATTGGCAAAGTGATATTTGGAAGCCCATAGAGGGCTATGGTGAAAAAGGAAATATCCTCAGATGAAATCTGGAAAGAAGCTTTCTGAGAAACTGCTCTGTGATGTGTGACTTCCACTCACAGAGTTACATCTGTATTTCGTGGATCTCTTTGCTAGCCTTATTTCTGTGGAATCTGAGAACAGATATTTCGGATCCCTTTGAAGACTATAGGGCCAAAGGAAATATCCTCTGATAACAAAGAGAAAGAAGCTTTCGGAGAAACTTCTTCGTGTTCTGTGAAATCATCTCACAGAGTTACAGCTTTCCCCTCAAGAAGCCTTTCGCTAAGACAGTTCTTGTGGAATTGGCAAAGTCATATTTGGAAGCCCATAGAGGGCTATGGTGAAAAAGGAAATATCCTCAGAAGAAATCTGGAAAGAAGCTTTCTGAGAAACTGCTTAGTGTTCTGTAAATTCATCTCACAGATTTACATCTGTATTTCGTGGATGTATTTGCTACCTTTATTTCTGTGGAATCTGAGAACAGATATTTCGGATCCCTTTGAAGAATATAGGGCCAAAGGAAATATCCTCCGATAACAAAGAGAAAGAAGCTTTCTGAGAAACTTCTTTGTGTTCTGTGAAATCATCTCACAGAGTTACAGCTTTCCCCTCAAGAAGCCTTTCGCTAAGACAGTTCTTGTGGAATTGGCAAAGTGATATTTGGAAGCCCATAGAGGGCTATGGTGAAAAAGGAAATATCCTCAGATGAAATCTGGAAAGAAGCTTTCTGAGAAACTGCTTAGTGTTCTGTTAATTCATGTCACACGGTTATTTCTGTATTTCGTGGATCTCTTTGCTAGCCTTATTTCTGTGGAATCTGAGAACAGATATTTCGGATCCCTTTGAAGACTATAGGGCCAAAGGAAATATCCTCCGATAACAAAGAGAAAGAAGCTTTCTGAGAAACTTCTTTGTGTTCTGTGAAATCATCTCACAGAGTTACAGCTTTTCCCTCAAGAAGCCTTTCGCTATGACAGTTCTTGTGGAATTGGCAAAGTGATATTTGGAAGCCCATAGAGGGCTATGGTGAAAAAGGAAATATCCTCAGATGAAATCTGGAAAGAAGCTTTCTGAGGAACTGCTTAGTGTTCTGTTAATTCATCTCACAGAGTTACATCTGTATTTCGTGGATCTCTTTGCTAGCCTTATTTCTGTGGAATCTGAGAACAGATATTTCGGATCCCTTTGAAGATTATAGGGCCAAAGGAAATATCCTCCGATAACAAAGAGAAAGAAGCTTTCTGAGAAACTTCTTTGTGTTCTGTGAAATCATCTCACAGAGTTACAGCTTTCCCCTCAAGTAGCCTTTCGCTAAGACAGTTCTTGTGGAATTGCCAAAGTGATATTTGGAAGCCCATAGAGGGCTATGGTGAAAAAGGAAATATCCTCAGATGAAATCTGGAAAGAAGCTTTCTGAGAAACTGCTCTGTGATGTATGACTTCCACTCACAGAGTTACATCTGTATTTCGTGGATCTCTTTGCTAGCCTTATTTCTGTGGAATCTGAGAACAGATATTTCGGATCCCTTTGAAGACTATAGGGCCAAAGGAAATATCCTCCGATAACAAAGAGAAAGAAGCTTTCTGAGAAACTTCTTTGTGTTCTGTGAAATCATCTCATACAGTTACAGCTTTCCCCTCAAGAAGACTTTCGCTAAGACAGTTCTTGTGGAATTGGCAAAGTGATATTTGGAAGCCCATAGAGGGCTATGCTGAAAAAGGAAGTATCCTCAGATGAAATCTGGAAAGAAGCTTTCTGAGAAACTGCTCAGTGTTCTGTTAATTCATCTCACAGAGTTACATCTGTATTTCGTGGACCTCTTTGCTAGCCTTATTTCTGTGGAATCTGAGAACAGATATTTCGGATCCCTTTGAAGACTATTGGGCCAAAGGAAATATCCTCTGATAACAAAGAGAAAGAAGCTTTCTGAGAAACTTATTTGTGTTCTGTTAAATCATCTCACAGAGTTACAGCTTTCCCTTCAAGAACCCTTTCGCTAAGACAGTTCTTGTGGAATTGGCAAGGTGATATTTGGAAGCCCCTAGAGGGCTATGGTGAAAAAGGAAATATCCTCAGAAGAAATCTGGAAAGAAGCTTTCTGAGAAACTGCTCTGTGATGTGTGACTTCCACTCACAGAGTTACATCTGTATTTCGTGGATCTCTTTGCTAGCCTTATTTCTGTGGAATCTGAGAACAGATATTTCGGATCCCTTTGAAGACTATAGGGCCAAAGGAAATATCCTCCGATAACAAAGAGAAAGAAGCTTTCTGAGAAACTTCTTTGTGTTCTTTGAAATCATCTCACAGAGTTACAGCTTTCCCCTCAAGAAGCCTTTCGCTAAGACACTTCTTGTGGAATTGGCAAAGTCATATTTGGAAGCCCATAGAGTGCTATGGTGAAAAAGGAAATATCCTCAGATGAAATCTGGAAACAAGCTTTCTGAGAAACTGGTTAGTGTTCTGTAAATCCATCTCACAGAGGTACATCTGTATTTTGTGGATGTATTTGCTACCTTTATTTCTGTGGAATCTGAGAACAGATATTTCGGATCCCTTTGAAGACTATAGGTCCAAAGGAAATATCCTCCGATAACAAAGAGAAAGAAGCTTTCCGAGAAACTTCTTTGAGTTCTGTGAAATCATCTCACAGAGTTACAGCTTTCCCCTCAAGAAGCCTTTCGCTAAGACAGTTCTTGTGGAATTGGCAAAGTCATACTTGGAAGCCCATAGAGGGCTATGGTGAAAAAGGAAATATCCTCAGATGAAATCTGGAAAGAAGCTTTCTGAGAAACTGCTTAGTGTTCTGTTAATTCATGTCACACGGTTATTTCTGTATTTCGTGGATCTCTTTGCTAGCCTTATTTCTGTGGAATCTGAGAACAGATATTTCGGATCCCTTTGAAGACTATAGGGCCAAAGGAAATATCCTCCGATAACAAAGAGAAAGAAGCTTTCTGAGAAACTTCTTTGTGTTCTGTGAAATCATCTCACAGAGTTACAGCTTTTCCCTCAAGAAGCCTTTCGCTATGACAGTTCTTGTGGAATTGGCAAAGTGATATTTGGAAGCCCATAGAGGGCTATGGTGAAAAAGGAAATATCCTCAGATAAAATCTGGAAAGAAGCTTTCTGAGAAACTGCTCTGTGATGTGTGACTTCCACTCACAGAGTTACATCTGTATTTCGTGGATCTCTTTGCTAGCCTTATTTCTGTGGAATCTGAGAACAGATATTTCGGATCCCTTTGAAGACTATAGGGCCAAAGGAAATATCCTCCGATAACAAAGAGAAAGAAGCTTTCTGAGAAACTTCTTTGTGTTCTGTGAAATCATCTCACAGAGTTACAGCTTTCCCCTCAAGAAGCCTTTCGCTAAGACACTTCTTGTGGAATTGGCAAAGTCATATTTGGAAGCCCATAGAGTGCTATGGTGAAAAAGGAATTATCCTCAGATGAAATCTGGAAAAAAGCTTTCTGAGAAACTGGTTAGTGTTCTGTAAATCCATCTCACAGAGTTACATCTGTATTTCGTGGATGTATTTGCTACCTTTATTTCTGTGGAATCTGAGAACAGATATTTCGGATCCCTTTGAAGACTATAGGTCCAAAGGAAATATCCTCCGATAACAAAGAGAAAGAAGCTTTCTGAGAAACTTCTTTGAGTTCTGTGAAATCATCTCACAGAGTTACAGCTTTGCCCTCAAGAAGCCTTTCGCTAAGACAGTTCTTGTGGAATTGGAAAAGTCATATTTGGAAGCCCATAGAGGTCTATGGTGAAAAAGGAAATATCCTCAGATGAAATCTGGAAAGAAGCTTTCTGAGAAACTGCTTAGTTTTCTGTTAATTCATCTCACAGAGTTACATCTGTATTTCGTGGATCTCTTTGCTAGCCTTATTTCTGTGGAATCTGATAACAGATATTTCGGATCCCTTTGAAGATTATAGGGCCAAAGGAAATATCCTCTGATAACAAAGAGAAAGAAGCTTTCTGAGAAACTTCTTCGTGTTCTGTGAAATCATCTCACAGAGTTACAGCTTTCCCCTCAAGAAGCCTTTCGCTAAGACAGTTCTTGTGGAATTGGCAAAGTGATATTTGGAAGCCCATAGAGGGCTACGGTGAAAAAGGAAATATCCTCAGAAGAAATCTGGAAAGAAGCTTTCTGAGAAACTGCTTAGTGTTCTGTTAATTCATCTCAAAGTGTTATATCTGTATTTCGTGGATCTCATTGCTAGCCTTATTTCTGTGGAATCTGAGAACAGATATTTCGGATCCCTTAGAAGACTATAGGGCCAAAGGAAATATCCTGCGATAACAAAGAGAAAGAAGCTTTCTGAGAAACTTCTTTGTGTTCTGTGAAATAATCTCACAGAGTTACAGCTTTCCCCTCAAGAAGCCTTTCGCTAAGACAGTTCTTGTGGAATTGGCAAAGTCATATTTGGAAGCCCATAGAGGGCTATGGTGAAAAAGGAAATAGCCTCAGATGAAATCTGGAAAGAAGCTTTCTAAGAAACTGCTCTGTGATGTGTGACTTCCACTCACAGAGTTACATCTGTATTTCGTGGATCTCTTTGCTAGCCTTATTTCTGTGGAATCTGAGAACAGATATTTCGGATCCCTTTGAAGACTATAGGCCAAAGGAAATATCCTCTGATAACAAAGAGAAAGAAGCTTTCTGAGAAACTTCTTTGTGTTCTGTGAAATCATCTCGCAGAGTTACAGCTTTCCCTTCAAGAAGCCTGTCGCTAAGACAGTTCTTGTGGAATTGGCAAAGTGATATTTGGAAGCCCCTAGAGGGCTGTGGTGAAAAAGGAAATATCCTCAGAAGAAATCTGGAAAGAAGCTTTCTGAGAAACTGCTCTGTGATGTGTGACTTCCACTCACAGTGTTACATCTGTATTTCGTGGATCTCTTTGCTAGCCTTATTTCTGTGGAATCTGAGAACAGATATTTCGGATCCCTTTGAAGACTATAGGGCCAAAGGAAATATCCTCCGATAACAAAGAGAAAGAAGCTTTCTGAGAAACTTCTTTGTGTTCTGTGAAATCATCTCACAGAGTTACAGCTTTCCCCTCAAGAAGCCTTTCGCTAAGACAGTTCTTGTGGAATTGGCAAAGTCATATTTGGAAGCCCATAGAGTGCTATGGTGAAAAAGGAAATATCCTCAGATGAAATCTGGAAACAAGCTTTCTGAGAAACTGCTTAGTGTTCTGTAAATTCATCTCACAGAGTTACATCTGTATTTCGTGGATGTATTTGCTACCTTTATTTCTGTGGAATATGAGAACAGATATTTCGGATCCCTTTGAAGACTATAGGGCCAAAGGAAATATCCTCCGATAACAAAGAGAAAGAAGCTTTCTGAGAAACTTCTTTGTGTTCTGTGAAATCATCTCACAGAGTTACAGCTTTCCCCTCCAGAAGCCTTTCGCTAACACAGTTCTTGTGGAATTGGCAAAGTCATATTTGGAAGCCCATAGAGGGCTATGGTGAAAAAGGAAATATCCTCAGATGAAATCTGGAAAGAAGCTTTCTGAGAAACTGCTTAGTGTTCTGCTAACTCATGTCACACGGTTATTTCTGTATTTCGTGGATCTCTTTGCTAGCCTTATTTCTGTGGAATCTGAGAACAGATATTTCGGATCCCTTTGAAGACTATAGGGCCAAAGGAAATATCCTCCGATAACAAAGAGAAAGAAGCTTTCTGAGAAACTTCTTTGTGTTCTGTGAAATCATCTCACAGAGTTACAGCTTTCCCCTCAAGAAGCCTTTCGCTAAGACAGTTCTTGTGGAATTGGCAAAGTCATATTTGGAAGCCCATAGAGGGCTATGGTGAAAAAGGAAATAGCCTCAGATGAAATCTGGAAAGAAGCTTTCTGAGAAACTGCTTAGTGTTCTGTTAATTCATCTCACAGAGTTACATCTGTATTTCGTGGATCACTTTGCTAGCCTTATTTCTGTGGAATCTGAGAACAGATATTTCGGATCCCTTTGAAGACTATAGGGCCAAAGGAAATATCCTCTGATAACAAAGAGAAAGAAGCTTTCTGAGAAACTTCTTTGTGTTCTGTTAAATCATCTCACAGAGTTACAGCTTTCCCCTCAAGAAGCCTTTCGCTAAGACAGTTCTTGTGGAATTGGCAAGGTGATATTTGGAAGCCCCTAGAGGGCTATGGTGAAAAAGGAAATATCCTCAGAAGAAATCTGGAAAGAAGCTTTCTGAGAAACTGCTCTGTGATGTGTGACTTCCACTCACAGAGTTACATCTGTATTTCGTCGATCTCTTTGCTAGCCTTATTTCTGTGGAATCTGAGAACAGATATTTCGGATCCCTTTGAAGACTATAGGGCCAAAGGAAATATCCTCCGATAACAAAGAGAAAGAAGCTTTCTGAGAAACTTCTTTGTGTTCTGTGAAATCATCTCACAGAGTTACAGCTTTCCCCTCAAGAAGCCTTTCGCTAAGACAGTTCTTGTGGAATTGGCAAAGTGATATTTGGAAGCCCATAGAGTGCTATGGTGAAAAAGGAAATATCCTCAGATGAAATCTGGAAACAAGCTTTCTGAGAAACTGCTTAGTGTTCTGTAAATTCATCTCACAGAGTTACATCTGTATTTCGTGGATGTATTTGCTAGCCTTATTTCTGTGGAATCTGAGAACAGATATTTCGGATCCCTTTGAAGACTATAGGGCCAAAGGAAATATCCTCCAATAACAAAGAGAAAGAAGCTTTCTGAGAAACTTCTTTGTGTTCTGTGAAATCATCTCACAGAGTTACAGCTTTTCCCTCAAGAAGCCTTTCGCTATGACAGTTCTTGTGGAATTGGCAAAGTGATATTTGGAAGCCCATAGAGGGCTATGGTGAAAAAGGAAATATCCTCAGATGAAATCTGGAAAGAAGCTTTCTGAGGAACTGCTTATTGTTCTGTTAATTCATCTCACAGAGTTACATCTGTATTTCGTGGATCTCTTTGCTAGCCTTATTTCTGTGGAATCTGAGAACAGATATTTCGGATCCCTTTGAAGACTATAGGGCCAAAGGAAATATCCTCCGATAACAAAGAGAAAGAGGCTTTCTGAGAAACTTCTTTGTGTTCTGTGAAATCATCTCACAGAGTTACAGCTTCCCCTCAAGAAGCCTTTCGCTAAGACAGTTCTTGTGGAATTGGCAAAGTCATATTTGGAAGCCCATAGAGGGCTATGGTGAAAAAGGAAATAGCCTCAGATGAAATCTGGAAAGAAGCTTTCTGAGAAACTGCTTAGTGTTCTGTTAATTCATCTCACAGAGTTACATCTGTATTTCGTGGATCACTTTGCTAGCCTTATTTCTGTGGAATCTGAGAACAGATATTTCGGATCCCTTTGAAGACTATAGGGCCAAAGGAAATATCCTCTGATAACAAAGAGAAAGAAGCTTTCTGAGAAACTTCTTTGTGTTCTGTTAAATCATTTCACAGAGTTACAGCTTTCCCTTCAAGAAGCCTTTCGCTAAGACAGTTCTTGTGGAATTGGCAAGGTGATATTTGGAAGCCCCTAGAGGGCTATGGTGAAAAAGGAAATATCCTCAGAAGAAATCTGGAAAGAAGCTTTCTGAGAAACTGCTCTGTGATGTGTGACTTCCACTCACAGAGTTACATCTGTATTTCGTGGATCTCTTTGCTAGCCTTATTTCTGTGGAATCTGAGAACAGATATTTAGGATCCCTTTGAAGACTATAGGGCCAAAGGAAATATCGTCCGATAACATAGAGAAAGAAGCTTTCTGAGAAACTTCTTTGTGTTCTGTGAAATCATCTCACAGAGTTAAAGCTTTCCCCTCAAGAAGCCTTTCGCTAAGACAGTTCTTGTGGAATTGGCAAAGTGATATTTGGAAGCCCTTAGAGGACTATGTTGAAAAAGGAAATATCCTCAGATGAAATCTGGAAAGAAGCTTTCTGAGAAACTGCTTAGTGTTCTGTTAATTCATCTCACAGAGTTACATCTGTATTTCGTGGATCTCTTTGCTAGCCTTATTTCTGTGGAATCTGAGAACAGATATTTCGGATCCCTTTGAAGACTATAGGGCCAAAGGAAATACCCTGCGATTACAAAGAGAAAGAAGCTTTCTGAGATACTTCTTTGTGTTCTGTGAAATCATCTCACAGAGTTACAGCTTTCCCCTCAAGAAGCCTTTCGCTAAGACAGTTCTTGTGGAATTGGCAAAGTCATATTTGGAAGCCCATAGAGGGCTATGGTGAAAAAGGAAATAGCCTCAGATGAAATCTGGAAACAAGCTTTCTAAGAAACTGCTCTGTGATGTGTGACTTCCACTCACAGAGTTACATCTGTATTTCGTGGATCTCTTTGCTAGCCTTATTTCTGTGGAATCTGAGAACAGATATTTCGGATCCCTTTGAAGACTATAGGGCCAAAGGAACTATCCTCCGATAACAAAGAGAAAGAAGCTTTCTGAGAAACTTCTTTGTGTTCTGTGAAATCATCTCACAGAGTTACAGCTTTCCCCTCAAGAAGCCTTTCGCTAAGACAGTTCTTGTGGAATTGGCAAAGTGATATTTGGAAGCCCATAGAGTGCTATGGTGAAAAAGGAAATATCCTCAGATGAAATCTGGAAACAAGCTTTCTGAGAAACTGCTTAGTGTTCTGTAAATTCATCTCACAGAGTTACATCTGTATTTCGTGGATCTCTTTGCTAGCCTTATTTCTGTGGAATCTGAGAACAGATATTTCGGATCCCTTTGAAGACTATAGGGCCAAAGGAAATATCCTCCGATAACAAAGAGAAAGAAGCTTTCTGAGAAACTTCTTTGTGTTCTGTAAAATCATCTCACAGAGTTACAGCTTTCCCCTCAAGAAGCCTTTCGCTAAGACAGTTCTTGTGGAATCGGCAAAGTCATTTTTGGAAGCCCATAGAGTGCTATGGTGAAAAAGGAAATATCCTCAGATGAAATCTGGAAAGAAGCTTTCTGAGAAACTGCTTAGTGTTCTGTAAATTCATCTCAAAAAGTTACATCTGTATTTCGTGGATGTATTTGCTAGCCTTATTTCTGTGCAATCTGAGAACAGATATTTCGGATCCCTTTGAAGACTATAGGGCCAAAGGAAATATCCTCCGATAACAAAGAGAAAGAAGCTTTCGGAGAAACTTCTTTGTGTTCTGTGAAATCATCTCACAGAGTTACAGCTTTCCCCTCAAGAAGCCTTTCGCGAAGACAGTTCTTGTGGAATTGGCAAAGTGATATTTGGAAGCCCATAGACGGCTATGGTGAAAAAGGAAATATCCTCAGATGAAATCTGGAAAGAAGCTTTCTGAGAAACTGCTTAGTGTTCTGTTAATTCATCTCACACGGTTACATCTGTATTTCGTGGATCTCTTTGCTAGCCTTATTTCTGTGGAATCTGAGAACAGATATTTCGGATCCCTTTGAAGACTATAGGGCCAAAGGAAATATCCTCCGATAACAAAGAGAAAGAAGCTTTCTTATAAACTTCTTTGTGTTCTGTGAAATCATCTCACAGAGTTACAGCTTTTCCCTCAAGAAGCCTTTCGCTAAGACAGTTCTTGTGGAATTGGGAAAGTGATATTTGGAAGCCCATAGAGGGCTATGGTGAAAAAGGAAATATCCTCAGATGAAATCTGGAAAGAAGCTTTCTGAGGAACTGCTTAGTGTTCTGTTAATTCATCTCACAGAGTTACATCTTTATTTCGTGGATCTCTTTGCTAGCCTTATTTCTGTGGAATCTGAGAACAGATATTTCGGATCCCTTTGAAGACTATAGGGCCAAAGGAACTATCCTCCGATAACAAAGAGAAAGAAGCTTTCTGAGAAACTCCTTTGTGTTCTGTGAAATCATCTCACAGAGTTACAGCTTTCCCCTCAAGAAGCCTTTCGCTAAGACAGTTCTTGTGGAATTGGCAAAGTGATATTTGGAAGCCCATAGAGGGCTATGGTGAAAAAGGAAATATCCTCAGAAGAAATCTGGAAAGAAGCTTTCTGAGAAACTGCTCTGTGATGTGCGACTTCCACTCACAGAGTTACATCTGTATTTCGTGGATCTCTTTGCTAGCCTTATTTCTGTGGAATCTGAGAACAGATATTTCGGATCCCTTTGAACACTATAGGGCCAAAGGAAATATCCTCCGATAACAAAGAGAAAGAAGCTTTCTGAGAAACTTCTTTGTGTTCTGTGAAATCATCTCACAGAGTTACAGCTTTCCCCTCAAGAAGCCTTTCGCTAAGACAGTTCTTGTGGAATTGGCAAAGTCATATTTGGAAGCCCATAGAGTGCTATGGTGAAAAAGGAAATATCCTCAGATGAAATCTGGAAACAAGCTTTCTGAGAAACTGCTTAGTGTTCTGTAAATTCATCTCACAGAGTTACATCTGTATTTCGTGGATGTATTTGCTACCTTTATTTCTGTGGAATCTGAGAACAGATATTTCGGATCCCTTTGAAGACTATAGGGCCAAAGGAAATATCCTCCGATAACAAAGAGAAAGAAGCTTTCTGAGAAACTTCTTTGTGTTCTGTGAAATCATCTCACAGAGTTACAGCTTTCCCCTCAAGAAGCCTTTCGCTAAGACAGTTCTTGTGGAATTGGCAAAGTCATATTTGGAAGCCCATAGAGGGCTATGGTGAAAAAGGAAATATCCTCAGATGAAATCTGGAAAGAAGCTTTCTGAGAAACTGCTTAGTGTTCTGTTAATTCATGTCACACGGTTATTTCTGTATTTCGTGGATCTCTTTGCTAGCCTTATTTCTGTGGAATCTGAGAACAGATATTTCGGATCCCTTTGAAGACTATAGGGCCAAAGGAAATATCCTCCGATAACAAAGAGAAACAAGCTTTCTGAGAAACTTCTTTGTGTTCTGTGAAATCATCTCACAGAGTTACAGCTTTTCCCTCAAGAAGCCTTTCGCTATGACAGTTCTTGTGGAATTGGCAAAGTGATATTTGGAAGCCCATAGAGGGCTATGGTGAAAAAGGAAATATCCTCAGATGAAATCTGGAAAGAAGCTTTCTGAGGAACTGCTTAGTGTTCTGTTAATTCATCTCACAGAGTTACATCTGTATTTCGTGGATCTCTTTGCTAGCCTTATTTCTTTGGAATCTGAGAACAGATATTTCGGATCCCTTTGAAGACTATAGGGCCAAAGGAACTATCCTCCGATAACAAAGAGAAAGAAGCTTTCTGAGAAACTTCTTTGTGTTCTGTGAAATCATCTCACAGAGTTACAGCTTTCCCCTCAAGAAGCCTTTCGCTAAGACAGTTCTTGTGGAATTGGCAAAGTGATATTTGGAAGCCCTTAGAGTGCTATGGTGAAAAAGGAAATATCCTCAGATGAAATCTGGAAACAAGCTTTCTGAGAAACTGCTTAGTGTTCTGTAAATTCATCTCACGGAGTTACATCTGTATTTCGTGGATCTCTTTGCTAGCCTTATTTCTGTGGAATCTGAGAACAGATATTTCGGATCCCTTTGAAGACTATAGGGCCAAAGGAAATATCCTCTGATAACAAAGAGAAAGAAGCTTTCTGAGAAACTTCTTCGTGTTCTGTTAAATCATCTCACAGAGTTACAGCTTTCCCTTCAAGAAGCCTTTCGCTAAGACAGTTCTTGTGGAATTGGCAAGGTGATATTTGGAAGCCCCTAGAGGGCTATGGTGAAAAAGGAAATATCCTCAGAGTAAATCTGGAAAGAAGCTTTCTGAGAAACTGCTCTGTGATGTGTGACTTCCACTCACAGAGTTACATCTGTATTTCGTGGATCTCTTTGCTAGCCTTATTTCTGTGGAATCTGAGAACAGATATTTCGGATCCCTTTGAAGACTATAGGGCCAAAGGAAATATCCTCCGATAACAAAGAGAAAGAAGCTTTCTGAGAAACTTCTTTGTGTTCTGTGAAATCATCTCAAAGAGTTACAGCTTTCCCCTCAAGAAGCCTTTCGCTAAGACAGTTCTTGTGGAATTGGCAAAGTCATATTTCGAAGCCCATAGAGTGCTATGGTGAAAAAGGAAATATCCTCAGATGAAATCTGGAAACAAGATTTCTGAGAAACTGCTTAGTGTTCTGTAAATTCATCTCACAGAGTTACATCTGTATTTCGTGGATGTATTTGCTACCTTTATTTCTGTGGAATCTGAGAACAGATATTTCGGATCCCTTTGAAGACTATAGGGCCAAAGGAAATATCCTCCGATAACAAAGAGAAAGAAGCGTTCTGAGAAACTTCTTTGTGTTCTGTGAAATCATCTCACAGAGTTACAGCTTTCCCCTCAAGAAGCCTTTCGCTAAGACAGTTCTTGTGGAATTGGCAAAGTGATATTTGGAAGCCCATAGAGGGCTATGGTGAAAAAGGAAATATCCTCAGATGAAATCTGGAAAGAAGCTTTCTGAGAAACTGCTCTGTGATGTGTGACTTCCACTCACAGAGTTACATCTGTATTTCGTGGATCTCTTTGCTAGCCTTATTTCTGTGGAATCTGAGAACAGATATTTCGGATCCCTTTGAAGACTATAGGGCCAAAGGAAATATCCTCTGATAACAAAGAGAAAGAAGCTTTCTGAGAAACTTCTTTGTGTTCTGTGAAATCATCTCACAGAGTTACAGCTTTCCCCTCAAGAAGCCTTTCGCTAAGACACTTCTTGTGGAATTGGCAAAGTCATATTTGGAAGCCCATAGAGTGCTATGGTGAAAAAGGAAATATCCTCAGATGAAATCTGGAAACAAGCTTTCTGAGAAACTGGTTAGTGTTCTGTAAATCCATCTCACAGAGTTACATCTGTATTTCGTGGATGTATTTGCTACCTTTATTTCTGTGGAATCTGAGAACAGATATTTCGGATCCCTTTGAAGACTATAGGTCCAAAGGAAATATCCTCCGATAACAAAGAGAAAGAAGCTTTCTGAGAAACTTCTTTGAGTTCTGTGAAATCATCTCACAGAGTTACAGCTTTCCCCTCAAGAAGCCTTTCGCTAAGACAGTTCTTGTGGAATTGGCAAAGTCATACTTGGAAGCCCATAGAGGGCTATGGTGAAAAAGGAAATATCCTCAGATGAAATCTGGAAAGAAGCTTTCTGAGAAACTGCTTAGTGTTCTGTTAATTCATGTCACACGGTTATTTCTGTATTTCGTGGATCTCTTTGCTAGCCTTATTTCTGTGGAATCTGAGAACAGATATTTAGGATCCCTTTGAAGACTATAGGGCCAAAGGAAATATCCTTCGATAACAAAGAGAAACAAGCTTTCTGAGAAACTTCTTTGTGTTCTGTGAAATCATCTCACAGAGTTCCAGCTTTTCCCTCAAGAAGCCTTTCGCTATGACAGTTCTTGTGGAATTGGCAAAGTGATATTTGGAAGCCCATAGAGGGCTATGGTGAAAAAGGAAATATCCTCAGATGAAATCTGGAAAGAAGCTTTCTGAGGAACTGCTTAGTGTTCTGTTAAGTCATCTCACAGAGTTACATGTGTATTTCGTGGATCTCTTTGCTAGCCTTATTTCTTTGGAATCTGAGAACAGATATTTCGGATCCCTTTGAAGACTATAGGGCCAAAGGAACTATCCTCCGATAACAAAGAGAAAGAAGCTTTCTGAGAAACTTCTTTGTGTTCTGTGAAATCATCTCACATAGTTACAGCTTTCCCCTCAAGAAGCCTTTCGCTAAGACAGTTCTTGTGGAATTGGCAAAGTGATATTTGGAAGCCCTTAGAGTGCTATGGTGAAAAAGGAAATATCCTCAGATGTAATCTGGAAACAAGCTTTCTGAGAAACTGCTTAGTGTTCTGTAAATTCATCTCACGGAGTTACATCTGTATTTCGTGGATCTCTTTGCTAGCCTTATTTCTGTGGAATCTGAGAACAGATATTTCGGATCCCTTTGAAGACTATAGGGCCAAAGGAAATATCCTCTGATAACAAAGAGAAAGAAGCTTTCTGAGAAACTTCTTTGTATTCTGTTAAATCATCTCACAGAGTTACAGCTTTCCCTTCAAGAAGCCTTTCGCTAAGACAGTTCTTGTGGAATTGGCAAGGTGATATTTGGAAGCCCCTAGAGGGCTATGGTGAAAAAGGAAATATCCTCAGATGAAATCTGGAAAGAAGCTTTCTGAGAAACTGCTCTGTGATGTGTGACTTCCACTCACAGAGTTACATCTGTATTTCGTGGATCTCTTTGCTAGCCTTATTTCTGTGGAATCTTAGAACAGATATTTCGGATCCCTTTGAAGACTATAGGACCAAAGGAAATATCCTCCGATAACAAAGAGAAAGAAGCTTTCTGAGAAACTTCTTTGTGTTCTGTGAAATCATCTCAAAGAGTTACAGCTTTCCCCTCAAGAAGCCTTTCGCTAAGACAGTTCTTGTGGAATTGGCAAAGTCATATTTGGAAGCCCATAGCGTGCTATGGTGAAAAAGGAAATATCCTCAGATGAAATCTGGAAACAAGATTTCTGAGAAACTGCTTAGTGTTCTGTAAATTCATCTCACAGAGTTACATCTGTATTTCGTGGATGTATTTGCTACCTTTATTTCTGTGGAATCTGAGAACAGATATTTCGGATCCCTTTGAAGACTATAGGACCAAAGGAAATATCCTCCGATAACAAAGAGAAAGAAGCTTTCTGAGAAACTTCTTTGTGTTCTGTGAAATCATCTCACAGAGTTACAGCTTTCCCCTCAAGAAGACTTTCGCTAAGATAGTTCTTGTGGAATTGGCAAAGTCATATTTGGAAGCCCATAGAGGGCTATGGTGAAAAAGGAAATATCCTCAGATGAAATCTGGAAAGAAGCTTTCTGAGAAACTGCTCTGTGATGTGTGACTTCCACTCACAGAGTTACATCTGTATTTCGTGGATCTCTTTGCTAGCCTTATTTCTGTGGAATCTGAGAACAGATATTTCGGATCCCTTTGAAGACTATAGGGCCAAAGGAAATATCCTCCGATAACAAAGAGAAAGAAGCTTTCTGAGAAACTTCTTTGTGTTCTGTGAAATCATCTCACAGAGTTACAGCTTTCCCCTCAAGAAGCCTTTCGCTAAGACACTTCTTGTGGAATTGGCAAAGTCATATTTGGAAGCCCATAGAGTGCTATGGTGAAAAAGGAAATATCCTCAGATGAAATCTGGAAACAAGCTTTCTGAGAAACTGGTTAGTGTTCTGTAAATCCATCTCACAGAGTTACATCTGTATTTCGTGGATGTATTTGCTACCTTTATTTCTGTGGAATCTGAGAACAGATATTTCGGATCCCTTTGAAGACTATAGGTCCAAAGGAAATATCCTCCGATAACAAAGAGAAAGAAGCTTTCTGAGAAACTTCTTTGAGTTCTGTGAAATCATCTCACAGAGTTACAGCTTTCCCCTCAAGAAGCCTTTCGCTAAGACAGTTCTTGTGGAATTGGCAAAGTCATACTTGGAAGCCCATAGAGGACTATGGTGAAAAAGGAAATATCCTCAGATGAAATCTGGAAAGAAGCTTTCTGAGAAACTGCTTAGTGTTCTGTTAATTCATGTCTCACGGTTATTTCTGTATTTCGTGGATCTCTTTGCTAGCCTTATTTCTGTGGAATCTGAGAACAGATATTTCGGATCCCTTTGAAGACTATAGGGCCAAAGGAAATATCCTCCGATAACAAAGAGAAAGAAGCTTTCTGAGAAACTTCTTTGTGTTCTGTGAAATCATCTCACAGAGTTACAGCTTTTCCCTCAAGAAGCCTTTCGCTATGACAGTTCTTGTGGAATTGGCAAAGTGATATTTGGAAGCCCATAGAGGGCTATGGTGAAAAAGGAAATATCCTCAGATGAAATCTGGAAAGAAGCTTTCTGAGAAACTACTCTGTGATGTGTGACTTCCACTCACAGAGTTACATCTGTATTTCGTGGATCTCTTTGCTAGCCTTATTTCTGTGGAATCTGAGAACAGATATTTCGGATCCCTTTGAAGACTCTAGGGCCAAAGGAAATATCCTCCGATAACAAAGAGAAAGAAGCTTTCTGAGAAACTTCTTTGTGTTCTGTGAAATCATCTCACAGAGTTACAGCTTTCCCCTCAAGAAGCCTTTCGCTAAGACACTTCTTGTGGAATTGGCAAAGTCATATTTGGAAGCCCATAGAGTGCTATGGTGAAAAAGGAAATATCCTCAGATGAAATCTGGAAACAAGCTTTCTGAGAAACTGGTTAGTGTTCTGTAAATCCATCTCACAGAGTTACATCTGTATTTCGTGGATGTATTTGCTACCTTTATTTCTGTGGAATCTGAGAACAGATATTTCGGATTCTTTTGAAGACTATAGGTCCAAAGGAAATATCCTCCGATAACAAAGAGAAAGAAGCTTTCTGAGAAACTTCTTTGAGTTCTGTGAAATCATCTCACAGAGTTACAGCTTTCCCCTCCAGAAGCCTTTCGCTAAAACAGTTCTTGTGGAATTGGCAAAGTCATACTTGGAAGCCCATAGAGGGCTATGGTGAAAAAGGAAATATCCTCAGATGAAATCTGGAAAGAAGCTTTCTGAGAAACTGCTTAGTGTTCTGTTAATTCATGTCACACGGTTATTTCTGTATTTCGTGGATCTCTTTGCTTGCCTTATTTCTGTGGAATCTGAGAACAGATATTTCGGATCCCTTTGAAGACTATAGGGGCAAAGGAAATATCCTCCGATAACAAAGAGAAAGAAGCTTTCTGAGAAACTTCTTTGTGTTCTGTGAAATCATCTCACAGAGTTACAGCTTTTCCCTCAAGAAGCCTTTCGCTATGACAGTTCTTGTGGAATTGGCAAAGTGATATTTGGAAGCCCATAGAGGGCTATGGTGAAAAAGGAAATATCCTCAGATGAAATCTGGAAAGAAGCTTTCTGAGAAACTGCTCTTTGATGTGTGACTTCCACTCACAGAGTTACATCTGTATTTCGTGGATCTCTTTGCTACCTTATTTCTGTGGAATCTGAGAACAGATATTTCGGATCCCTTTGAAGACTATAGGGCCAAAGGAAATATCCTCCAATAACAAAGAGAAAGAAGCTTTCTGAGAAACTTCTTTGTGTTCTGTGAAATCATCTCACAGAGTTACAGCTTTTCCCTCAAGAAGCCTGTCGCTATGACAGTTCTTGTGGAGTTGGCAAAGTGATATTTGGAAGCCCATAGAGGGCTATGGTGAAAAAGGAAATATCCTCAGATGAAATCTGGAAAGAAGCTTTCTGAGGAACTGCTTATTGTTCTGTTAATTCATCTCACAGAGTTACATCTGTATTTCGTGGATCTCTTTGCTAGCCTTATTTCTGTGGAATCTGAGAACAGATATTTCGGATCCCTTTGAAGACTATAGGGCCAAAGGAACTATCCTCCGATAACAAAGAGAAAGAAGCTTTCTGAGAAACTTCTTTGTGTTCTGTGAAATCATCTCACAGAGTTACAGCTTTCCCCTCAAGAAGCCTTTCGCTAAGACAGTTCTTGTGGAATTGGCAAAGTGATATTTGGAAGCCCATAGAGTGCTATGGTGAAAAAGGAAATATCCTCAGATGAAATCTGGAAACAAGCTTTCTGAGAAACTGCTTAGTGTTCTGTAAATTCATCTCACAGAGTTACATCTGTATTTCGTGGATCTCTTTGCTAGCCTTATTTCTGTGGAATCTGAGAACAGATATTTCGGATCCCTTTGAAGACTAGAGGGCCAAAGGAAATATCCTCCGATAACAAAGAGAAAGAAGCTTTCTGAGAAACTTCTTTGTGTTCTGTGAAATCATCTCACAGAGTTAAAGCTTTCCCCTCAAGAAGCCTTTCGTTAAGACAGTTCTTGAGGAATTGGCAAAGTCATATTTGGAAGCCCATAGAGGGCTATGGTGAAAAAGGAAATATCCTCAGATGAAATCTGGAAACAAGCTTTCTGAGAAACTGCTTAGTGTTCTGTAAATTCATCTCACAGAGTTACATCTGTATTTCGTGGATGTATTTGCTAGCCTTATTTCTGTGGAATCTGAGAACAGATATTTCGGATCCCTTTGAAGACTATAGGGCCAAAGGAAATATCCTCCAATAACAAAGAGAAAGAAGCTTTCTGAGAAACTTCTTTGTGTTCTGTGAAATCATCTCACAGAGTTACAGCTTTTCCCTCAAGAAGCCTGTCGCTATGACAGTTCTTGTGGAGTTGGCAAAGTGATATTTGGAAGCCCATAGAGGGCTATGGTGAAAAAGGAAATATCCTCAGATGAAATCTGGAAAGAAGCTTTCTGAGGAACTGCTTATTGTTCTGTTAATTCATCTCACAGAGTTACATCTGTATTTCGTGGATCTCTTTGCTAGCCTTATTTCTGTGGAATCTGAGAACAGATATTTCGGATCCCTTTGAAGACTATAGGGCCAAAGGAAATATCCTCCGATAACAAAGAGAAAGAAGCTTTCTGAGAAACTTCTTTGTGTTCTGTGAAATCATCTCACAGAGTTACAGCTTTCCCCTCAAGAAGCCTTTCGCTAAGACAGTTCTTGTGGAATTGGCAAAGTGATATTTGGAAGCCCATAGAGTGCTATGGTGAAAAAGGAAATATCCTCAGATGAAATCTGGAAACAAGCTTTCTGAGAAACTGCTTAGTGTTCTGTAAATTCATCTCACAGAGTTACATCTGTATTTCGTGGATATATTTGCTAGCCTTATTTCTGTGGAATCTGAGAACAGATATTTCGGATCCCTTTGAAGACTATAGGGACAAAGGAAATATCCTCCAATAACAAAGAGAAAGAAGCTTTCTGAGAAACTTCTTTGTGTTCTGTGAAATCATCTCACAGAGTTACAGCTTTTCCCTCAAGAAGCCTTTCGCTATGACAGTTCTTGTGGAATTGGCAAAGTGATATTTGGAAGCCGATAGAGGGCTATGGTGAAAAAGGAAATATCCTCAGATGAAATCTGGAAAGAAGCTTTCTGAGGAACTGCTTATTGTTCTGTTAATTCATCTCACAGAGTTACATCTGTATTTCGTGGATCTCTTTGCTAGCCTTATTTCTGTGGAATCTGAGAACAGATATTTCGGATCCCTTTGAAGACTATAGGGCCAAAGGAAATATCCTCCGATAACAAAGAGAAAGAGGCTTTCTGAGAAACTTCTTTGTGTTCTGTGAAATCATCTCACAGAGTTACAGCTTTCCCCTCAAGAAGCCTTTCGCTAAGACAGTTCTTGTGGAATTGGCAAAGTGATATTTGGAAGCCCATAGAGGGCTATGGTGAAAAAGGAAATAGCCTCAGATGAAATCTGGAAAGAAGCTTTCTGAGAAACTGCTTAGTGTTCTGTTAATTCATCTCACAGAGTTACATCTGTATTTCGTGGATCACTTTGCTAGCCTTATTTCTGTGGAATCTGAGAACAGATATTTCGGATCCCTTTGAAGACTATAGGGCCAAAGGAAATATCCTCTGATAACAAAGAGAAAGAAGCTTTCTGAGAAACTTCTTTGTGTTCTGTTAAATCATTTCACAGAGTTACAGCTTTCCCTTCAAGAAGCCTTTCGCTAAGACAGTTCTTGTGGAATTGGCAAGGTGATATTTGGAAGCCCCTAGAGGGCTATGGTGAAAAAGGAAATATCCTCAGAAGAAATCTGGAAAGAAGCTTTCTAAGAAACTGCTCTGTGATGTGTGACTTCCACTCACAGAGTTACATCTGTATTTCGTGGATCTCTTTGCTAGCCGTATTTCTGTGGAATCTGAGAACAGATATTTCGGATCCCTTTGAAGACTATAGGGCCAAAGGAAATATCCTCCGATAACAAAGAGAAAGAAGCTTTCTGAGAAACTTCTTTGTGTTCTGTGAAATCATCTCACATAGTTTAAGCTTTCCCCTCAAGAAGCCTTTCGCTAAGACAGTTCTTGTGGAATTGGCAAAGTGATATTTGGAAGCCCTTAGAGGACTATGTTGAAAAAGGAAATATCCTCAGATGAAATCTGGAAAGAAGCTTTCTGAGAAACTGCTTAGTGTTCTGTTAATTCATCTCACAGAGTTACATCTGTATTTCGTGGATCTCTTTGCTAGCCTTATTTCTGTGGAATCTGAGAACAGATATTTCGGATCCCTTTGAAGACTATAGGGCCAAAGGAAATATCCTCCGATAACAAAGAGAAAGAGGCTTTCTGAGAAACTTCTTTGTGTTCTGTGAAATCATCTCACAGAGTTACAGCTTTCCCCTCAAGAAGCCTTTCGCTAAGACAGTTCTTGTGGAATTGGCAAAGTGATATTTGGAAGCCCATAGAGGGCTATGGTGAAAAAGGAAATAGCCTCAGATGAAATCTGGAAAGAAGCTTTCTGAGAAACTGCTTAGTGTTCTGTTAATTCATCTCACAGAGTTACATCTGTATTTCGTGGATCACTTTGCTAGCCTTATTTCTGTGGAATCTGAGAACAGATATTTCGGATCCCTTTGAAGACTATAGGGCCAAAGGAAATATCCTCTGATAACAAAGAGAAAGAAGCTTTCTGAGAAACTTCTTTGTGTTCTGTTAAATCATTTCACAGAGTTACAGCTTTCCCTTCAAGAAGCCTTTCGCTAAGACAGTTCTTGTGGAATTGGCAAGGTGATATTTGGAAGCCCCTAGAGGGCTATGGTGAAAAAGGAAATATCCTCAGAAGAAATCTGGAAAGAAGCTTTCTAAGAAACTGCTCTGTGATGTGTGACTTCCACTCACAGAGTTACATCTGTATTTCGTGGATCTCTTTGCTAGCCGTATTTCTGTGGAATCTGAGAACAGATATTTCGGATCCCTTTGAAGACTATAGGGCCAAAGGAAATATCCTCCGATAACAAAGAGAAAGAAGCTTTCTGAGAAACTTCTTTGTGTTCTGTGAAATCATCTCACATAGTTTAAGCTTTCCCCTCAAGAAGCCTTTCGCTAAGACAGTTCTTGTGGAATTGGCAAAGTGATATTTGGAAGCCCTTAGAGGACTATGTTGAAAAAGGAAATATCCTCAGATGAAATCTGGAAAGAAGCTTTCTGAGAAACTGCTTAGTGTTCTGTTAATTCATCTCACAGAGTTACATCTGTATTTCGTGGATCTCTTTGCTAGCCTTATTTCTGTGGAATCTGAGAACAGATATTTCGGATCCCTTTGATGACTATACGGCCAAAGGAAATATCCTCCGATAACAAAGAGAAAGAAGCTTTCTGAGAAACTTCTTTGTGTTCTGTGAAATCATCTCACAGAGTTACAGCTTTCCCCTCAAGAAGCCTTTCGCTAAGACAGTTCTTGTGTAATTGGCAGTCATATTTGGAAGCCCATAGAGGGCTATGGTGAAAAAGGAAATAGCCTCAGATGAAATCTGGAAAGAAGCTTTCTAAGAAACTGCTCTGTGATGTGTGACTTCAACTCACAGAGTTACATCTGTATTTCGTGGATCTCTTTGCTAGCCTTATTTCTGTGGAATCTGAGAACAGATATTTCGGATCCCTTTGAACACTATAGGGCCAAAGGAAATATCCTCTGATAACAAAGAGAAAAAAGCTTTCTGAGAAACTTCTTTGTGTTCTGTGAAATCATCTCACAGAGTTACAGCTTTCCCCTCAAGAAGCCTTTCGCTAAGACAGTTCTTGTGGAATTGGCAAAGTCATATTTGGAAGCCCATAGAGGGCTATGGTGAAAAAGGAAATATCCTCAGATGAAATCTGGAAAGAAGCTTTCTGAGAAACTGCTTAGTGTTCTGTTAATTCATGTCACACGGTTACATCTGTATTTCGTGGATCTCTTTGCTAGCCTTATTTCTGTGGAATCTGAGAACAGATATTTCGGATCCCTTTGAAGACTATAGGGCCAAAGGAAATATCCTCCGATAACAAAGAGAAAGAAGCTTTCTGAGAAACTTCTTTGTGTTCTGTGAAATCATCTCACAGAGTTACAGCTTTTCCCTCAAGAAGCCTTTCGCTAAGACAGTTCTTGTGGAATTGGCAAAGTGATATTTGGAAGCCCATAGAGGGCTATGGTGAAAAAGGAAATATCCTCAGATGAAATCTGGAAAGAAGCTTTCTGAGGAACTGCTTAGTGTTCTGTTAATTCATCTCACAGAGTTACATATGTATTTCGTGGATCTCGTTGCTAGCCTTATTTCTGTGGAATCTGAGAACAGATATTTCGGATCCCTTTGAAGACTATAGGGCCAAAGGAACTATCCTCCGATAACAAAGAGAAAGAAGCTTTCTGAGAAACTTCTTTGTGTTCTGTGAAATCATCTCACAGAGTTACAGCTTTCCCCTCAAGAAGCCTTTCGCTAAGACAGTTCTTGTGGAATTGGCAAAGTGATATTTGGAAGCCCATAGAGTGCTATGGTGAAAAAGGAAATATCCTCAGATGAAATCTGGAAACAAGCTTTCTGAGAAACTGCTTAGTGTTCTGTAAATTCATCTCACAGAGTTACATCTGTATTTCGTGGATCTCTTTGCTAGCCTTATTTCTGTGGAATCTGAGAACAGATATTTCGGATCCCTTTGAAGACTATAGGGCCAAAGGAAATATCCTCCGATAACAAAGAGAAAGAAGCTTTCTGAGAAACTTCTTTGTGTTCTGTAAAATCATCTCACAGAGTTACAGCTTTCCCCTCAAGAAGCCTTTCGCTAAGACAGTTCTTGTGGAATCGGCAAAGTCATATTTGGAAGCCCATAGAGGGCTATGGTGAAAAAGGAAATATCCTCAGATGAAATCTGGAAAGAAGCTTTCTGAGAAACTGCTTAGTGTTCTGTAAATTCATCTCAAAAAGTTACATCTGTATTTCGTGGATGTATTTGCTAGCCTTATTTCTGTGCAATCTGAGAACAGATATTTCGGATCCCTTTGAAGACTATAGGGCCAAAGGAAATATCCTCCGATAACAAAGAGAAAGAAGCTTTCGGAGAAACTTCTTTGTCTTCTGTGAAATCATCTCACAGAGTTACAGCTTTCCCCTCAAGAAGCCTTTCGCGAAGACAGTTCTTGTGGAATTGGCAAAGTGATATTTGGAAGCCCATAGACGGCTATGGTGAAAAAGGAAATATCCTCAGATGAAATCTGGAAAGAAGCTTTCTGAGAAACTGCTTAGTGTTCTGTTAATTCATCTCACACGGTTACATCTGTATTTCGTGGATCTCTTTGCTAGCCTTATTTCTGTGGAATCTGAGAACAGATATTTCGGATCCCTTTGAAGACTATAGGGCCAAAGGAAATATCCTCCGATAACAAAGAGAAAGAAGCTTTCTTATAAACTTCTTTGTGTTCTGTGAAATCATCTCACAGAGTTACAGCTTTTCCCTCAAGAAGCCTTTCGCTAAGACAGTTCTTGTGGAATTGGGAAAGTGATATTTGGAAGCCCATAGAGGGCTATGGTGAAAAAGGAAATATCCTCAGATGAAATCTGGAAAGAAGCTTTCTGAGGAACTGCTTAGTGTTCTGTTAATTCATCTCACAGAGTTACATCTTTATTTCGTGGATCTCTTTGCTAGCCTTATTTCTGTGGAATCTGAGAACAGATATTTCGGATCCCTTTGAAGACTATAGGGCCAAAGGAACTATCCTCCGATAACAAAGAGAAAGAAGCTTTCTGAGAAACTTCTTTGTGTTCTGTGAAATCATCTCACAGAGTTACAGCTTTCCCCTCAAGAAGCCTTTCGCTAAGACAGTTCTTGTGGAATTGGCAAAGTGATATTTTGAAGCCCATAGAGGGCTATGGTGAAAAAGGAAATATCCTCAGAAGAAATCTGGAAAGAAGCTTTCTGAGAAACTGCTCTGTGATGTGCGACTTCCACTCACAGAGTTACATCTGTATTTCGTGGATCTCTTTGCTAGCCTTATTTCTGTGGAATCTAAGAACAGATATTTCGGATCCCTTTGAAGACTATAGGGCCAAAGGAAATATCCTCCGATAACAAAGAGAAAGAAGCTTCCTGAGAAACTTCTTTGTGTTCTGTGAAATCATCTCACAGAGTTAAAGCTTTCCCCTCAAGAAGCCTTTCGCTAAGACAGTTCTTGTGGAATTGGCAAAGTGATATTTGGAAGCCCTTAGAGGACTATGTTGAAAAAGGAAATATCCTCAGATGAAATCTGGAAAGAAGCTTTCTGAGAAACTGCTTAGTGTTCTGTTAATTCATCTCACAGAGTTACATCTTTATTTCGTGGATCTCTTTGCTAGCCTTATTTCTGTGGAATCTGAGAACAGATATTTCGGATCCCTTTGAAGACTATAGGGCCAAAGGAAATATCCTCTGATAACAAAGAGAAAGATGCTTTCTGAGAAACTTCTTTGTGTTCTGTTAAATCATCTCACAGAGTTACAGCTTTCCCTTCAAGAAGCCTTTCGCTAAGACAGTTCTTGTGGAATTGGCAAGGTGATATTTGGAAGCCCCTAGAGGGCTATGGTGAAAAAGGAAATATCCTCAGAAGAAATCTGGAAAGAAGCTTTCTGAGAAACTGCTCTGTGATGTGTGACTTCCACTCACAGAGTTACATCTGTATTTCGTGGATCTCTTTGCTAGCCTTATTTCTGTGGAATCTGAGAACAGATATTTCGGATCCCTTTGAAGACTATAGGGCCAAAGGAAATATCCTCCGATAACAAAGAGAAAGAAGCTTTCTGAGAAACTTCTTTGTGTTCTTTGAAATCATCTCACAGAGTTACAGCTTTCCCCTCAAGAAGCCTTTCGCTAAGACAGTTCTTGTGGAATTGGCAAAGTCATATTTGGAAGCCCATAGAGTGCTATGGTGAAAAAGGAAATATCCTCAGATGAAATCTGGAAAGAAGCTTTCTGAGAAACTGCTTAGTGTTCTGTAAATTCATCTCACAGAGTTACATCTGTATTTCGTGGATGTATTTGCTAACTTTATTTCTGTGGAATCTGAGAATAGATATTTCGGATCCCTTTGAAGACTATAGGGCCAAAGGAAATATCCTCCGATAAGAAAGAGAAAGAAGCTTTCTGAGAAACTTCTTTGTGTTCTGTGAAATCATCTCACAGAGTTACAGCTTTCCCCTCAGGAAGCCTTTCGCTAAGACAGTTCTTGTGGAATTGGCAAAGTCATATTTGGAAGCCCATAGAGGGCTATGGTGAAAAAGGAAATATCCTCAGATGAAATCTGGAAAGAAGCTTTCTGAGAAACTGCTTAGTGTTCTGTTAATTCATGTCACACGGTTATTTCTGTATTTCGTGGATCTCTTTGCTAGCCTTATTTCTGTGGAATCTGAGAACAGATATTTCGGATCCCTTTGAAGACTATAGGGCCAAAGGAAATATCCTCCGATAACAAAGAGAAAGAAGCTTTCTGAGAAACTTCTTTGTGTTCTGTGAAATCATCTCACCGAGTTACAGCTTTTCCCTCAAGAAGCCTTTCGCTAAGACAGTTCTTGTGGAATTGGCACAGTGATATTTGGAAGCCCATAGAGGGCTATGGTGAAAAAGGAAATATCCTCAGATGAAATCTGGAAAGAAGCTTTCTAAGAAACTGCTCTGTGATGTGTGACTTCCACTCACAGAGTTACATCTGTATTTGGTGGATCTCTTTGCTAGCCTTATTTCTGTGGAATCTGAGAACAGATATTTCGGATCCCTTTGAAGACTATAGGGCCAAAGGAAATATCCTCCGATAACAAAGAGAAAGAAGCTTTCTGAGAAACTTCTTTGTGTTCTGTGAAATCATCTCACAGAGTTACAGCTTTTCCCTCAAGAAGCCTTTCGCTATGACAGTTCTTGTGGAATTGGCAAACTGATATTTGGAAGCCCATAGAGGGCTATGGTGAAAAAGGAAATATCCTCAGATGAAATCTGGAAAGAAGCTTTCTGAGGAACTGCTTAGTGTTCTGTTAATTCATCTCACAGAGTTACATCTGTATTTCGTGGATCTCTTTGCTAGCCTTATTTCTGTGGAATCTGAGAACAGATATTTCGGATCCCTTTGAAGACTATAGGGCCAAAGGAAATATCCTCCGATAACAAAGAGAAAGAAGCTTTCTGAGAAACTTCTTTGTGTTCTGTGAAATCATCTCACAGAGTTACAGCTTTCCCCTCAAGAAGCCTTTCGCTAAGACAGTTCTTGTGGAATAGGCAAAGTGATATTTGGAAGCCCTTAGAGGACTATGTTGAAAAAGGAAATATCCTCAGATGAAATCTGGAAAGAAGCTTTCTGAGAAACTGCTTAGTGTTCTGTTAATTCATCTCACAGAGTTACATCTGTATTTCGTGGATCTCTTTGCTAGCCTTATTTCTGTGGAATCTGAGAACAGATATTTCGGATCCCTTTGAAGACTATAGGGCAAAAGGAAATATCCTCTGATAACAAAGAGAAAGAAGCTTTCTGAGAAACTTCTTTGTGTTCTGTTAAATCATCTCACAGAGTTACAGCTTTCCCTTCAAGAAGCCTTTCGCTAAGACAGTTCTTGTGGAATTGGCAAGGTGATATTTGGAAGCCCCTAGAGGGCTATGGTGAAAAAGGAAATATCCTCAGAAGAAATCTGGAAAGAAGCTTTCTGAGAAACTGCTCTGTGATGTGTGACTTCCACTCACAGAGTTACATCTGTATTTCGTGGATCTCTTTGCTAGCCTTATTTCTGTGGAATCTGAGAACAGATATTTCGGATCCCTTTGAAGACTATAGGGCCAAAGGAAATATCCACCGATAACAAAGAGAAAGAAGCTTTCTGAGAAACTTCTTTGTGTTCTGTGAAATCATCTCACAGAGTTACAGCTTTCCCCTCAAGAAGCCTTTCGCTAAGACAGTTCTTGTGGAATTGGCAAAGTCATATTTGGAAGCCCATAGAGTGCTATGGTGAAAAAGGAAATATCCTCAGATGAAATCTGGAAAGAAGCTTTCTGAGAAACTGCTTAGTGTTCTGTAAATTCATCTCACAGAGTTACATCTGTATTTCGTGGATGTATTTGCTACCTTTATTTCTGTGGAATCTGAGAACAGATATTTCGGATCCCTTTGAAGACTATAGGGCCAAAGGAAATATCCTCCGATAACAAAGAGAAAGAAGCTTTCTGAGAAACTTCTTTGTGTTCTGTGAAACCATCTCACAGAGTTACAGCTTTCCCCTCAAGAAGCCTTTCGCTAAGACAGTTCTTGTGGAATTGGCAAAGTCATATTTGGAAGCCCATAGAGGGCTATGGTGAAAAAGGAAATATCCTCAGATGAAATCTGGAAAGAAGCTTTCTGAGAAACTGCTTAGTGTTCTGTTAATTCATGTCACACGGTTATTTCTGTATTTCGTGGATCTCTTTGCTAGCCTTATTTCTGTGGAATCTGAGAACAGATATTTCGGATCCCTTTGAGACTATAGGGCCAAAGGAAATATCCTCCGATAACAAAGAGAAAGAAGCTTTCTGAGAAACTTCTTTGTGTTCTGTGAAATCATCTCACAGAGTTACAGCTTTTCCCTCAAGAAGCCTTTCGCTATGACAGTTCTTGTGGAATTGGCAAAGTGATATTTGGAAGCCCATAGAGGGCTATGGTGAAAAAGGAAATATCCTCAGATGAAATCTGGAAAGAAGCTTTCTGAGGAACTGCTTAGTGTTCTGTTAATTCATCTCACAGAGTTACATCTGTATTTCGTGGATCTCTTTGCTAGCCTTATTTCTGTGGAATCTGAGAACAGATATTTCGGATCCCTTTGAAGACTATAGGGCCAAAGGAACTATCCTCCGATAACAAAGAGAAAGAAGCTTTCTGAGAAACTTCTTTGTGTTCTGTGAAATCATCTCACAGAGTTACAGCTTTCCCCTCAAGAAGCCTTTCGCTAGACATTTCTTGTGGAATTGGCAAAGTCATATTTGGAAGCCCTTAGAGTGCTATGGTGAAAAAGGAAATATCCTCAGATGAAATCTGGAAACAAGCTTTCTGAGAAACTGCTTAGTGTTCTGTAAATTCATCTCACAGAGTTACATCTGTATTTCGTGGATCTCTTCGCTAGCCTTATTTCTGTGGAATCTGAGAACAGATATTTCGGATCCCTTTGAAGACTATAGGGCCTAAGGAAATATCCTCCGATAACAAAGAGAAAGAAGCTTTCTGAGAAACTTCTTTGTGTTCTGTGAAATCATCTCACAGAGTTAAAGCTTTCCCCTTAAGAAGCCTTTCGCTAAGACAGTTCTTGTGGAATTGGCAAAGTGATATTTGGAAGCCCTTAGAGGACTATGTTGAAAAAGGAAATATCCTCAGATGAAATCTGGAAAGAAGCTTTCTGAGAAACTGCTTAGTGTTCTGTTAATTCATCTCACAGAGTTACATCTGTATTTCGTGGATCTCTTTGCTAGCCTTATTTCTGTGGAATCTGAGAACAGATATTTCGGATCCCTTTGAAGACTATAGGGCCAAAGGAAATATCCTCCGATAACAAAGAGAAAGAAGCTTTCTGAGAAACTTCTTTGTGTTCTGTGAAATCATCTCACAGAGTTACAGCTTTCCCCTCAAGAAGCCTTTCGCTAAGACAGTTCTTGTGGAATTGGCAAAGTCATATTTGGAAGCCCATAGAGGGCTATGGTGAAAAAGGAAATAGCCTCAGATGAAATCTGGAAAGAAGCTTTCTAAGAAACTGCTCTGTGATGTGTGACTTCCACTCACAGAGTTACATCTGTATTTGGTGGATCTCTTTGCTAGCCTTATTTCTGTGGAATCTGAGAACAGATATTTCGGATCCCTTTGAAGACTATAGGGCCAAAGGAAATATCCTCTGATAACAAAGAGAAAGAAGCTTTCTGAGAAACTTCTTTGTGTTCCGTTAAATCATCTCACAGAGTTACAGCTTTCCGTTCAAGAAGCCTTTCGCTAAGACAGTTCTTGTGGAATTGGCAAAGTGATATTTGGAAGCCCATAGAGGGCTATGGTGAAAAAGGAAATATCCTCAGAAGAACTCTGGAAAGAAGCTTTCTGAGAAACTGCTCTGTGATGTGTGACTTCCACTCACAGAGTTACATCTGTATTTCGTGGATCTCTTTGCTAGCCTTATTTCTGTGGAATCTGAGAACAGATATTTCGGATCCCTTTGAAGACTATAGGGCCAAAGGAAATATCCTCCGATAACAAAGAGAAAGAAGCTTTCTGAGAAACTTCTTTGTGTTCTGTGAAATCATCTCACAGAGTTACAGCTTTCCCCTCAAGAAGCCTTTCGCTAAGACAGTTCTTGTGGAATTGGCAAAGTCATCTTTGGAAGCCCATAGAGGGCTATGGTGAAAAAGGAAATATCCTCAGATGAAATCTGGAAAGAAGCTTTCTGAGAAACTGCTTAGTGTTCTGTTAATTCTAGTCACACGGTTACATCTGTATTTCGTGGATCTCTTTGCTAGCCTTATTTTTGTGGAATCTGAGAACAGATATTTTGGATCCCTTTGAAGACTATAGGGCCAAAGGAAATATCCTCCGATAACAAAGAGAAAGAAGCTTTCTGAGAAACTTCTTTGAGTTCTGTGAAATCATCTCACAGAGTTACAGCTTTTCCCTCAAGAAGCCTTTCGCTAAGACAGTTCTTGTGGAATTGGGAAAGTGATATTTGGAAGCCCATGGAGGGCTATGGTGAAAAAGGAAATATCCTCTGATGAAATCTGGAAAGAAGCTTTCTGAGGAACTGCTTAGTGTTCTGTTAATTCATCTCACAGAGTTACATCTGTATTTCGTGGATCTCCTTGCTAGCCTTATTTCTGTGGAATCTGAGAACAGATATTTCGGATCCCTTTGAAGACTATAGGGCCAAAGGAAATATCCTCCGATAACAAAGAGAAAGAAGCTTTCTGAGAAACTTCTTTGTGTTCTGTGAAATCATCTCACAGAGTTACAGCTTTCCCCTCAAGAAGCCTTCGGCTAAGACAGTTCTTGTGCAATTGGCAAAGTGATATTTGGAAGCCCATAGAGGGCTATGGTGAAAAAGGAAATATCCTCAGATGAAATCTGGAAAGAAGCTTTCTGAGAAACTGCTTAGTGTTCTGTTAATTCATCTCACAGAGTTACATCTGTATTTCGTGGATCTCTTTGCTAGCCTTATTTCTGTGGAATCTGAGAACAGATATTTCGGATCCCTTTGAAGGCTATGGGGCCAAAGGAAATATCCTCCGATAACAAAGAGAAAGAAGCTTTCTGAGAAACTTCTTTGTGTTCTGTGAAATCATCTCACAGAGTTACAACTTTTCCCTCAAGAAGCCTTTCGCTAAGACAGTTCTTGTGGAATTGGCAAAGTGATATTTGGAAGCCCATAGAGGGCTATGGTGAAAAAGGAAATATAATCAGATGAAATCTGGAAAGAAGCTTTCTGAGGAACTGCTTAGTGTTCTGTTAATTCATCTCACAGAGTTACATCTTTATTTTGTGGATCTCTTTGCTAGCCTTATTTCTGTGGAATCTGAGAACAGATATTTCGGATCCCTTTGAAGACTATAGGGCCAAAGGAACTATCCTCCGATAACAAAGAGAAAGAAGCTTTCTGAGAAACTTCTTTGTGTTCTGTGAAATCATCTCACAGAGTTACAGCTTTCCCCTCAAGAAGCCTTTCGCTAAGACAGTTCTTGTGGAATTGGCAAAGTGATATTTGGAAGCCCATAGAGGGCTATGGTGAAAAAGGAAATATCCTCAGATGAAATCTGGAAAGAAGCTTTCTGAGAAACTGCTTAGTGTTCTGTTAATTCATCTCAAAGAGTTATATCTGTATTTCGTGGATCTCTTTGCTAGCCTTATTTCTGTGGAATCTGAGAACAGATATTTCGGATCCCTTTGAAGACAATAGGGCCAAAGGAAATATCCTGCGATAACAAAGAGAAAGAATCTTTCTGAGAAACTTCTTTGTGTTCTGTGAAATCATCTCACAGAGTTACAGCTTTCCCCTCAAGAAGCCTTTCGCTAAGACAGTTCTTGTGCAATTGGCAAAGTGATATTTGGAAGCCCATAGAGGGCTATGGTGAAAAAGGAAATACCTTCAGATGAAATCTGGAAAGAAGCTTTCTGAGAAACTGCTCTGTGATGTGTGACTTCCACTCACAGAGTTACATCTGTATTTCGTGGATCTCTTTGCTAGCCTTATTTCTGTGGAATCTGAGAACAGATATTTCGGATCCTTTGAAGACTATAGGGCCAAAGGAAATATCCTCCGATAACAAAGAGAAAGAAGCTTTCTGAGAAACTTCTTTGTGTTCTGTGCAATCGTCTCACAGAGTTACAGCTTTCCCTGCAAGAAGCCTTTCACTAAGACAGTTCTTGTGGCATTGGCAAAGTGATATTTGGAAGCCCATAGAGGGCTATGGTGAAAAAGGAAATATCCTCAGATGAAATCTGGAAAGAAGCTTTCTGAGAAACTGCTTAGTGTTCTGTTAATTCATCTCACAGAGTTACATCTGTATTTCGTGGATCTCTTTGCTAGCCTTATTTCTGTGGTATCTGAGAACAGATATTTGGGATCCCTTTGAAGAATATAGGGCCAAAGGAAATATCCTCCGATAACAAAGAGAAAGAAGCTTTGTGAGAAACTTCTTTGTGTTCTGTGAAATCATCTCACAGAGTTACAGCTTTCCCCTCAAGAAGCCTTTCGCTAAGACAGTTCTTGTGGAATTGGCAAAGTCATATTTGGAAGCCCATAGAGTGCTATGGTGAAAAAGGAAATATCCTCAGATGAAATCTGGAAAGAAGCTTTCTGAGAAACTGCTTAGTGTTCTGTAAATTCATCTCACAGAGTTACATCTGTATTTCGTGGATATATTTGCTACCTTTATTTCTGTGGAATCTGAGAACAGATATTTCGGATCCCTTTGAAGACTATAGGGCCAAAGGAAATATCCTCCGATAACAAAGAGAAAGAAACTTTCTGAGAAACTTCTTTGTGTTCTGTGAAATCATCTCACAGAGTTACAGCTTTCTCCTCAAGAAGCCTTTCGCTAAGACAGTTCTTGTGGAATTGGCAAAGTGATATTTGGAAGCCCATAGAGGGCTATGGTGAAAAAGGAAATATCCTCATATGAAATCTGGAAAGAAGCTTTCTGAGAAACTGCTTAGTGTTCTGTTAATTCATGTCACACGGTTACATCTGTATTTCGTGGATCTCTTTGCTAGCCTTATTTCTGTGGAATCTGAGAACAGATATTTCGGATCCCTTTGAAGACTATAGGGCCAAAGGAAATATCCTCCGATAACAAAGAGAAAGAAGCTTTCTGAGAAACTTCTTTGTGTTCTGTGAAATCATCTCACAGAGTTACAGCTTTCCCTTCAAGAAGCCTTTCGCTAAGACAGTTCTTGTGGAATTGGCAAAGTGATAATTGGAAGCCCATAGAGGACTATGTTGAAAAAGGAAATATCCTCAGATGAAATCTGGAAAGAAGCTTTCTGAGAAACTGCTTAGTGTTCTGTTAATTCATCTCACAGAGTTACATCTGTATTTCGTGGATCTCTTTGTTAGCGTTATTTCTGTGGAATCTGAGAACAGATATTTCGGATCCCTTTGAAGACTATAGGGCCAAAGGAAATATCCTCCGATAACAAAGAGAAAGAAGCTCTCTGAGAAACTTCTTTGTGTTCTGTGAAATCATCTCACAGAGTTACAGCTTCCCCCTCAAGAAGCCTTTCGCTAGGACAGTTCTTGTGGAATTGGCAAAGTCATATTTGGAAGCCCATAGAGGGCTATGGTGAAAAAGGAAATAGCCTCAGATGAAATCTGGAAAGAAGCTTTCTAAGAAACTGCTCTGTGATGTGTGACTTCCACTCACAGAGTTACATCTGTATTTCGTGGATCTCTTTGCTAGCCTTATTTCTGTGGAATCTGAGAACAGAAATTTCGGATCCCTTTGAAGACTATAGGGCCAAAGGAAATATCCTCCGATAACAAAGAGAAAGAAGCTTTCTGAGAAAGTTCTTTGTGTTCTGTGAAATAATCTCACAGAGTTAAAGCTTTTCCCTCAAGAAGCCTTTCGCTAAGACAGTTCTTGTGGAATTGGCAAAGTGATATTTGGAAGCCCATAGAGGGCTATGGTGAAAAAGGAAATATCCTCAGATGAAATCTGGAAAGAAGCTTTCTGAGGAACTGCTTAGTGTTCTGTTAATTCATCTCACAGAGTTACATCTGTATTTCGTGGATCTCTTTGCTAGCCTTATTTCTGTGGAATCTGAGAACAGATATTTCGGATCCCTTTTAAGACTATAGGGCCAAAGGAAATATCCTCCGATAACAAAGAGAAAGAAGCTTTCTGAGAAACTTCTTTGTGTTCTGTGAAATCATCTCACAGATATACAACTTTTCCCTCAAGAAGCCTTTCGCTAAGACAGTTCTTGTGGAATTGGCAAAGTGATATTTGGAAGCCCATAGAGGGCTATGGTGAAAAAGGAAATATCCTCAGATGAAATCTGGAAAGAAGCTTTCTGAGGAACTGCTTAGTGTTCTGTTAATTCATCTCACAGAGTTACATCTTTATTTCGTGGATCTCTTTGCTAGCCTTATTTCTGTGGAATCTGAGAACAGATATTTCGGATCCCTTTGAAGACTATAGGGCCAAAGGAACTATCCTCCGATAACAAAGAGAAAGAAGCTTTCTGAGAAACTTCTTTGTGTTCTGTGAAATCATCTCACAGAGTTACAGCTTTCCCCTCAAGAAGCCTTTCGCTAAGACAGTTCTTGTGGAAATGGCAAAGTGATATTTGGAAGCCCTTAGAGGGCTATGGTGAAAAAGGAAATAACTTCAGATGAAATCTGGAAAGAAGCTTTCTGAGAAACTGCTCTATGATGTGTGACTTCCACTCACAGAGTTACATCTGTATTTCGTGGATCTCTTTGCTAGCCTTATTTCTGTGGAATCTGAGAACAGATATTTCGGATCCCTTTGAAGACTATAGGGCCAAAGGAAATATCCTCCGATAACAAAGAGAAAGAAGCTTTCTGAGAAACTTCTTTGTGTTCTGTGAAATCATCTCACAGAGTTACAACTTTTCCCTCAAGAAGCCTTTCGCTAAGACAGTTCTTGTGGAATTGGCAAAGTGATATTTGGAAGCCCATAGAGGGCTATGGTGAAAAAGGAAATATCCTCAGATGAAATCTGGAAAGAAGCTTTCTGAGGAACTGCTTAGTGTTCTGTTAACTCATCTCACAGAGTTACATCTTTATTTCGTGGATCTCTTTGCTAGCCTTATTTCTGTGGAATCTGAGAACAGATATTTCGGATCCTTTGAAGACTATAGGGCCAAAGGAAATATCCTCCGATAACAAAGAGAAAGAAGCTTTCTGAGAAACTTCTTTGTGTTCTGTGAAATCATCTCACAGAGTTACAGCTTTCCCCTCAAGAAGCCTTTCGCTAAGACAGTTCTTGTGGAATTGGCAAAGTGATATTTGGAAGCCCATAGAGGGCTATGGTGAAAAAGGAAATATCCTCAGATGAAATCTGGAAAGAAGCTTTCTGAGAAACTGCTTAGTGTTCTGTTAATTCATCTCACAGAGTTACATCTGTATTTGGTGGATCTCTTTGCTAGCCTTATTTCTGTGGAATCTGAGAACAGATATTTCGGATCCCTTTGAAGACTATAGGGACAAAGGAAATATCCTCCGATAACAAAGAGAAAGAAGCTTTCTGAGAAACTTCTTTGGGTTCTGTGAAATCATCTCACAGAGTTACAGCTTTCCCCTCAAGAAGCCTTTCGCTAAGACAGTTCTTGTGGAATTGGCAAAGTGATATTTGGAAGCCCATAGAGGGCTATGGTGAAAAAGGAAATATCCTCAGATGAAATCTGGAAAGAAGCTTTCTGAGAAACTGCTTAGTGTTCTGTTAATTCATCTCAAAGAGTTATATCTGTATTTCGTGGATCTCTTTGCTAGCCTTATTTCTGTGGAATCTGAGAACAGATATTTCGGATCCCTTTGAAGACTATAGGGCCAAAAGAAATATCCTGCGATAACAAAGAGAAAGAAGCTTTCTGAGAAACTTCTTTGTGTTCTGTGAAATCATCTCACAGAGTTACAGCTTTTCCCTCAAGAAGCCTTTCGCTAAGACAGTTCTTGTGGAATTGGCAAAGAGATATTTGGAAGCCCATAGAGGGCTATGGTGAAAAAGGAAATACCTTCAGATGAAATCTGGAAAGAAGCTTTCTGAGAAACTGCTCTGTGATGTGTGACTTCCACTGACAGAGTTACATATGTATTTCGTGGATCTCTTTGCTAGCCTTATTTCTGTGGAATCTGAGAACAGATATTTCGGATCCTTTGAAGACTATAGGGCCAAAGGAAATATCCTCCGATAACAAAGAGAAAGAAGCTTTCTGAGAAACTTCTTTGTGTTCTGTGAAATCGTCTCACAGAGTTACAGCTTTCCCTTCAAGAAGCCTTTCGCTAAGACAGTTCTTGTGGCATTGGCAAAGTGATATTTGGAAGCCCATAGAGGGCTATGGTGAAAAAGGAAATATCCTCAGATGAAATCTGGAAAGAAGCTTTCTGAGAAACTGCTTAGTGTTCTGTTAATTCTTCTCACAGAGTTACATCTGTATTTCGTGGATCTCTTTGCTAGCCTTATTTCTGTGGAGTCTGAGAACAGATATTTCGGATCCCTTTGAAGACTATAGGGCCAAAGGAACTATCCACCGATAACAAAGAGAAAGAAGCTTTCTGAGAAACTTCTTTGTGTTCTGTGAAATCATCTCACAGAGTTACAGCTTTCCCCTCAAGAAGCCTTTCGCTAAGACAGTTCTTGTGGAATTGGCAAAGTGATATTTGGAAGCCCATAGAGGGCTATGGTGAAAAAGGAAATATCCTCAGATGAAATCTGGAAAGAAGCTTTCTGAGAAACTGCTTAGTGTTCTGTTAATTCATCTCACAGAGTTACATCTGTATTTCGTGGATCTCCTTGCTAGCCTTATTTCTGTGGAATCTGAGAACAGATATTTCGGATCCCTTTGAAGACTATAGGGCCAAAGGAAATATCCTCCGATAACAAAGAGAAAGAAGCTTTCTGAGAAACTTCTTTGCGTTCTGTGAAATCATCTCACAGAGTTACAGCTTTCCCCTCAAGAAGCCTTTCGCTAAGACAGTTCTTGTGCAATTGGCAAAGTGATATTTGGAAGCCCATAGAGGGCTATGGTGAAAAAGGAAATATCCTCAGATGAAATCTGGAAAGAAGCTTTCTGAGAAACTGCTTAGTGTTCTGTTAATTCATCTCAAAGAGTTATATCTGTATTTCGTGGATCTCTTTGCTAGCCTTATTTCTGTGGAATCTGAGAACAGATATTTCGGATCCCTTTGAAGACTATAGGGCCAAAGGAAATATCCTGCGATAACAAAGAGAAAGAATCTTTCTGAGAAACTTCTTTGTGTTCTGTGAAATCATCTCACAGAGTTACAGCTTTCCCCTCAAGAAGCCTTTCGCTAAGACAGTTCTTGTGGAATTGGCAAAGTGATATTTGGAAGCCCATAGAGGGCTATGGTGAAAAAGGAAATAACTTCAGATGAAATCTGGAAAGAAGCTTTCTGAGAAACTGCTCTGTGATGTGTGACTTCCACTCACAGAGTTACATCTGTATTTCGTGGATCTCTTTGCTAGCCTTATTTCTGTGGAATCTGAGAACAGATATTTCGGATCCCTTTGAAGACTATAGGGCCAAAGGAAATATCCTCCGATAACAAAGAGAAAGAAGCTTTCTGAGAAACTTCTTTGTGTTCTGTGAAATCATCTCACAGAGTTACAACTTTTCCCTCAAGAAGCCTTTCGCTAAGACAGTTCTTGTGGAATTGGCAAAGTGATATTTGGAAGCCCATAGAGGGCTATGGTGAAAAAGGAAATATCCTCAGATGAAATCTGGAAAGAAGCTTTCTGAGGAACTGCTTAGTGTTCTGTTAATTCATCTCACAGAGTTACATCTTTATTTCGTGGATCTCTTTGCTAGCCTTATTTCTGTGGAATCTGAGAACAGATATTTCGGATCCCTTTGAAGACTATAGGGTCAAAGGAACTATCCTCCGATAACAAAGAGAAAGAAGCTTTCTGAGAAACTTCTTGGTGTTCTGTGAAATCATCTCACAGAGTTACAGCTTTCCCCTCAAGAAGCCTTTCGCTAAGACAGTTCTTGTGCAATTGGCAAAGTGATATTTGGAAGCCCATAGAGGGCTATGGTGAAAAAGGAAATATCCTCAGATGAAATCTGGAAAGAAGCTTTCTGAGAAACTGCTTAGTGTTCTGTTAATTCATCTCAAAGAGTTATATCTGTATTTCGTGGATCTCTTTGCTAGCCTTATTTCTGTGGAATCTGAGAACAGATATTTCGGATCCCTTTGAAGACTATAGGGCCAAAGGAAATATCCTGCGATAACAAAGAGAAAGAATCTTTCTGAGAAACTTCTTTGTGTTCTGTGAAATCATCTCACAGAGTTACAGCTTTCCCCTCAAGAAGCCTTTCGCTAAGACAGTTCTTGTGGAATTGGCAAAGTGATATTTGGAAGCCCATAGAGGGCTATGGTGAAAAAGGAAATAACTTCAGATGAAATCTGGAAAGAAGCTTTCTGAGAAACTGCTCTGTGATGTGTGACTTCCACTCACAGAGTTACATCTGTATTTCGTGGATCTCTTTGCTAGCCTTATTTCTGTGGAATCTGAGAACAGATATTTCGGATCCCTTTGAAGACTATAGGGCCAAAGGAAATATCCTCCGATAACAAAGAGAAAGAAGCTTTCTGAGAAACTTCTTTGTGTTCTGTGAAATCATCTCACAGAGTTACAACTTTTCCCTCAAGAAGCCTTTCGCTAAGACAGTTCTTGTGGAATTGGCAAAGTAATATTTGGAAGCCCATAGAGGGCAATGGTGAAAAAGGAAATATCCTCAGATGAAATCTGGAAAGAAGCTTTCTGAGGAACTGCTTAGTGTTCTGTTAATTCATCTCACAGAGTTACATCTTTATTTCGTGGATCTCTTTGCTAGCCTTATTTCTGTGGAATCTGAGAACAGATATTTCGGATCCCTTTGAAGACTATAGGGTCAAAGGAACTATCCTCCGATAACAAAGAGAAAGAAGCTTTCTGAGAAACTTCTTTGTGTTCTGTGAAATCATCTCACAGAGTTACAGCTTTCCCCTCAAGAAGCCTTTCGCTAAGACAGTTCTTGTGGAATTGGCAAAGTGATATTTGGAAGCCCATAGAGGGCTATGGTGAAAAAGGAAATATCCTCAGATGAAATCTGGAAAGAAGCTTTCTGAGAATCTGCTTAGTGTTCTGTTAATTCATCTCACAGAGTTACACCTGTATTTGGTGGATCTCTTTGCTAGCCTTATTTCTGTGGAATCTGAGAACAGAGATTTCGGATCCCTTTGAAGACTATAGGGCCAAAGGAAATATCCTCCGATAACAAAGAGAAAGAAGCTTTCTGAGAAACTTCTTTGTGTTCTGTGAAATCATCTCACAGAGTTACAGCTTTCCCCTCAAGAAGCCTTTCGCTAAGACAGTTCTTGTGCAATTGGCAAAGTGATATTTGGAAGCCCATAGAGGGCTATGGTGAAAAAGGAAATATCATCAGATGAAATCTGGAAAGAAGCTTTCTGAGAAACTGCTTAGTGTTCTGTTAATTCATCTCAAAGAGTTATATCTGTATTTCGTGGATCTCTTTGCTAGCCTTATTTCTGTGGAATCTGAGAACAGATATTTCGGATCCCTTTGAAGACTATAGGGCCAAAGGAAATATCCTGCGATAACAAAGAGAAAGAAGCTTTCTGAGAAACTTCTTTGTGTTCTGTGAAATCATCTCACAGAGTTACAGCTTTCCCCTCAATAAGCCTTTCGCTAGGACAGTTCTTGTGGAATTGGCAAAGTGATATTTGGAAGCCCATAGAGGGCTATGGTGAAAAAGGAAATACCTTCAGATGAAATCTGGAAAGAAGCTTTCTGAGAATCTGCTCTGTGATGTGTGACTTCCACTCACAGAGTTACATCTGTATTTCGTGGATCTCTTTGCTAGCCTTATTTCTGTGGAATCTGAGAACAGATATTTCGGATCCTTTGAAGACTATAGGGCCAAAGGAAATGTCCTCCGATAACAAAGAGAAAGAAGCTTTCTGAGAAACTTCTTTGTGTTCTGTGAAATCGTCTCACAGAGTTACAGCTTTCCCTTCAAGAAGCCTTTCGCTAAGACAGTTCTTGTGGCATTGGCAAAGTGATATTTCGAAGCCCATAGAGGGCTATGGTGAAAAAGGAAATATCCTCAGATGAAATCTGGAAAGAAGCTTTCTGAGAGACTGCTTAGTGTTCTGTTAATTCATCTCACAGAGTTACATCTATATTTCGTGGATCTCTTTGCTAGCCTTTTTTCTGTGGAATCTGAGAACAGATATTTCGGATGCCTTTGAAGACTATAGGGCCAAAGGAAATATCCTCCGATAACAAAGAGAAAGAAGCTTTCTGAGATACTTCTTTGTGTTCTGTGAAATCATCTCACAGAGTTACAGCTTTCCCCTCAAGAAGCCTTTCGCTAAGACAGTTCTTGTGGAATTGGCAAAGTCATATTTGGAAGCCCATAGAGTGCTATGGTGAAAAAGGAAATATCCTCAGATGAAATCTGGAAACAAGCTTTCTGAGAAACTGCTTAGTGTTCTGTAAATTCATCTCACAGAGGTACATCTGTATTTCGTGGATCTCTTTGCTAGCCTCATTTCTGTGGAATCTGAGAACAGATATTTCGGATCCCTTTGAAGACTATAGGGCCAAAGAAAATATCCTCCGATAACAAAGAGAAAGAAGCTTTCTGAGAAAGTTCTTTGTGTTCTGTGAAATCATCTCACAGAGTTAAAGCTTTCCCCTCAAGAAGCCTTTCGCTAAGACAGTTCTTGTGGAATTGGCAAAGTGATATTTGGAAGCCCTTAGAGGGCTATGGTGAAAAAGGAAATATCCTCAGATGAAATCTGGAAAGAAGTTTTCTGAGAAACTTCTTAGTGTTCTGTTAATTCATCTCACAAAGTTACATCTGTATTTCGTGGATCTCTTTGCTAGCCTTATTTCTGTGGAATCTGAGAACAGATATTTCGGATCCCTTTGAAGACTATAGGGCCAAAGGAAATATCCTCCGATAACAAAGAGAAAGAAGCTTTCTGAGAAACTTCTTTGTGTTCTGTGAAATCATCTCACAGAGTTACAGCTTTCCCCTCAAGAAGCCTTTCGCTAAGACAGTTCTTGTGGAATTGGCAAAGTGATATTTGGAAGCCCATAGAGGGCTATGGTGAAAAAGGAAATATCCTCAGATGAAATCTGGAAAGAAGATTTCTGAGAAACTGCTTAGTGTTCTGTTAATTCATCTCACAGAGTTACATCTGTATTTCGTGGATCTCTTTGCTAGCCTTATTTCTGTGGAATCTGAGAACAGATATTTCGGATCCCTTTGAAGACTATAGGGCCAAAGGAAATATCCTCCGATAACAAAGAGAAAGAAGCTTTCTGAGAAACTTCTTTGTGTTCTGTGAAATCATCTCACAGAGTTACAGCTATCCCCTCAAGAAGCCTTTCGCTAAGACAGTTCTTGTGGAATCGGCAAAGTCATATTTGGAAGCCCATAGAGTGCTATGGTGAAAAAGGAAATGTCCTCAGATGAAATCTGGAAAGAAGCTTTCTGAGAAACTGCTTAGTGTTCTGTAAATTCATCTCACAGAGTTACATCTGTATTTCGTGGATCTCTTTGCTAGCCTTATTTCTGTGGAATCTGAGAACAGATATTTCGGATCCCTTTGAAGACTATAGGGCCAAAGGAAATATTCTCCGATAACAAAGAGAAAGAAGCTTTCTGAGAAACTTCTTTGTGTTCTGTGAAATCATCTAACAGAGTTACAGCTTTCCCCTCAAGAAGCCTTTCGCTAAGACAGTTCTTGTGGAATTGGCAAAGTGATATTTGGAAGCCCATAGAGGGCTATGGTGAAAAAGGAAATATCCTCAGATGAAATCTGGAAAGAAGCTTTCTGAGAAACTGCTTAGAGTTCTGTTAATTCATGTCACACGGTTACATCTGTATTTCGTGGATCTCTTTGCTAGCCTTATTTCTGTGGAATCTGAGAACAGATATTTCGGATCCCTTTGAAGACTATAGGGCCAAAGGAAATATCCTCCGATAACAAAGAGAAAGAAGCTTTCTGAGAAACTTCTTTGTGTTCTGTGAAATCATCTCACAGAGTTACAGCATTCCCCTCAAGAAGCCTTTCGCTAGGACAGTTCTTGTGGAATTGGCAAAGTGATATTTGGAAGCCCATAGAGGGCTATGGTGAAAAAGGAAATATCCTCAGAAGAAATCTGGAAAGAAGCTTTCTGAGAAACTGCTCTGTGATGTGTGACTTCCACTCACAGAGTTACATCTGTATTTCGTGGATCTCTTTGCTAGCCTTATTTCTGTGGAATCTGAGAACAGATATTTCGGATCCCTTTGAAGACTATAGGGCCAAAGGAAATATCCTCCGATAACAAAGAGAAAGAAGCTTTCTGAGAAACTTCTTTGTGTTCTGTGAAATCATCTCACAGAGTTACAGCTTTTCCCTCAAGAAGCCTTTCGCTAAGACAGTTCTTGTGGAATTGGCAAAGTGATATTTGGAAGCCCATAGAGGGCTATGGTGAAAAAGGAAATATCCTCAGATGAAATCTGGAAAGAAGCTTTCTGAGGAACTGCTTAGTGTTCTGTTAATTCATCTCACAGAGTTACATCTGTATTTCGTGGATCTCTTTGCTAGCCTTATATCTGTGGAATCTGAGAACAGATATTTCGGATCCCTTTGAAGACTATAGGGCCAAAGGAACTATCCTCCGATAACAAAGAGAAAGAAGCTTTCTGAGAAACTTCTTTGTGTTCTTTGAAATCATCTCACTGAGTTACAGCTTTCCCCTCAAGAAGCCTTTCGCTAAGACAGTTCTTGTGGAATTGGCAAAGTGATATTTGGAAGCCCTTAGAGGACTATGTTGAAAAAGGAAATATCCTCAGATGAAATCTGGAAAGAAGCTTTCTGAGAAACTGCTTAGTGTTCTGTTAATTCATCTCACAGAGTTACATCTGTATTTCCTGAATCTCTTTGCTAGCCTTATTTCTGTGGAATCTGAGAACAGATATTTCGGATCCCTTTGAAGACTATAGGGCCAAAGGAAATATCCTGCTATAACAAAGAGAAAGAAGCTTTCTGAGAAACTTCTTTGGGTTCTGTGAAATCATCTCACAGAGTTACAGCTTTCCCCTCAAGAAGCCTTTCGCTAAGACAGTTCTTGTGGAATTGGCAAAGTGATATTTGGAAGCCCATAGAGGGCTATGGTGAAAAAGGAAATATCCTCAGATGAAATCTGGAAAGAAGCTTTCTGAGAAACTGCTCTGTGATATGTGACTTCCACTCACAGAGCTACATCTGTATTTCGTGTATCTCTTTGCTAGCCTTATTTCTGTGGATCTGAGAACAGATATTTCGGATCCCTTTGAAGACTATAGGGCCAAAGGAAATATCCTCCGATAACAAAGAGAAAGAAGCTTTCTGAGAAACTTCTTTGTGTTCTGTGAAATCAGCTCACAGAGTTACAGCTTTCCCCTCAAGCAGCCTTTCGCTAAGACAGTTCTTGTGGAATTGGCAAAGTGATATTTGGAAGCCCATAGAGGGCTATGGTGAAAAAGGAAATATCCTCAGATGAAATCTGGAAAGAAGCTTTCTGAGAAACTGCTTAGTGTTCTGTTAATTCATCTCACAGAGTTACATCTGTATTTCGTGGATCTCTTTGCTAGCCTTATTTTTGTGGCATCTGAGAACAGATATTTCGGATCCCATTGAAGTCTATAGGGCCAAAGGAAATATCCTCCGATAACAAAGAGAAAGAAGCTTTCTGAGAAACTTCTTTGTGTTCTGTGAAATCATCTCACAGAGTTACAGCTTTCCCCTCAAGAAGTCTTTCGCTAAGACAGTTCTTGTGGAATTGGCAAAGTGATATTTGGAAGCCCATAGAGGGCTATGGTGAAAAAGGAAATATCCTCAGATGAAATCTGGAAAGAAGCTTTCTGAGGAACTGCTTAGTGTTCTGTTAATTCATCTCACAGAGTTACCTCTGTATTTCCTGGATCTCTTTGCTAGCCTTATATCTGTGGAATCTGAGAACAGATATTTCGGATCCCTTTGAAGACTATAGGGCCAAAGGAACTATCCTCCGATAACAAAGAGAAAGAAGCTTTCTGAGAAACTTCTTTGTGTTCTTTGAAATCATCTCACAGAGTTACAGCTTTCCCCTCAAGAAGCCTTTCGCTAAGACAGTTCTTGTGGAATTGGCAAAGTGATATTTGGAAGCCCTTAGAGGACTATGTTGAAAAAGGAAATATCCTCAGATGAAATCTGGAAAGAAGCTTTCTGAGAAACTGCTTAGTGTTCTGTTAATTCATCTCACAGAGTTACATCTGTATTTCCTGAATCTCTTTGCTAGCCTTATTTCTGTGGAATCTGAGAACAGATATTTCGGATCCCTTTGAAGACTATAGGGCCAAAGGAAATATCCTGCTATAACAAAGAGAAAGAAGCTTTCTGAGAAACTTCTTTGGGTTCTGTGAAATCATCTCACAGAGTTACAGCTTTCCCCTCAAGAAGCCTTTCGCTAAGACAGTTCTTGTGGAATTGGCAAAGTGATATTTGGAAGCCCATAGAGGGCTATGGTGAAAAAGGAAATATCCTCAGATGAAATCTGGAAAGAAGCTTTCTGAGAAACTGCTCTGTGATATGTGACTTCCACTCACAGAGCTACATCTGTATTTCGTGTATCTCTTTGCTAGCCTTATTTCTGTGGATCTGAGAACAGATATTTCGGATCCCTTTGAAGACTATAGGGCCAAAGGAAATATCCTCCGATAACAAAGAGAAAGAAGCTTTCTGAGAAACTTCTTTGTGTTCTGTGAAATCAGCTCACAGAGTTACAGCTTTCCCCTCAAGCAGCCTTTCGCTAAGACAGTTCTTTTGGAATTGGCAAAGTGATATTTGGAAGCCCATAGAGGGCTATGGTGAAAAAGGAAATATCCTCAGATGAAATCTGGAAAGAAGCTTTCTGAGAAACTGCTTAGTGTTCTGTTAATTCATCTCACAGAGTTACATCTGTATTTCGTGGATCTCTTTGCTAGCCTTATTTTTGTGGCATCTGAGAAGAGATATTTCGGATCCCATTGAAGTCTATAGGGCCAAAGGAAATATCCTCCGATAACAAAGAGAAAGAAGCTTTCTGAGAAACTTCTTTGTGTTCTGTGAAATCATCTCACAGAGTTACAGCTTTCCCCTCAAGAAGTCTTTCGCTAAGACAGTTCTTGTGGAATTGGCAAAGTCATATTTGGAAGCCCATAGAGGGCTATGGTGAAAAAGGAAATATCCTCAGATGAAATCTGGAAAGAAGCTTTCTGAGAAACTGCTTAGTGTTCTGTTAATTCATCTCACAGAGTTACATCTGTATTTCGTGGATCTCTTTGCTAGCCTTATTTCTGTGGAATCTGAGAACAGATATTTCGGATCCCTTTGAAGACTATAGGGCCAAAGGAAATACCCTCTGATAACAAAGAGAAAGAAGCTGTCTGAGAAACTTCTTTGGGTTCTGTGAAATCATCTAACAGAGTTACAGCTTTCCCCTCAAGAAGCCTTTCGCTAAGAGAGTTCTTCTGGAATTGGCAAAGTGATATTTGGAAGCCCATAGAGGGCTATTGTGAAAAAGGAAATATCCACAGATGAAATATGGAAAGAAGCTTTCTGAGAAACTGCTCTGTGATGTGTGACTTCCACTCACGGAGTTACATCTGTATTTCGTGGATCTCTTTGCTAGCCTTATTTCTGTGGCATCTGAGAACAGATATTTCGGATCCCTTTGAAGTCTATAGGGCCAAAGGAAATATCCTCCGATAACAAAGAGAAAGAAGCTTTCTGAGAAACTTCATTGTGTTCTGTGAAATCATCTCACAGAGTTACAGCTTTCCCCCTCAAGAAGCCGTTCGCTAAGAGAGTTCTTCTGGAATTGGCAAAGTGATATTTGGAAGCCCATAGAGGGCTATGGTGAAAAAGGAAATATCCTCAGATGAAATCTGGAAAGAAGCTTTCTGAGAAACTGCTCTGTGATGTGTGACTTCCACTCACAGAGTTACATCTGTATTTCGTGGATCTCTATGCTAGCCTTATTTCTGTGGAATCTGAGAACAGATATTTCGGATCCCTTCGAAGACTATAGAGCCAAAGGAAATATACTCCGATAACAAAGAGAAAGAAGCTTTCTGAGAAACTTCTTTGTGTTCTGTGAAATCATCTCACAGAGTTACAGCTTTCCCCTCAAGGATCCTTTCGCTAAGACAGTTCTTGTGGAATTGGCAAAGTGATATTTGGAAGCCCATAGAGGGCTATGGTGAAAAAGGAAATATCCTCAGATGAAATCTGGAAAGAAGCTTTCTGAGAAACTGCTTAGTGTTCTGTTAATTCATCTCACAGAGTTACATCTGTATTTCCTGAATCTCTTTGCTAGCCTTATTTCTGTGGAATCTGAGAACAGATATTTCGGATCCCTTTGAAGAATATAGGGCCAAAGGAAATATCCTGCTATAACAAAGAGAAAGAAGCTTTCTGAGAAACTTCTTTGTGTTCTGTGAAATCATCTCACAGAGTTACAGCTTTCCCCTCAAGAAGCCTTTCGCTAAGACAGTTCTTGTGGAATTGGCAAAGTGATATTTGGAAGCCCTTAAAGGGCTATGGTGAAAGAGGAAATATCCTCAGATGAAATCTGGAAAGAAGCTTTCTGAGAAACTGCTCTGTGGTGTTTGACTTCCACTCACAGAGTTACATCTGTATTTCGTGGATCTCTTTGCTACCCTTATCTCTGTGGAATATGAGAAAAGATATTTCGGATCCCTTTGAAGACTACAGGGCCAAAGGAAATATCCTCTGATAACAAAGAGAAAGAAGCTATCTGAGAAACTTCTTTGTGTTCTGTGAAATCATCTCACAGAGTTACATCTTTCCCCTCAAGAAGCCTTTCGCTAAGACAGTTCTTGTAGAATTGTCAAAGTGATATTTGGAAGCCCATAGAGGGCTATGGTGATAAAGGAAGTATCCTCAGATGAAATCTGGAAAGAAGCTTTCTGATAAACTTCTTAGTGTTCTGTTAATTCATCTCACACAGTTACATCAGTATTTCGTGGATGTCTTTGCTAGCCTTATTTCTGTGGAATCTGAGAACAGATATTTCGGATCCCTTTGAAGACTATAGGGCCAGAGGAAATATCCTCCGATAACAAAGAGAAAGAAGCTTTCTGAGAAACTTCTTTGTGTTCTGTGAAATCATCTCACAGAGTTACAGCTTTCCCCTCAAGAAGCCTTTCGCTAAGACAGTTCTTGTGCAATTGGCAAAGTGATATTTGGAAGCCCATAGAGGGCTATGGTGAAAAAGGAAATATCCTCAGATGAAATCTGGAAAGAAGCTTTCTGAGAAACTGCTTAGTGTTCTGTTAATTCATCTCAAAGAGTTATATCTGTATTTCGTGGATCTCTTTGCTAGCCTTATTTCTGTGGAATCTGAGAACAGATATTTCGGATCCCTTTGAAGACTATAGGGCCAAAGGAAATATCCTGCGATAACAAAGAGAAAGAATCTTTCTGAGAAACTTCTTTGTGTTCTGTGAAATCATCTCACAGAGTTACAGCTTTCCCCTCAAGAAGCCTTTCGCTAAGACAGTTCTTGTGGAATTGGCAAAGTGATATTTGGAAGCCCATAGAGGGCTATGGTGAAAAAGGAAATAACTTCAGATGAAATCTGGAAAGAAGCTTTCTGAGAAACTGCTCTGTGATGTGTGACTTCCACTCACAGAGTTACATCTGTATTTCGTGGATCTCTTTGCTAGCCTTATTTCTGTGGAATCTGAGAACAGATATTTCGGATCCCTTTGAAGACTATAGGGCCAAAGGAAATATCCTCCGATAACAAAGAGAAAGAAGCTTTCTGAGAAACTTCTTTGTGTTCTGTGAAATCATCTCACAGAGTTACAACTTTTCCCTCAAGAAGCCTTTCGCTAAGACAGTTCTTGTGGAATTGGCAAAGTGATATTTGGAAGCCCATAGAGGGCTATGGTGAAAAAGGAAATATCCTCAGATGAAATCTGGAAAGAAGCTTTCTGAGGAACTGCTTAGTGTTCTGTTAATTCATCTCACAGAGTTACATCTTTATTTCGTGGATCTCTTTGCTAGCCTTATTTCTGTGGAATCTGAGAACAGATATTTCGGATCCCTTTGAAGACTATAGGGTCAAAGGAACTATCCTCCGATAACAAAGAGAAAGAAGCTTTCTGAGAAACTTCTTGGTGTTCTGTGAAATCATCTCACAGAGTTACAGCTTTCCCCTCAAGAAGCCTTTCGCTAAGACAGTTCTTGTGCAATTGGTAAAGTGATATTTGGAAGCCCATAGAGGGCTATGGTGAAAAAGGAAATATCCTCAGATGAAATCTGGAAAGAAGCTTTCTGAGAAACTGCTTAGTGTTCTGTTAATTCATCTCAAAGAGTTATATCTGTATTTCGTGGATCTCTTTGCTAGCCTTATTTCTGTGGAATCTGAGAACAGATATTTCGGATCCCTTTGAAGACTATAGGGCCAAAGGAAATATCCTGCGATAACAAAGAGAAAGAATCTTTCTGAGAAACTTCTTTGTGTTCTGTGAAATCATCTCACAGAGTTACAGCTTTCCCCTCAAGAAGCCTTTCGCTAAGACAGTTCTTGTGGAATTGGCAAAGTGATATTTGGAAGCCCATAGAGGGCTATGGTGAAAAAGGAAATAACTTCAGATGAAATCTGGAAAGAAGCTTTCTGAGAAACTGCTCTGTGATGTGTGACTTCCACTCACAGAGTTACATCTGTATTTCGTGGATCTCTTTGCTAGCCTTATTTCTGTGGAATCTGAGAACAGATATTTCGGATCCCTTTGAAGACTATAGGGCCAAAGGAAATATCCTCCGATAACAAAGAGAAAGAAGCTTTCTGAGAAACTTCTTTGTGTTCTGTGAAATCATCTCACAGAGTTACAACTTTTCCCTCAAGAAGCCTTTCGCTAAGACAGTTCTTGTTGAATTGGCAAAGTAATATTTGGAAGCCCATAGAGGGCAATGGTGAAAAAGGAAATATCCTCAGATGAAATCTGGAAAGAAGCTTTCTGAGGAACTGCTTAGTGTTCTGTTAATTCATCTCACAGAGTTACATCTTTATTTCGTGGATCTCTTTGCTAGCCTTATTTCTGTGGAATCTGAGAACAGATATTTCGGATCCCTTTGAAGACTATAGGGTCAAAGGAACTATCCTCCGATAACAAAGAGAAAGAAGCTTTCTGAGAAACTTCTTTGTGTTCTGTGAAATCATCTCACAGAGTTACAGCTTTCCCCTCAAGAAGCCTTTCGCTAAGACAGTTCTTGTGGAATTGGCAAAGTGATATTTGGAAGCCCATAGAGGGCTATGGTGAAAAAGGAAATATCCTCAGATGAAATCTGGAAAGAAGCTTTCTGAGAATCTGCTTAGTGTTCTGTTAATTCATCTCACAGAGTTACACCTGTATTTGGTGGATCTCTTTGCTAGCCTTATTTCTGTGGAATCTGAGAACAGAGATTTCGGATCCCTTTGAAGACTATAGGGCCAAAGGAAATATCCTCCGATAACAAAGAGAAAGAAGCTTTCTGAGAAACTTCTTTGTGTTCTGTGAAATCATCTCACAGAGTTACAGCTTTCCCCTCAAGAAGCCTTTCGCTAAGACAGTTCTTGTGCAATTGGCAAAGTGATATTTGGAAGCCCATAGAGGGCTATGGTGAAAAAGGAAATATCATCAGATGAAATCTGGAAAGAAGCTTTCTGAGAAACTGCTTAGTGTTCTGTTAATTCATCTCAAAGAGTTATATCTGTATTTCGTGGATCTCTTTGCTAGCCTTATTTCTGTGGAATCTGAGAACAGATATTTCGGATCCCTTTGAAGACTATAGGGCCAAAGGAAATATCCTGCGATAACAAAGAGAAAGAAGCTTTCTGAGAAACTTCTTTGTGTTCTGTGAAATCATCTCACAGAGTTACAGCTTTCCCCTCAATAAGCCTTTCGCTAGGACAGTTCTTGTGGAATTGGCAAAGTGATATTTGGAAGCCCATAGAGGGCTATGGTGAAAAAGGAAATACCTTCAGATGAAATCTGGAAAGAAGCTTTCTGAGAAACTGCTCTGTGATGTGTGACTTCCACTCACAGAGTTACATCTGTATTTCGTGGATCTCTTTGCTAGCCTTATTTCTGTGGAATCTGAGAACAGATATTTCGGATCCTTTGAAGACTATAGGGCCAAAGGAAATGTCCTCCGATAACAAAGAGAAAGAAGCTTTCTGAGAAACTTCTTTGTGTTCTGTGAAATCGTCTCACAGAGTTACAGCTTTCCCTTCAAGAAGCCTTTCGCTAAGACAGTTCTTGTGGCATTGGCAAAGTGATATTTCGAAGCCCATAGAGGGCTATGGTGAAAAAGGAAATATCCTCAGATGAAATCTGGAAAGAAGCTTTCTGAGAGACTGCTTAGTGTTCTGTTAATTCATCTCACAGAGTTACATCTATATTTCGTGGATCTCTTTGCTAGCCTTTTTTCTGTGGAATCTGAGAACAGATATTTCGGATGCCTTTGAAGACTATAGGGCCAAAGGAAATATCCTCCGATAACAAAGAGAAAGAAGCTTTCTGAGATACTTCTTTGTGTTCTGTGAAATCATCTCACAGAGTTACAGCTTTCCCCTCAAGAAGCCTTTCGCTAAGACAGTTCTTGTGGAATTGGCAAAGTCATATTTGGAAGCCCATAGAGTGCTATGGTGAAAAAGGAAATATCCTCAGATGAAATCTGGAAACAAGCTTTCTGAGAAACTGCTTAGTGTTCTGTAAATTCATCTCACAGAGGTACATCTGTATTTCGTGGATCTCTTTGCTAGCCTCATTTCTGTGGAATCTGAGAACAGATATTTCGGATCCCTTTGAAGACTATAGGGCCAAAGAAAATATCCTCCGATAACAAAGAGAAAGAAGCTTTCTGAGAAAGTTCTTTGTGTTCTGTGAAATCATCTCACAGAGTTAAAGCTTTCCCCTCAAGAAGCCTTTCGCTAAGACAGTTCTTGTGGAATTGGCAAAGTGATATTTGGAAGCCCTTAGAGGGCTATGGTGAAAAAGGAAATATCCTCAGATGAAATCTGGAAAGAAGTTTTCTGAGAAACTTCTTAGTGTTCTGTTAATTCATCTCACAAAGTTACATCTGTATTTCGTGGATCTCTTTGCTAGCCTTATTTCTGTGGAATCTGAGAACAGATATTTCGGATCCCTTTGAAGACTATAGGGCCAAAGGAAATATCCTCCGATAACAAAGAGAAAGAAGCTTTCTGAGAAACTTCTTTGTGTTCTGTGAAATCATCTCACAGAGTTACAGCTTTCCCCTCAAGAAGCCTTTCGCTAAGACAGTTCTTGTGGAATTGGCAAAGTGATATTTGGAAGCCCATAGAGGGCTATGGTGAAAAAGGAAATATCCTCAGATGAAATCTGGAAAGAAGATTTCTGAGAAACTGCTTAGTGTTCTGTTAATTCATCTCACAGAGTTACATCTGTATTTCGTGGATCTCTTTGCTAGCCTTATTTCTGTGGAATCTGAGAACAGATATTTCGGATCCCTTTGAAGACTATAGGGCCAAAGGAAATATCCTCCGATAACAAAGAGAAAGAAGCTTTCTGAGAAACTTCTTTGTGTTCTGTGAAATCATCTCACAGAGTTACAGCTATCCCCTCAAGAAGCCTTTCGCTAAGACAGTTCTTGTGGAATCGGCAAAGTCATATTTGGAAGCCCATAGAGTGCTACGGTGAAAAAGGAAATGTCCTCAGATGAAATCTGGAAAGAAGCTTTCTGAGAAACTGCTTAGTGTTCTGTAAATTCATCTCACAGAGTTACATCTGTATTTCGTGGATCTCTTTGCTAGCCTTATTTCTGTGGAATCTGAGAACAGATATTTCGGATCCCTTTGAAGACTATAGGGCCAAAGGAAATATTCTCCGATAACAAAGAGAAAGAAGCTTTCTGAGAAACTTCTTTGTGTTCTGTGAAATCATCTAACAGAGTTACAGCTTTCCCCTCAAGAAGCCTTTCGCTAAGACAGTTCTTGTGGAATTGGCAAAGTGATATTTGGAAGCCCATAGAGGGCTATGGTGAAAAAGGAAATATCCTCAGATGAAATCTGGAAAGAAGCTTTCTGAGAAACTGCTTAGAGTTCTGTTAATTCATGTCACACGGTTACATCTGTATTTCGTGGATCTCTTTGCTAGCCTTATTTCTGTGGAATCTGAGAACAGATATTTCGGATCCCTTTGAAGACTATAGGGCCAAAGGAAATATCCTCCGATAACAAAGAGAAAGAAGCTTTCTGAGAAACTTCTTTGTGTTCTGTGAAATCATCTCACAGAGTTACAGCATTCCCCTCAAGAAGCCTTTCGCTAGGACAGTTCTTGTGGAATTGGCAAAGTGATATTTGGAAGCCCATAGAGGGCTATGGTGAAAAAGGAAATATCCTCAGAAGAAATCTGGAAAGAAGCTTTCTGAGAAACTGCTCTGTGATGTGTGACTTCCACTCACAGAGTTACATCTGTATTTCGTGGATCTCTTTGCTAGCCTTATTTCTGTGGAATCTGAGAACAGATATTTCGGATCCCTTTGAAGACTATAGGGCCAAAGGAAATATCCTCCGATAACAAAGAGAAAGAAGCTTTCTGAGAAACTTCTTTGTGTTCTGTGAAATCATCTCACAGAGTTACAGCTTTTCCCTCAAGAAGCCTTTCGCTAAGACAGTTCTTGTGGAATTGGCAAAGTGATATTTGGAAGCCCATAGAGGGCTATGGTGAAAAAGGAAATATCCTCAGATGAAATCTGGAAAGAAGCTTTCTGAGGAACTGCTTAGTGTTCTGTTAATTCATCTCACAGAGTTACATCTGTATTTCGTGGATCTCTTTGCTAGCCTTATATCTGTGGAATCTGAGAACAGATATTTCGGATCCCTTTGAAGACTATAGGGCCAAAGGAACTATCCTCCGATAACAAAGAGAAAGAAGCTTTCTGAGAAACTTCTTTGTGTTCTTTGAAATCATCTCACAGAGTTACAGCTTTCCCCTCAAGAAGCCTTTCGCTAAGACAGTTCTTGTGGAATTGGCAAAGTGATATTTGGAAGCCCTTAGAGGACTATGTTGAAAAAGGAAATATCCTCAGATGAAATCTGGAAAGAAGCTTTCTGAGAAACTGCTTAGTGTTCTGTTAATTCATCTCACAGAGTTACATCTGTATTTCCTGAATCTCTTTGCTAGCCTTATTTCTGTGGAATCTGAGAACAGATATTTCGGATCCCTTTGAAGACTATAGGGCCAAAGGAAATATCCTGCTATAACAAAGAGAAAGAAGCTTTCTGAGAAACTTCTTTGGGTTCTGTGAAATCATCTCACAGAGTTACAGCTTTCCCCTCAAGAAGCCTTTCGCTAAGACAGTTCTTGTGGAATTGGCAAAGTGATATTTGGAAGCCCATAGAGGGCTATGGTGAAAAAGGAAATATCCTCAGATGAAATCTGGAAAGAAGCTTTCTGAGAAACTGCTCTGTGATATGTGACTTCCACTCACAGAGCTACATCTGTATTTCGTGTATCTCTTTGCTAGCCTTATTTCTGTGGATCTGAGAACAGATATTTCGGATCCCTTTGAAGACTATAGGGCCAAAGGAAATATCCTCCGATAACAAAGAGAAAGAAGCTTTCTGAGAAACTTCTTTGTGTTCTGTGAAATCAGCTCACAGAGTTACAGCTTTCCCCTCAAGCAGCCTTTCGCTAAGACAGTTCTTGTGGAATTGGCAAAGTGATATTTGGAAGCCCATAGAGGGCTATGGTGAAAAAGGAAATATCCTCAGATGAAATCTGGAAAGAAGCTTTCTGAGAAACTGCTTAGTGTTCTGTTAATTCATCTCACAGAGTTACATCTGTATTTCGTGGATCTCTTTGCTAGCCTTATTTTTGTGGCATCTGAGAACAGATATTTCGGATCCCATTGAAGTCTATAGGGCCAAAGGAAATATCCTCCGATAACAAAGAGAAAGAAGCTTTCTGAGAAACTTCTTTGTGTTCTGTGAAATCATCTCACAGAGTTACAGCTTTCCCCTCAAGAAGTCTTTCGCTAAGACAGTTCTTGTGGAATTGGCAAAGTGATATTTGGAAGCCCATAGAGGGCTATGGTGAAAAAGGAAATATCCTCAGATGAAATCTGGAAAGAAGCTTTCTGAGGAACTGCTTAGTGTTCTGTTAATTCATCTCACAGAGTTACCTCTGTATTTCCTGGATCTCTTTGCTAGCCTTATATCTGTGGAATCTGAGAACAGATATTTCGGATCCCTTTGAAGACTATAGGGCCAAAGGAACTATCCTCCGATAACAAAGAGAAAGAAGCTTTCTGAGAAACTTCTTTGTGTTCTTTGAAATCATCTCACAGAGTTACAGCTTTCCCCTCAAGAAGCCTTTCGCTAAGACAGTTCTTGTGGAATTGGCAAAGTGATATTTGGAAGCCCTTAGAGGACTATGTTGAAAAAGGAAATATCCTCAGATGAAATCTGGAAAGAAGCTTTCTGAGAAACTGCTTAGTGTTCTGTTAATTCATCTCACAGAGTTACATCTGTATTTCCTGAATCTCTTTGCTAGCCTTATTTCTGTGGAATCTGAGAACAGATATTTCGGATCCCTTTGAAGACTATAGGGCCAAAGGAAATATCCTGCTATAACAAAGAGAAAGAAGCTTTCTGAGAAACTTCTTTGGGTTCTGTGAAATCATCTCACAGAGTTACAGCTTTCCCCTCAAGAAGCCTTTCGCTAAGACAGTTCTTGTGGAATTGGCAAAGTGATATTTGGAAGCCCATAGAGGGCTATGGTGAAAAAGGAAATATCCTCAGATGAAATCTGGAAAGAAGCTTTCTGAGAAACTGCTCTGTGATATGTGACTTCCACTCACAGAGCTACATCTGTATTTCGTGTATCTCTTTGCTAGCCTTATTTCTGTGGATCTGAGAACAGATATTTCGGATCCCTTTGAAGACTATAGGGCCAAAGGAAATATCCTCCGATAACAAAGAGAAAGAAGCTTTCTGAGAAACTTCTTTGTGTTCTGTGAAATCAGCTCACAGAGTTACAGCTTTCCCCTCAAGCAGCCTTTCGCTAAGACAGTTCTTTTGGAATTGGCAAAGTGATATTTGGAAGCCCATAGAGGGCTATGGTGAAAAAGGAAATATCCTCAGATGAAATCTGGAAAGAAGCTTTCTGAGAAACTGCTTAGTGTTCTGTTAATTCATCTCACAGAGTTACATCTGTATTTCGTGGATCTCTTTGCTAGCCTTATTTTTGTGGCATCTGAGAACAGATATTTCGGATCCCATTGAAGTCTATAGGGCCAAAGGAAATATCCTCCGATAACAAAGAGAAAGAAGCTTTCTGAGAAACTTCTTTGTGTTCTGTGAAATCATCTCACAGAGTTACAGCTTTCCCCTCAAGAAGTCTTTCGCTAAGACAGTTCTTGTGGAATTGGCAAAGTCATATTTGGAAGCCCATAGAGGGCTATGGTGAAAAAGGAAATATCCTCAGATGAAATCTGGAAAGAAGCTTTCTGAGAAACTGCTTAGTGTTCTGTTAATTCATCTCACAGAGTTACATCTGTATTTCGTGGATCTCTTTGCTAGCCTTATTTCTGTGGAATCTGAGAACAGATATTTCGGATCCCTTTGAAGACTATAGGGCCAAAGGAAATACCCTCTGATAACAAAGAGAAAGAAGCTGTCTGAGAAACTTCTTTGGGTTCTGTGAAATCATCTAACAGAGTTACAGCTTTCCCCTCAAGAAGCCTTTCGCTAAGAGAGTTCTTCTGGAATTGGCAAAGTGATATTTGGAAGCCCATAGAGGGCTATTGTGAAAAAGGAAATATCCACAGATGAAATATGGAAAGAAGCTTTCTGAGAAACTGCTCTGTGATGTGTGACTTCCACTCACGGAGTTACATCTGTATTTCGTGGATCTCTTTGCTAGCCTTATTTCTGTGGCATCTGAGAACAGATATTTCGGATCCCATTGAAGTCTATAGGGCCAAAGGAAATATCCTCCGATAACAAAGAGAAAGAAGCTTTCTGAGAAACTTCATTGTGTTCTGTGAAATCATCTCACAGAGTTACAGCTTTCCCCCTCAAGAAGCCGTTCGCTAAGAGAGTTCTTCTGGAATTGGCAAAGTGATATTTGGAAGCCCATAGAGGGCTATGGTGAAAAAGGAAATATCCTCAGATGAAATCTGGAAAGAAGCTTTCTGAGAAACTGCTCTGTGATGTGTGACTTCCACTCACAGAGTTACATCTGTATTTCGTGGATCTCTATGCTAGCCTTATTTCTGTGGAATCTGAGAACAGATATTTCGGATCCCTTCGAAGACTATAGAGCCAAAGGAAATATACTCCGATAACAAAGAGAAAGAAGCTTTCTGAGAAACTTCTTTGTGTTCTGTGAAATCATCTCACAGAGTTACAGCTTTCCCCTCAAGGATCCTTTCGCTAAGACAGTTCTTGTGGAATTGGCAAAGTGATATTTGGAAGCCCATAGAGGGCTATGGTGAAAAAGGAAATATCCTCAGATGAAATCTGGAAAGAAGCTTTCTGAGAAACTGCTTAGTGTTCTGTTAATTCATCTCACAGAGTTACATCTGTATTTCCTGAATCTCTTTGCTAGCCTTATTTCTGTGGAATCTGAGAACAGATATTTCGGATCCCTTTGAAGAATATAGGGCCAAAGGAAATATCCTGCTATAACAAAGAGAAAGAAGCTTTCTGAGAAACTTCTTTGTGTTCTGTGAAATCATCTCACAGAGTTACAGCTTTCCCCTCAAGAAGCCTTTCGCTAAGACAGTTCTTGTGGAATTGGCAAAGTGATATTTGGAAGCCCTTAAAGGGCTATGGTGAAAGAGGAAATATCCTCAGATGAAATCTGGAAAGAAGCTTTCTGAGAAACTGCTCTGTGGTGTTTGACTTCCACTCACAGAGTTACATCTGTATTTCGTGGATCTCTTTGCTACCCTTATCTCTGTGGAATATGAGAAAAGATATTTCGGATCCCTTTGAAGACTACAGGGCCAAAGGAAATATCCTCTGATAACAAAGAGAAAGAAGCTATCTGAGAAACTTCTTTGTGTTCTGTGAAATCATCTCACAGAGTTACATCTTTCCCCTCAAGAAGCCTTTCGCTAAGACAGTTCTTGTAGAATTGTCAAAGTGATATTTGGAAGCCCATAGAGGGCTATGGTGATAAAGGAAGTATCCTCAGATGAAATCTGGAAAGAAGCTTTCTGATAAACTTCTTAGTGTTCTGTTAATTCATCTCACACAGTTACATCAGTATTTCGTGGATGTCTTTGCTAGCCTTATTTCTGTGGAATCTGAGAACAGATATTTCGGATCCCTTTGAAGACTATAGGGCCAGAGGAAATATCCTCCGATAACAAAGAGAAAGAAGCTTTCTGAGAAACTTCTTTGTGTTCTGTGAAATCATCTCACAGAGTTACAGCTTTCCCCTCAAGAAGCCTTTCGCTAAGACAGTTCTTGTGGAATTGGCAAAGTTATATTTGGAAGCCCATAGAGGGCTATGGTGAAAAAGGAAATATCCTCAGATGAAATCCGGGAAGTAGCTTTGTGAGAAACTGCTTAGTGTTCTGTGAATTCATCTCACAGAGTTACATCTGTATTTCGTGGATCTCTTGCTAGCCTTAATTCTGTGGAATCTGAGAACAGATATTTCGGATCCCTTTGAAGACTATAGGGCCAAAGGAAATATCCTCCGAAAACAAATAGAAAGAAGCTTTCTGAGAAACTTCTTTGTGTTCTGTGAAATCATCTCACAGAGTTACAGCTTTCCCCTCAAGAAGCCTTTCGCTAAGACAGTTCTTGTGGAATTGGCAAGGTGATATTTGGAAGCCCATAGAGGGCTATGGTGAAAAAGGAAATATCCTCTGATGAAATCTGGAAAGAAGCTTTCTGAGAAACTGCTTAGTGTTCTGTTAATTCATCTCACAGAGTTACATCTACATTTCGTAGAACTCTTTGCTAGCCTTATTTCTGTGGAAGCTGAGAACAGATATTTCGGATCCCTTTGAAGACTATAGGGCCAAAGGAAATATCCTCCGATAACAAAGAGAAAGAAGCTGTCTGAGAAACTTCTTTGTGTTCTGTGAAATCATCTCACAGAGTTACAGCTTTCCCCTCAAGAAGCCGTTCGCTAAGAGAGTTCTTCTGGAATTGGCAAAGTGATATTTGGAAGCCCATAGAGGGCTATGGTGAAAAAGGAAATATCCTCTGATGAAATCTGGAAAGAAGCTTTCTGAGAAACTGCCCTGTGATGTGTGACTTCCACTCACAGAGTTACATCTGTATTTCGTGGATCTCTTTGCTAGCCTTATTTCTGTGGAATCTGAGAACAGATATTTCGGATCCCTTCGAAGACTATAGAGCCAAAGGAAATATACTCCGATAACAAAGAGAAAGAAGCTTTCTGAGAAACTTCTTTGTGTTCTGTGAAATCATCTCACAGAGTTACAGCTTTGCCCTCAAGAATCCTTTCGCTAAGACAGTTCTTGTGGAATTGGCAAAGTGATATTTGGAAGCCCATAGAGGGCTATGGTGAAAAAGGAAATATCCTCAGATGAAATCTGGAAAGAAGCTTTCTGAGAAACTGCTTAGTGTTCTGTTAATTCATCTCACAGAGTTACATCTGTATTTCCTGAATCTCTTTGCTAGCCTTATTTCTGTGGAATCTGAGAACAGATATTTCGGATCCCTTTGAAGAATATAGGGCCAAAGGAAATATCCTGCTATAACAAAGAGAAAGAAGCTTTCTGAGAAACTTCTTTGTGTTCTGTGAAATCATCTCACAGAGTTACAGCTTTCCCCTCAAGAAGCCTTTCGCTAAGACAGTTCTTGTGGAATTGGCAAAGTGATATTTGGAAGCCCTTAAAGGGCTATGGTGAAAGAGGAAATATCCTCAGATGAAATCTGGAAAGAAGCTTTCTGAGAAACTGCTCTGTGGTGTTTGACTTCCACTCACAGAGTTACATCTGTATTTCGTGGATCTCTTTGCTACCCTTATCTCTGTGGAATATGAGAAAAGATATTTCGGATCCCTTTGAAGACTACAGGGCCAAAGGAAATATCCTCTGATAACAAAGAGAAAGAAGCTATCTGAGAAACTTCTTTGTGTTCTGTGAAATCATCTCACAGAGTTACATCTTTCCCCTCAAGAAGCCTTTCGCTAAGACAGTTCTTGTAGAATTGGCAAAGTGATATTTGGAAGCCCATAGAGGGCTATGGTGATAAAGGAAGTATCCTCAGATGAAATCTGGAAAGAAGCTTTCTGATAAACTGCTTAGTGTTCTGTTAATTCATCTCACAGAGTTACATCAGTATTTCGTGGATGTCTTTGCTAGCCTTATTTCTGTGGAATCTGAGAACAGATATTTCGGATCCCTTTGAAGACTATAGGGCCAAAGGAAATATACTCCGAAAACAAAGAGAAAGAAGCTTTCTGAGAAACTTCTTTGTGTTCTGTGAAATCATCTCACAGAGTTACAGCTTTCCCCTCAAGAAGCCTTTCGCTAAGACAGTTCTTGTGGAATTGGCAAAGTGATATTTGGAAGCCCATAGAGGGCTATGGTGAAAAAGGAAATATCCTCAGATGAAATCTGGGAAGTAGCTTTGTGAGAAACTGCTTAGTGTTCTGTGAATTCATCTCACAGAGTTACATCTGTATTTCGTGGATCTCTTCCAAGCCTTATTTCTGTGGAATCTGAGAACAGATATTTCGGATCCCTTTGAAGACTATAGGGCCAAAGGAAATATCCTCCGAAAACAAATAGAAAGAAGCTTTCTGAGAAACTTCTTTGTGTTCTGTGAAATCATCTCACAGAGTTACAGCTTTCCCCTCAAGAAGCCTTGCGATAAGACAGTTCTTGTGGAATTGGCAAAGTGATATTTGGAAGCCCATAGAGGGCTATGGTGAAAAAGGAAATATCCTCTGATGAAATCTGGAAAGAAGCTTTCTGAGAAACTGCTTAGTGTTCTGTTAATTCATCTCACAGAGTTACATCTACATTTCGTGGATCTCTTTGCTAGCCTTATTTCTGTGGAATCTGAGAACAGATATTTCGGATCCCTTTGAAGACTATATTGCCAAAGGAAATATCCTCCGATAACAAAGAGAAAGAAGCTGTCTGAGAAACTTCTTTGTGTTCTGTGAAATCATCTCACAGAGTTACAGGTTTCCCCTCAAGAAGCCTTTCGCTAAGACAGTTCTTGTGGAATTGGCAAAGTGATATTTGAAAGCCCCTAGAGGGCTATGGTGAAAAAGGAAATATCCTCAGATGAAATCTGGAAAGAATCTTTCTGAGAAACTGCTCTGTGATGTGTGACTTCCACGCACGGAGTTACATCTGTATTTCGTGGATCTCTTTGCTAGCCTTATTTCTGTGGAATCTGAGAACAGATATGTCGGATCCCTTCGAAGACTACAGGGCCAAAGGAAATATACTCCGATAACAAAGAGAAAGAAGCTTTCTGAGAAACTTCTTTGTGTTCTGTGAAATCATTTCACAGAGTTACAGCTTTCCCCTCAAGAAGCCTTTCGCTAAGACAGTTCTTGTGGAATTGGCAAAGTGATATTTGGAAGCCCATAGAGGGCTATGGTGAAAAAGGAAATATCCTCAGATGAAATCTGGAATGAAGCTTTCTGAGAAACTGCTTAGTGTTCTGTTAATTCATCTCACAGAGTTACATCTGTATTTCGTGGATCTCATTGCTAGCCTTATTTCTGTGGAATCTGAGAACAGATATTTCGGATCCCTTTGAAGACTATAGGGCCAAAGGAAATATCCTCCGATAACAAAGAGAAAGAAGCTTTCTGAGAAACTTCTTTGTGTTCTTTGAAATCATCTCACAGAATTACAGCTTTCCCCTCAAGAAGCCTCTCGCAAAGACAGTTCTTGTGGAATTGGCAAAGTGATATTTGGAAGCGCATAGAGGGCTATGGTGAAAAAGGAAATACCTTCAGATGAAATCTGGAAAGAAGCTTTCTGAAAACTGCTCTGTGATGTGTGACTTCCACTCACAGAGTTACATCTGTATTTCGTGTATCTCTTTGCTAGCCTTATTTCTGTGGAATCTGAGAACAGATATTTCGGATCCTTTGAAGACTATAGGGCCAAAGGAAATATCCTCCGATAACAAAGAGAAAGAAGCTTTCTGAGAAACTTCTTTGTGTTCTGTGAAATCGTCTCACAGAGTTACAGATTTCCCTTCAAGAAGCTTTCGCTAAGACAGTTCTTGTGGCATTGGCAAAGTGATATTTGGAAGCCCATAGAGGGCTATGGTGAAAAAGGAAATATCCTCAGATGAAATCTGGAAAGAAGCTTTCTGAGAAACTGCTTAGTGTTCTGTTAATTCATCTCACAGAGTTACATCTGTATTTCGTGGATCTCTTTGCTAGCCTTATTTCTGTGGAATCTGAGAACAGATATTTCGGATCCCTTTGAAGAATATAGGGCCAAAGGAAATATCCTCCGATAACAAAGAGAAAGAAGCTTTGTGAGAAACTTCTTTGTGTTATGTGAAATCATCTCACAGAGTTACAGCTTTCCCCTCAAGAAGACTTTCGCTAAGACAGTTCTTGTGGAATTGGCAAAGTCATATTTGGAAGCCCATAGAGTGCTATGGTGAAAAAGGAAATATCCTCAGATGAAATCTGGAAACAAGCTTTCTGAGAAACTGCTTAGTGTTCTGTAAATTCATCTCACAGAGTTACATCTGTATTTCGTGTATCTCTTTGCTAGCCTTATTTCTGTGGAATCTGAGAACAGATATTTCGGATCCCTTTGAAGACTATAGGACCAAAGGAAATATCCTCCGATAACAAAGAGAAAGAAGCTTTCTGAGAAACTTCTTTGTGTTCTGTGAAATCATCTCACAGAGTTACAGCTTTCCCCTCAAGAAGCCGTTCGCTAAGAGAGTTCTTCTGGAATTGGCAAAGTGATATTTGGAAGCCCATAGAGGGCTATGGTGAAAAAGGAAATATCCTTTGATGAAATCTGGAAAGAAGCTTTCTGAGAAACTGCTCTGTGATGTGTGACTTCCACTCACAGAGTTACATCTGTATTTCGTGGATCTCTTTGCTAGCCTTATTTCTGTGGAATCTGAGAACAGATATTTCGGATCCCTTCGAAGACTATAGAGCCAAAGGAAATATACTCCGATAACAAAGAGAAAGAAGCTTTCTGAGAAACTTCTTTGTGTTCTGTGAAATCATCTCACAGAGTTACAGCTTTCCCCTCAAGAATCCTTTCGCTAAGACAGTTCTTGTGGAATTGGCAAAGTGATATTTGGAAGCCCATAGAGGGCTATGGTGAAAAAGGAAATATCCTCAGATGAAATCTGGAAAGAAGCTTTCTGAGAAACTGCTTAGTGTTCTGTTAATTCATCTCACAGAGTTACATCTGTATTTCCTGAATCTCTTTGCTAGCCTTATTTCTGTGGAATCTGAGAACAGATATTTCGGATCCCTTTGAAGAATATAGGGCCAAAGGAAATATCCTGCTATAACAAAGAGAAAGAAGCTTTCTGAGAAACATCTTTGTGTTCTGTGAAATCATCTCACAGAGTTACAGCTTTCCCCTCAAGAAGCCTTTCGCTAAGACAGTTCTTGTGGAATTGGCAAAGTGATATTTGGAAGCCCTTAAAGGGCTATGGTGAAAGAGGAAATATCCTCAGATGAAATCTGGAAAGAAGCTTTCTGAGAAACTGCTCTGTGGTGTTTGACTTCCACTCACAGAGTTACATCTGTATTTCGTGGATCTCTTTGCTACCCTTATCTCTGTGGAATATGAGAAAAGATATTTCGGATCCCTTTGAAGACTACAGGGCCAAAGGAAATATCCTCTGATAACAAAGAGAAAGAAGCTATCTGAGAAACTTCTTTGTGTTCTGTGAAATCATCTCACAGAGTTACATCTTTCCCCTCAAGAAGCCTTTCGCTAAGACAGTTCTTGTAGAATTGGCAAAGTGATATTTGTAAGCCCATAGAGGGCTATGGTGATAAAGGAAGTATCCTCAGATGAAATCTGGAAAGAAGCTTTCTGATAAACTGCTTAGTGTTCTGTTAATTCATCTCACAGAGTTACATCAGTATTTCGTGGATGTCTTTGCTAGCCTTATTTCTGTGGAATCTGAGAACAGATATTTCGGATCCCTTTGAAGACTATAGGGCCAGAGGAAATATCCTCCGATAACAAAGAGAAAGAAGCTTTCTGAGAAACTTCTTTGTGTTCTGTGAAATCATCTCACAGAGTTACAGCTTTCCCCTCAAGAAGCCTTTCGCTAAGACAGTTCTTGTGGAATTGGCAAAGTGATATTTGGAAGCCCATAGAGGGCTATGGTGAAAAAGGAAATATCCTCAGATGAAATCTGGGAAGTAGCTTTGTGAGAAACTGCTTAGTGTTCTGTGAATTCATCTCACAGAGTTACATCTGTATTTCGTGGATCTCTTGCTAGCCTTATTTCTGTGGAATCTGGGAACAGATATTTCGGAACCCTTTGAAGACTATAGGGCCAAAGGAAATATCCTCCGAAAACAAATAGAAAGAAGCTTTCTGAGAAACTTCTTTGTGTTCTGTGAAATCATCTCACAGAGTTACAGCTTTCCCCTCAAGAAGCCTTTCGCTAAGACAGTTCTTGTGGAATTGGCAAAGTGATATTTGGAAGCCCATAGAGGGCTATGGTGAAAAAGGAAATATCCTCTGATGAAATCTGGAAAGAAGCTTTCTGAGAAACTGCTTAGTGTTCTGTTAATTCATCTCACAGAGTTACATCTACATTTCGTGGATCTCTTTGCTAGCCTTATTTCTGTGGAATCTGAGAACAGATATTTCGGATCCCTTTGAAGACTATAGGGCCAAAGGAAATATCCTCCGATAACAAAGAGAAAGAAGCTGTCTGAGAAACTTCTTTGTGTTCTGTGAAATCATCTCACAGAGTTACAGCTTTCCCCTCAAGAAGCCGTTCGCTAAGAGAGTTCTTCTGGAATTGGCAAAGTGATATTTGGAAGCCCATAGAGGGCTATGGTGAAAAAGGAAATATCCTCTGATGAAATCTGGAAAGAAGCTTTCTGAGAAACTGCTCTGTGATGTGTGACTTCCACTCACAGAGATACATCTGTATTTCGTGGATCTCTTTGCTAGCCTTATTTCTGTGGAATCTGAGAACAGATATTTCGGATCCCTTCGAAGACTATAGAGCCAAAGGAAATATACTCCGATAACAAAGAGAAAGAAGCTTTCTGAGAAACTTCTTTGTGTTCTGTGAAATCATCTCACAGAGTTACAGCTTTCCCCTCAAGAATCCTTTCGCTAAGACAGTTCTTGTGGAATTGGCAAAGTGATATTTGGAAGCCCATAGAGGGCTATGGTGAAAAAGGAAATATCCTCAGATGAAATCTGGAAAGAAGCTTTCTGAGAAACTGCTTAGTGTTCTGTTAATTCATCTCACAGAGTTACATCTGTATTTCCTGAATCTCTTTGCTAGCCTTATTTCTGTGGAATCTGAGAACAGATATTTCGGATCCCTTTGAAGAATATAGGGCCAAAGGAAATATCCTGCTATAACAAAGAGAAAGTAGCTTTCTGAGAAACTTCTTTGTGTTCTGTGAAATCATCTCACAGAGTTACAGCTTTCCCCTCAAGAAGCCTTTCGCTAAGACAGTTCTTGTGGAATTGGCAAAGTGATATTTGGAAGCCCTTAAAGGGCTATGGTGAAAGAGGAAATATTCTCAGATGAAATCTGGAAAGAACCTTTCTGAGAAACTGCTCTGTGGTGTTTGACTTCCACTCACAGAGTTACATCTGTATTTCGTGGATCTCTTTGCTACCCTTATCTCTGTGGAATATGAGAAAAGATATTTCAGATCCCTTTGAAGACTACAGGGCCAAAGGAAATATCCTCCGATAACAAAGAGAAAGAAGCTATCTGAGAAACTTCTTTGTGTTCTGTGAAATCATCTCACAGAGTTACATCTTTCCCCTCAAGAAGCCTTTCGCTAAGACAGTTCTTGTAGAATTGGCAAAGTGATATTTGGAAGCCCATAGAGGGCTATGGTGATAAAGGAAGTATCCTCAGATGAAATCTGGAAAGAAGCTTTCTGATAAACTGCTTAGTGTTCTGTTAATTCATCTCACAGAGTTACATCAGTATTTCGTGGATGTCTTTGCTAGCCTTATTTCTGTGGAATCTGAGAACAGATATTTCGGATCCCTTTGAAGACTATAGGGCCAGAGGAAATATCCTCCGATAACAAAGAGAAAGAAGCTTTCTGAGAAACTTCTTTGTGTTCTGTGAAATCATCTCACAGAGTTACAGCTTTCCCCTCAAGAAGCCTTTCGCTAAGACAGTTCTTGTGGAATTGGCAAAGTGATATTTGGAAGCCCATAGAGGGCTATGGTGAAAAAGGAAATATCCTCAGATGAAATCTGGGAAGTAGCTTTGTGAGAAACTGCTTAGTGTTCTGTGAATTCATCTCACAGAGTTACATCTGTATTTCGTGGATCTCTTGCTAGCCTTATTTCTGTGGAATCTGAGAACAGATATTTCGAATCCCTTTGAAGACTATAGGGCCAAAGGAAATAACCTCCGAAAACAAATAGAAAGAAGCTTTCTGAGAAACTTCTTTGTGTTCTGTGAAATCATCTCACAGAGTTACAGCTTTCCCCTCAAGAAGCCTTTCGCTAAGACAGTTCTTGTGGAATTGGCAAAGTGATATTTGGAAGCCCATAGAGGGCTACGGTGAAAAAGGAAATATCCTCTGATGAAATCCGGAAAGAAGCTTTCTGAGAAACTGCTTAGTGTTCTGTTAATTCATCTCACAGAGTTACATCTACATTTCGTGGATCTCTTTGCTAGCCTTATTTCTGTGGAATCTGAGAACAGATATTTCGGATCCCTTTGAAGACTATAGGGCCAAAGGAAATATCCTCCGATAACAAAGAGAAAGAAGCTTTCTGAGAAACTTCTTTGTGTTCTGTGAAATCATCTCACAGAGTTACAGGTTTCCCCTCAAGAAGCCTTTCGCTAAGACAGTTCTTGTGGAATTGGCAAAGTGATATTTGAAAGCCCCTAGAGGGCTATGGTGAAAAAGGAAATATCCTCAGATGAAATCTGGAAAGAAGCTTTCTGAGAAACTGCTCTGTGATGTGTGACTTCCACTCACGGAGTTACATCTGTATTTCGTGGATCTCTTTGCTAGCCTTATTTCTGTGGAATCTGAGAACAGATATTTCTGATCCTTTGAAGACTATAGGGCCAAAGGAAATATCCTCCGATAACAAAGAGAAAGAAGCTTTCTGAGAAACTTCTTTGTGTTCTGTGAAATCGTCTCACAGAGTTACAGATTTCCCTTCAAGAAGCTTTCGCTAAGACAGTTCTTGTGGCATTGGCAAAGTGATATTTGGAAGCCCATAGAGGGCTATGGTGAAAAAGGAAATATCCTCAGATGAAATCTGGAAAGAAGCTTTCTGAGAAACTGCTCTGTGATGTGTGACTTCCACTCACAGAGTTACATCTGTATTTCGTGGATCTCTTTGCTAGCCTTATTTCTGTGGAATCTGAGAACAGATATTTCGGATCCCTTTGAAGACTATAGGGCCAAAGGAAATATCCTCCGATAAAAAAGAGAAAGAAGCTTTCTGAGAAACTTCTTTGTGTTCTGTGAAATCATCTCACAGAGTTACAGCTTTTCCCTCAAGAAGCCTTTCGCTAAGACAGTTCTTGTGGAATTGGCAAAGTGATATTTGGAACCCCATAGAGGGCTATGGTGAAAAAGGAAATATCCTCAGATGAAATCTGGAAAGAAGCTTTCTGAGGAACTGCTTAGTGTTCTGTTAATTCATCTCACAGAGTTACATCTGTATTTCGTGGATCTCTTTGCTAGCCTTATTTCTGTGGAATCTGAGAACAGATATTTCGGATCCCTTTGAAGACTATAGGGCCAAAGGAAATATCCTCCGATAACAAAGAGAAAGAAGCTTTCTGAGAAACTTCTTTGTGTTCTGTGAAATCATCTCACAGAGTTACAGCTTTCCCCTCAAGAAGCCTTTCGCTAGGACAGTTCTTGTGGAATTCGCAAAGTCATATTTGGAAGCCCATAGAGGGCTATGGTGAAAAAGGAAATAGCCTCAGATGAAATCTGGAAAGAATCTTTCTAAGAAACTGCTCTGTGATGTGTGACTTCCACTCACAGAGTTACATCTGTATTTCGTGGATCTCTTTGCTAGCCTTATTTCTGTGGAATCTGAGAACAGATATTTCGGATCCCTTTGAAGACTATAGGGCCAAAGGAAATATCCTCCGATAACAAAGAGAAAGAAGCTTTCTGAGAAACTTCTTTGTGTTCTGTGAAATCATCTCACAGAGTTACAGCTTTCCCCTCAAGAAGCCTTTCGCTAAGACAGTTCTTGTGGAATTGGCAAAGTGATATTTGGAAGCCCATAGAGGGCTATTGTGAAAAAGGAAATATCCTCAGATGAAATCTGGGAAGTAGCTTTGTGAGAAAATGCTTAGTGTTCTGTGAATTCATCTCACAGAGTTACATCTGTATTTCGTGGATCTCTTGCTAGCCTTATTTCTGTGGAATCTGAGAACAGATATTTCGGATCCCTTTGAAGACTATAGGGCCAAAGGAAATATCCTCCGAAAACAAATAGAAAGAAGCTTTCTGAGAAACTTCTTTGTGTTCTGTGAAATCATCTCACCGAGTTACAGCTTTCCCCTCAAGAAGCCTTTCGCTAAGACAGTTCTTGTGGAATTGGCAAAGTGATATTTGGAAGTCCATAGAGGGCTATGGTGAAAAAGGAAATATCCTCTGATGAAATCTGGAAAGAAGCTTTCTGAGAAACTGCTTAGTGTTCTGTTAATTCATCTCACAGAGTTACATCTGCATTTCGTGGATCTCTTTGCTAGCCTTATTTCTGTGGAATCTGAGAACAGATATTTCGGATCCCTTTGAAGACTATAGGGCCAAAGGAAATATCCTCCGATAACAAAGAGAAAGAAGCTGTCTGAGAAACTTCTTTGTGTTCTGTGAAATCATCTCAGAGAGTTACAGGTTTCCCCTCCAGAAGCCTTTCGCTAAGACAGTTCTTGTGGAATTGGCAAAGTGATATTTGGAAGCCCATAGAGGGCTATGGTGAAAAAGGAAATATCCTCAGATGAAATCTGGAAAGAAGCTTTCTGAGAAACTGCTCTGTGATGTGTGACTTCCACTCACGGAGTTACATCTGTATTTCGTGGATCTCTTTGCTAGCCTTATTTCTGTGGCATCTGAGAACAGATATTTCGGATCCCATTGAAGTCTATAGGGCCAAAGGAAATATCCTCCGATAACAAAGAGAAAGAAGCTTTCTGAGAAACTTCTTTGTGTTCTGTGAAATCATCTCACAGAGTTACAGCTTTCCCCTCAAGAAGCCTTTCGCTAAGACAGTTCTTGTGGAATTGGCAAAGTGATATTTGGAAGCCCATAGAGGGCTATGGTGAAAAAGGAAATATCCTCAGATGAAATCTGGAAAGAAGCTTCCTGAGAAACTGCTCTGTGGTGTTTGACTTCCACTCACAGAGTTACATCTGTATTTCGTGGATCTCTTTGCTACCCTTATCTCTGTGGAATATGAGAAAAGATATTTCGGATCCCTTTGAAGACTACAGGGCCAAAGGAAATATCCTCTGATAACAAAGAGAAAGAAGCTATCTGAGAAACTTCTTTGTGTTCTGTGAAATCATCTCACAGAGTTACATCTTTCCCCTCAAGAAGCCTTTCGCTAAGACAGTTCTTGTAGAATTGGCAAAGTGATATTTGGAAGCCCATAGAGGGCTATGGTGATAAAGGAAGTATCCTCAGATGAAATCTGGAAAGAAGCTTTCTGATAAACTGCTTAGTGTTCTGTTAATTCATCTCACAGAGTTACATCAGTATTTCGTGGATGTCTTTGCTAGCCTTATTTCTGTGGAATCTGAGAACAGATATTTCGGATCCCTTTGAAGACTATAGGGCCAGAGGAAATATCCTCCGATAACAAAGAGAAAGAAGCTTTCTGAGAAACTTCTTTGTGTTCTGTGAAATCATCTCACAGAGTTACAGCTTTCCCCTCAAGAAGCCTTTCGCTAAGACAGTTCTTGTGGAATTGGCAAAGTGATATTTGGAAGCCCATAGAGGGCTATGGTGAAAAAGGAAATATCCTCAGATGAAATCTGGGAAGTAGCTTTGTGAGAAACTGCTTAGTGTTCTGTGAATTCATCTCACAGAGTTACATCTGTATTTCGTGGATCTCTTGCTAGCCTTATTTCTGTGGAATCTGAGAACAGATATTTCGGATCCCTTTGAAGACTACAGGGCCAAAGGAAATATCCTCCGAAAACAAATAGAAAGAAGCTTTCTGAGAAACTTCTTTGTGTTCTGTGAAATCATCTCACAGAGTTACAGCTTTCCCCTCAAGAAGCCTTTCGCTAAGACAGTTCTTGTGGAATTGGCAAAGTGATATTTGGAAGCCCATAGAGGGCTATGGTGAAAAAGGAAATATCCTCAGATGAAATCTGGAAAGAAGCTTTCTGAGAAACTGCTTAGTGTTCTGTTAATTCATCTCACAGAGTTACATCTGTATTTCCTGAATCTCTTTGCTAGCCTTATTTCTGTGGAATCTGAGAACAGATATTTCGGATCCCTTTGAAGAATATAGGGCCAAAGGAAATATCCTGCTATAACAAAGAGAAAGTAGCTTTCTGAGAAACTTCTTTGTGTTCTGTGAAATCATCTCACAGAGTTACAGCTTTCCCCTCAAGAAGCCTTTCGCTAAGACAGTTCTTGTGGAATTGGCAAAGTGATATTTGGAAGCCCTTAAAGGGCTATGGTGAAAGAGGAAATATTCTCAGATGAAATCTGGAAAGAACCTTTCTGAGAAACTGCTCTGTGGTGTTTGACTTCCACTCACAGAGTTACATCTGTATTTCGTGGATCTCTTTGCTACCCTTATCTCTGTGGAATATGAGAAAAGATATTTCAGATCCCTTTGAAGACTACAGGGCCAAAGGAAATATCCTCTGATAACAAGGAGAAAGAAGCTATCTGAGAAACTTCTTTGTGTTCTGTGAAATCATCTCACAGAGTTACATCTTTCCCCTCAAGAAGCCTTTCGCTAAGACAGTTCTTGTAGAATTGGCAAAGTGATATTTGGAAGCCCATAGAGGGCTATGGTGATAAAGGAAGTATCCTCAGATGAAATCTGGAAAGAAGCTTTCTGATAAACTGCTTAGTGTTCTGTTAATTCATCTCACAGAGTTACATCAGTATTTCGTGGATGTCTTTGCTAGCCTTATTTCTGTGGAATCTGAGAACAGATATTTCGGATCCCTTTGAAGACTATAGGGCCAGAGGAAATATCCTCCGATAACAAAGAGAAAGAAGCTTTCTGAGAAACTTCTTTGTGTTCTGTGAAATCATCTCACAGAGTTACAGCTTTCCCCTCAAGAAGCCTTTCGCTAAGACAGTTCTTGTGGAATTGGCAAAGTGATATTTGGAAGCCCATAGAGGGCTATGGTGAAAAAGGAAATATCCTCAGATGAAATCTGGGAAGTAGCTTTGTGAGAAACTGCTTAGTGTTCTGTGAATTCATCTCACAGAGTTACATCTGTATTTCGTGGATCTCTTGCTAGCCTTATTTCTGTGGAATCTGAGAACAGATATTTCGGATCCCTTTGAAGACTACAGGGCCAAAGGAAATATCCTCCGAAAACAAATAGAAAGAAGCTTTCTGAGAATCTTCTTTGTGTTCTGTGAAATCATCTCACAGAGTTACAGCTTTCCCCTCAAGAAGCCTTTCGCTAAGACAGTTCTTGTGGAATTGGCAAAGTGATATTTGGAAGCCCATAGAGGGCTATGGTGAAAAAGGAAATATCCTCTGATGAAATCTGGAAAGAAGCTTTCTGAGAAACTGCTTAGTGTTCTGTTAATTCATCTCACAGAGTTACATCTACATTTCGTGGATCTCTTTGCTAGCCTTATTTCTGTGGAATCTGAGAACAGATATTTCGGATCCCTTTGAAGACTATAGGGCCAAAGGAAATATCCTCCGATAACAAAGAGAAAGAAGCTGTCTGAGAAACTTCTTTGTGTTCTGTGAAATCATCTCACAGAGTTACAGCTTTCCCCTCAAGAAGCCGTTCGCTAAGAGAGTTCTTCTGGAATTGGCAAAGTGATATTTGGAAGCCCATAGAGGGCTATGGTGAAAAAGGAAATATCCTCTGATGAAATCTGGAAAGAAGCTTTCTGAGAAACTGCTCTGTGATGTGTGACTTCCACTCACAGAGATACATCTGTATTTCGTGGATCTCTTTGCTAGCCTTATTTCTGTGGAATCTGAGAACAGATATTTCGGATCCCTTCGAAGACTATAGAGCCAAAGGAAATATACTCCGATAACAAAGAGAAAGAAGCTTTCTGAGAAACTTCTTTGTGTTCTGTGAAATCATCTCACAGAGTTACAGCTTTCCCCTCAAGAATCCTTTCGCTAAGACAGTTCTTGTGGAATTGGCAAAGTGATATTTGGAAGCCCATAGAGGGCTATGGTGAAAAAGGAAATATCCTCAGATGAAATCTGGAAAGAAGCTTTCTGAGAAACTGCTTAGTGTTCTGTTAATTCATCTCACAGAGTTACATCTGTATTTCCTGAATCTCTTTGCTAGCCTTATTTCTGTGGAATCTGAGAACAGATATTTCGGATCCCTTTGAAGAATATAGGGCCAAAGGAAATATCCTGCTATAACAAAGAGAAAGTAGCTTTCTGAGAAACTTCTTTGTGTTCTGTGAAATCATCTCACAGAGTTACAGCTTTCCCCTCAAGAAGCCTTTCGCTAAGACAGTTCTTGTGGAATTGGCAAAGTGATATTTGGAAGCCCTTAAAGGGCTATGGTGAAAGAGGAAATATTCTCAGATGAAATCTGGAAAGAACCTTTCTGAGAAACTGCTCTGTGGTGTTTGACTTCCACTCACAGAGTTACATCTGTATTTCGTGGATCTCTTTGCTACCCTTATCTCTGTGGAATATGAGAAAAGATATTTCAGATCCCTTTGAAGACTACAGGGCCAAAGGAAATATCCTCTGATAACAAAGAGAAAGAAGCTATCTGAGAAACTTCTTTGTGTTCTGTGAAATCATCTCACAGAGTTACATCTTTCCCCTCAAGAAGCCTTTCGCTAAGACAGTTCTTGTAGAATTGGCAAAGTGATATTTGGAAGCCCATAGAGGGCTATGGTGATAAAGGAAGTATCCTCAGATGAAATCTGGAAAGAAGCTTTCTGATAAACTGCTTAGTGTTCTGTTAATTCATCTCACAGAGTTACATCAGTATTTCGTGGATGTCTTTGCTAGCCTTATTTCTGTGGAATCTGAGAACAGATATTTCGGATCCCTTTGAAGACTATAGGGCCAGAGGAAATATCCTCCGATAACAAAGAGAAAGAAGCTTTCTGAGAAACTTCTTTGTGTTCTGTGAAATCATCTCACAGAGTTACAGCTTTCCCCTCAAGAAGCCTTTCGCTAAGACAGTTCTTGTGGAATTGGCAAAGTGATATTTGGAAGCCCATAGAGGGCTATGGTGAAAAAGGAAATATCCTCAGATGAAATCTGGGAAGTAGCTTTGTGAGAAACTGCTTAGTGTTCTGTGAATTCATCTCACAGAGTTACATCTGTATTTCGTGGATCTCTTGCTAGCCTTATTTCTGTGGAATCTGAGAACAGATATTTCGAATCCCTTTGAAGACTATAGGGCCAAAGGAAATAACCTCCGAAAACAAATAGAAAGAAGCTTTCTGAGAAACTTCTTTGTGTTCTGTGAAATCATCTCACAGAGTTACAGCTTTCCCCTCAAGAAGCCTTTCGCTAAGACAGTTCTTGTGGAATTGGCAAAGTGATGTTTGGAAGCCCATAGAGGGCTATGGTGAAAAAGGAAATATCCTCTGATGAAATCTGGAAAGAAGCTTTCTGAGAAACTGCTTAGTGTTCTGTTAATTCATCTCACAGAGTTACATCTACATTTCGTGGATCTCTTTGCTAGCCTTATTTCTGTGGAATCTGAGAACAGATATTTCGGATCCCTTTGAAGACTATAGGGCCAAAGGAAATATCCTCCGATAACAAAGAGAAAGAAGCTGTCTGAGAAACTTCTTTGTGTTCTGTGAAATCATCTCACAGAGTTACAGGTTTCCCCTCAAGAAGCCTTTCGCTAAGACAGTTCTTGTGGAATTGGCAAAGTGATATTTGAAAGCCCCTAGATGGCTATGGTGAAAAAGGAAATATCCTCAGATGAAATCTGGAAAGAAGCTTTCTGAGAAACTGCTCTGTGATGTGTGACTTCCACTCACGGAGTTACATCTGTATTTCGTGGATCTCTTTGCTAGCCTTATTTCTGTGGAATCTGAGAACAGATATTTCTGATCCTTTGAAGACTATAGGGCCAAAGGAAATATCCTCCGATAACAAAGAGAAAGAAGCTTTCTGAGAAACTTCTTTGTGTTCTGTGAAATCGTCTCACAGAGTTACAGATTTCCCTTCAAGAAGCTTTCGCTAAGACAGTTCTTGTGGCATTGGCAAAGTGATATTTGGAAGCCCATAGAGGGCTATGGTGAAAAAGGAAATATCCTCAGATGAAATCTGGAAAGAAGCTTTCTGAGAAACTGCTTAGTGTTCTGTTAATTCATCTCTCAGAGTTACATCTGTATTTCGTGGATCTCTTTGCTAGCCTTATTTCTGTGGAATCTGAGAACAGATATTTCGGATCCCTTTGAAGAATATAGGGCCAAAGGAAATATCCTCCGATAACAAAGAGAAAGAAGCTTTGTGAGAAACTTCTTTGTGTTATGTGAAATCATCTCACAGAGTTACAGCTTTCCCCTCAAGAAGACTTTCGCTAAGACAGTTCTTGTGGAATTGGCAAAGTCATATTTGGAAGCCCATAGAGTGCTATGGTGAAAAAGGAAATATTCTCAGATGAAATCTGGAAACAAGCTTTCTGAGAAACTGCTTAGTGTTCTGTAAATTCATCTCACAGAGTTACATCTGTATTTCGTGGATCTCTTTGCTAGCCTTATTTCTGTGGAATCTGAGAACAGATATTTCGGATCCCTTTGAAGACTATAGGGCCAAAGGAAATATCCTCCGATAACAAAGAGAAAGAAGCTTTCTGAGAAAGTTCTTTGTGTTCTGTGAAATCATCTCACAGAGTTAAAGCTTTCCCCTCAAGAAGCCTTTCGCTAAGACAGTTCTTGTGGAATTGGCAAAGTGATATTTGGAAGCCCTTAGAGGGCTATGGTGAAAAAGGAAATATCCTCAGAAGAAATCTGGAAAGAAGCTTTCTGAGAAACTGCTCTGTGATGTGTGACTTCCACTCACAGAGTTACATCTGTATTTCGTGGATCTCTTTGCTAGCCTTATTTCTGTGGAATCTGAGAACAGATATTTCGGATCCCTTTGAAGACTATAGGGCCAAAGGAAATATCCTCCGATAAAAAAGAGAAAGAAGCTTTCTGAGAAACTTCTTTGTGTTCTGTGAAATCATCTCACAGAGTTACAGCTTTTCCCTCAAGAAGCCTTTCGCTAAGACAGTTCTTGTGGAATTGGCAAAGTGATATTTGGAACCCCATAGAGGGCTATGGTGAAAAAGGAAATATCCTCAGATGAAATCTGGAAAGAAGCTTTCTGAGGAACTGCTTAGTGTTCTGTTAATTCATCTCACAGAGTTACATCTGTATTTCGTGGATCTCTTTGCTAGCCTTATTTCTGTGGAATCTGAGAACAGATATTTCGGATCCCTTTGAAGACTATAGGGCCAAAGGAAATATCCTCCGATAACAAAGAGAAAGAAGCTTTCTGAGAAACTTCTTTGTGTTCTGTGAAATCATCTCACAGAGTTACAGCTTTCCCCTCAAGAAGCCTTTCGCTAGGACAGTTCTTGTGGAATTCACAAAGTCATATTTGGAAGCCCATAGAGGGCTATGGTGAAAAAGGAAATAGCCTCAGATGAAATCTGGAAAGAAGCTTTCTGAGAAACTGCTTAGTGTTCCGTTAATTCATCTCACAGAGTTACATCTGTATTTCGTGGATCTCTTTGCTAGCCTTATTTCTGTGGAATCTGAGAACAGATATTTCGGATCCCTTTGAAGAATATAGGGCCAAAGGAAATATCCTCCGATAACAAAGAGAAAGAAGCTTTGTGAGAAACTTCTTTGTGTTATGTGAAATCATCTCACAGAGTTACAGCTTTCCCCTCAAGAAGACTTTCGCTAAGACAGTTCTTGTGGAATTGGCAAAGTCATATTTGGAAGCCCATAGAGTGCTATGGTGAAAAAGGAAATATTCTCAGATGAAATCTGGAAACAAGCTTTCTGAGAAACTGCTTAGTGTTCTGTAAATTCATCTCACAGAGTTACATCTGTATTTCGTGGATCTCTTTGCTAGCCTTATTTCTGTGGAATCTGAGAACAGATATTTCGGATCCCTTTGAAGACTATAGGGCCAAAGGAAATATCCTCCGATAACAAAGAGAAAGAAGCTTTCTGAGAAAGTTCTTTGTGTTCTGTGAAATCATCTAACAGAGTTAAAGCTTTCCCCTCAAGAAGCCTTTCGCTAAGACAGTTCTTGTGGAATTGGCAAAGTGATATTTGGAAGCCCTTAGAGGGCTATGGTGAAAAAGGAAATATCCTCAGAAGAAATCTGGAAAGAAGCTTTCTGAGAAACTGCTCTGTGATGTGTGACTTCCACTCACAGAGTTACATCTGTATTTCGTGGATCTCTTTGCTAGCCTTATTTCTGTGGAATCTGAGAACAGATATTTCGGATCCCTTTGAAGACTATAGGGCTAAAGGAAATATCCTCCGATAAAAAAGAGAAAGAAGCTTTCTGAGAAACTTCTTTGTGTTCTGTGAAATCATCTCACAGAGTTACAGCTTTTCCCTCAAGAAGCCTTTCGCTAAGACAGTTCTTGTGGAATTGGCAAAGTGATATTTGGAACCCCTAGAGGGCTATGGTGAAAAAGGAAATATCCTCAGATGAAATCTGGAAAGAAGCTTTCTGAGGAACTGCTTAGTGTTCTGTTAATTCATCTCACAGAGTTACATCTGTATTTCGTGGATCTCTTTGCTAGCCTTATTTCTGTGGAATCTGAGAACAGATATTTCGGATCCCTTTGAAGACTATAGGGCCAAAGGAAATATCCTCCGATAACAAAGAGAAAGAAGCTTTCTGAGAAACTTCTTTGTGTTCTGTGAAATCATCTCACAGAGTTACAGCTTTCCCCTCAAGAAGCCTTTCGCTAGGACAGTTCTTGTGGAATTCGCAAAGTCATATTTGGAAGCCCATAGAGGGCTATGGTGAAAAAGGAAATAGCCTCAGATGAAATCTGGAAAGAATCTTTCTAAGAAACTGCTCTGTGATGTGTGACTTCCACTCACAGAGTTACATCTGTATTTCGTGGATCTCTTTGCTAGCCTTATTTCTGTGGAATCTGAGAACAGATATTTCGAATCCCTTTGAAGACTATAGGGCCAAAGGAAATATCCTCTGATAACAAAGAGAAAGAAGCTTTCTTATAAACTTCTTTGTGTTCTGTGAAATCATCTCACAGAGTTACAGCTTTTCCCTCAAGAAGCCTTTCGCTAAGACAGTTCTTGTGGAATTGGCAAAGTGATATTTGGAAGCCCATAGAGGGCTATGGTGAAAAAGGAAATATCCTCAGATGAAATCTGGAAAGAAGCTTTCTGAGGAACTGCTTAGTGTTCTGTTAATTCATCTCACAGAGTTACATCTTTATTTCGTGGATCTCTTTGCTAGCCTTATTTCTGTGGAATCTGAGAACAGATATTTCGGATCCCTTTGAAGACAATAGGGCCAAAGGAACTATCCTCCGATAACAAAGAGAAAGAAGCTTTCTGAGAATCTTCTTTGTGTTCTGTGAAATCATCTCACAGAGTTACAGCTTTCCCCTCAAGAAGCCTTTCGCTAAGACAGTTCTTGTGGAATTGGCAAAGTGATATTTGGAAGCCCATAGAGGGCTATGGTGAAAAAGGAAATATCCTCAGATGAAATCTGGAAAGAAGCTTTCTGAGAAACTGCTTAGTGTTCTGTTAATTCATCTCACAGAGTTACATCTGTATTTCGTGGATCTCTTTGCTAGCCTTATTTCTGTGGAATCTGAGAACAGATATTTCGGATGCCTTTGAAGACTATAGGGCCAAAGGAAATATCCTCCGATAACAAAGAGAAAGAAGCTTTCTGAGAAACTTCTTTGTGTTCTGTGAAATCATCTCACAGAGTTACAGGTTTCCCCTCAAGAAGCCTTTCGCTAAGACAGTTCTTGTGCAATTGGCAAAGTGATATTTGGAAGCCCATAGAGGGCTATGGTGAAAAAGGAAATATCCTCAGATGAAATCTGGAAAGAAGCTTTCTGAGAAACTGCTTAGTGTTCTGTTAATTCATCTCAAAGAGTTATATCTGTATTTCGTGGATCTCTTTGCTAGCCTTATTTCTGTGGAATCTGAGAACAGATATTTCGGATCCCTTTGAAGACTATAGGGCCAAAGGAAATATCCTGCGATAACAAAGAGAAAGAATCTTTCTGAGAAACTTCTTTGTGTTCTGTGAAATCATCTCACAGAATTACAGCTTTCCCCTCAAGAAGCCTTTCGCTAAGACAGTTCTTGTGGAATTGGCAAAGTGATATTTGGAAGCCCATAGAGGGCTATGGTGAAAAAGGAAATACCTTCAGATGAAATCTGGAAAGAAGCTTTCTGGGAAACTGCTCTGTGATGTGTGACTTCCACTCACAGAGTTACATCTGTATTTCGTGGATCTATTTGCTAGCCTTATTTCTGTGGAATCTGAGAACAGATATTTCGGATCCCTTTGAAGACTATAGGGCCAAAGCAAATATCCTCCGATAACAAAGAGAAAGAAGCTTTCTGATAAACTTCTTTGTGTTCTGTGAATCATTTCACAGAGTTACAACTTTTCCCTCAAGAAGCCTTTCGCTTAGACAGTTCTTGTGGAATTGGCAAAGTGATATTTGGAAGCCCATAGAGGGCTATGGTTAAAAATTAAATATCCTCAGATGAAATCTGGAAAGAAGCTTTCTGAGGAACTGCTTAGTGTTCTGTTAATTCATCTCACAGAGTTACATCTTTATTTCGTGGATCTCTTTGCTAGCCTTATTTCTGTGGAATCTGAGAACAGATATTTCGGATCCTTTGAAGACTATAGGGCCAAAGGAAATATCCTCCGATAACAAAGAGAAAGAAGCTTTCTGAGAAACTTCTTTGTGTTCTGTGAAATCGTCTCACAGAGTTACAGCTTTCCCTTCAAGAAGCCTTTCGCTAAGACAGTTCTTGTGGAATTGGCAAAGTCATATTTGGAAGCCCTTAGAGTGCTATGGTGAAAAAGGAAATATCCTCAGATGAAATCTGGAAACAAGCTTTCTGAGAAACTGCTTAGTGTTCTGTAAATTCATCTCACAGAGTTACATCTGTATTTCGTGGATCTCTTTGCTAGCCTTATTTCTGTGGAATCTGAGAACAGATATTTCGGATCCCTTTGAAGACTATAGGGCCAAAGGAAATATCCTCCGATAACAAAGAGAAAGAAGCTTTCTGAGAAAGTTCATTGTGTTCTGAGAAATCAACTCACAGAGTTAAAGCTTTCCCCTCAAGAAGCCTTTCGCTAAGACAGTTCTTGTGGAATTGGCAAAGTGATATTTGGAAGCCCTTAGAGGGCTATGGTGAAAAAGGAAATATCCTCAGATGAAATCTGGAAAGAAGTTTTCTGAGAAACTGCTTAGTGTTCTGTTAATTCATCTCACAAAGTTACATCTGTATTTCGTGGATCTCTTTGCTAGCCTTATTTCTGTGGAATCTGAGAACAGATATTTCGGATCCCTTCGAAGACTATAGAGCCAAAGGAAATATATTCCGATAACAAAGAGAAAGAAGCTTTCTGAGAAACTTCTTTGTGTTCTGTAAAATCATCTCACAGAGTTACAGCTTTCCCCTCAAGAAGCCTTTCGCTAAGACAGTTCTTGTGGAATTGGCAAAGTGATATTTGGAAGCCCATAGAGGGCTATGGTGAGAAAGGAAATATCCTCAGATGAAATCTGGAAAGAAGCTTTCTGAGAAACTGCTTAGTGTTCTGTTAATTCATCTCACAGAGTTACATCTGTATTTCCTGAATCTCTTTGCTAGCCTTATTTCTGTGGAATCTGAGAACAGATAGTTCGGATCCCTTTGAAGAATATAGGGCCAAAGGAAATATCCTGCTATAACAAAGAGAAAGAAGCTTTCTGAGAAACTTCTTTGTGTTCTGTGAAATCATCTCACAGCGTTACAGCTTTCCCCTCAAGAAGCCTTTCGCTAAGACAGTTCTTGTGGAATTGGCAAAGTGATATTTGGAAGCCCTTAAAGGGCTATGGTGAAAGAGGAAATATCCTCAGATGAAATCTGGAAAGAAGCTTTCTGAGAAACTGCTCTGTGGTGTTTGACTTCCACTCACAGAGTTACATCTGTATTTCGTGGATCTCTTTGCTACCCTTATCTCTGTGGAATATGAGAAAAGATATTTCGGATCCCTTTGAAGACTACAGGGCCAAAGGAAATATCCTCTGATAACCAAGAGAAAGAAGCTATCTGAGAAACTTCTTTGTGTTCTGTGAAATCATCTCACAGAGTTACATCTTTCCCCTCAAGAAGCCTTTCGCTAAGACAGTTCTTGTAGAATTGGCAAAGTGATATTTGGAAGGCCATAGAGGGCTATGGTGATAAAGGAAGTATCCTCAGATGAAATCTGGAAAGAAGCTTTCTGATAAACTGCTTAGTGTTCTGTTAATTCATCTCACAGAGTTACATCAGTATTTCGTGGATGTCTTTGCTAGCCTTATTTCTGTGGAATCTGAGAACAGATATTTCGGATCCCGTTGAAGACTATAGGGCCAGAGGAAATATCCTCCGATAACAAAGAGAAAGAAGCTTTCTGAGAAACTTCTTCGTGTTCTGTGAAATCATCTCACAGAGTTACAGCTTTCCCCTCAAGAAGCCTTTCGCTAAGACAGTTCTTGTGGAATTGGCAAAGTGATATTAGGAAGCCCATAGAGGGCTATGGTGAAAAAGGAAATATCCTCAGATGAAATCTGGGAAGTAGCTTCGTGAGAAACTGCTTAGTGTTCTGTGAATTCATTTCACAGAGTTACATCTGTATTTCGTGGATCTCTTGCTAGCCTTATTTCTGTGGAATCTGAGAACAGATATTTCGGATCCCTTTGAAGACTATAGGGCCAAAGGAAATATCCTCCGAAAACAAATAGAAAGAAGCTTTCTGAGAAACTTCTTTGTGTTCTGTGAAATCATCTCACAGAGTTACAGCTTTCCCCTCAAGAAGCCTTACGCTAAGACAGTTCTTGTGGAATTGGCAAAGTGATATTTGGAAGCCCATAGAGGGCTATGGTGAAAAAGGAAATATCCTCTGATGAAATCTGGAAAGAAGCTTTCTGAGAAACTGCTTAGTGTTCTGTTAATTCATCTCACAGTTACATGTGTATTTCGTGGATCTCTTTGCTAGCCTTATTTCTGTGGAATCTGAGAACAGATATTTCGGATCCCTTTGAAGACTATAGGGCCAAAGGAAATATCCTGCGATAACAAAGAGAAAGAAGCTTTCTGAGAAACTTCTTTGTGTTCTGTGAAATCATCTCACAGAGTTACAGCTTTCCCCTCAAGAAGCCTCTCGCTAAGACAGTTCTTGTGGAATTGGCAAAGTGATATTTGGAAGCCCATAGAGAGCTATGGTGAAAAAGGAAATACCTTCAGATGAAATCTGGAAAGAAGCTTTCTGAGAAACTGCTCTGTGATGTGTGACTTCCACTCACAGAGTTACATCTGTATTTCGTGGATCTCTTTGCTAGCCTTATTTCTGTGGAATCTGAGAACAGATATTTCGGATCCTTTGAAGACTATAGGGCCAAAGGAAATATCCTCCGATAACAAAGAGAAAGAAGCTTTCTGAGAAACTTCTTTGTGTTCTGTGAAATCGTCTCACAGAGTTACAGATTTCCCTTCAAGAAGCTTTCGCTAAGACAGTTCTTGTGGCATTGGCAAAGTGATATTTGGAAGACCATAAAGGGCTATGGTGAAAAAGGAAATATCCTCAGATGAAATCTGGAAAGAAGCTTTCTGAGAAACTGCTTAGTGTTCTGTTAATTCATCTCACAGAGTTACATCTGTATTTCATGGATCTCTTTGCTAGCCTTATTTCTGTGGAATCTGAGAACAGATATTTCGGATCCCTTTGAAGAATATAGGGCCAAAGGAAATATCCTCCGATAACAAAGAGAAAGAAGCTTTGTGAGAAACTTCTTTGTGTTCTGTGAAATCGTCTCACAGAGTTACAGCTTTCCCTTCAAGAAGCCTTTCGCTAAGACAGTTCTTGTGGAATTGGCAAAGTCATATTTGGAAGCCCATAGAGTGCTATGGTGAAAAAGGAAATATCCTCAGATGAAATCTGGAAACAAGCTTTCTGAGAAACTGCTTAGTGTTCTGTAAATTCATCTCACAGAGTTACATCTGTATTTCGTGGATCTCTTTGCTAGCCTTATTTCTGTGGAATCTGAGAACAGATATTTCGGATCCCTTTGAAGACTATAGGGCCAAAGGAAATATCCTCCGATAACAAAGAGAAAGAAGCTTTCTGAGAAAGTTCATTGTGTTCTGTGAAATCAACTCACAGAGTTAAAGCTTTCCCCTCAAGAAGCCTTTCGCTAAGACAGTTCTTGTGGAATTGGCAAAGTGATATTTGGAAGCCCTTAGAGGGCTATGGTGAAAAAGGAAATATCCTCAGATGAAATCTGGAAAGAAGTTTTCTGAGAAACTGCTTAGTGTTCTGTTAATTCATCTCACAAAGTTACATCTGTATTTCGTGGATCTCTTTGCTAGCCTTATTTCTGTGGAATCTGAGAACAGATATTTCGGATCCCTTCGAAGACTATAGAGCCAAAGGAAATATATTCCGATAACAAAGAGAAAGAAGCTTTCTGAGAAACTTCTTTGTGTTCTGTAAAATCATCTCACAGAGTTACAGCTTTCCCCTCAAGAAGCCTTTCGCTAAGACAGTTCTTGTGGAATTGGCAAAGTGATATTTGGAAGCCCATAGAGGGCTATGGTGAGAAAGGAAATATCCTCAGATGAAATCTGGAAAGAAGCTTTCTGAGAAACTGCTTAGTGTTCTGTTAATTCATCTCACAGAGTTACATCTGTATTTCCTGAATCTCTTTGCTAGCCTTATTTCTGTGGAATCTGAGAACAGATAGTTCGGATCCCTTTGAAGAATATAGGGCCAAAGGAAATATCCTGCTATAACAAAGAGAAAGAAGCTTTCTGAGAAACTTCTTTGTGTTCTGTGAAATCATCTCACAGCGTTACAGCTTTCCCCTCAAGAAGCCTTTCGCTAAGACAGTTCTTGTGGAATTGGCAAAGTGATATTTGGAAGCCCTTAAAGGGCTATGGTGAAAGAGGAAATATCCTCAGATGAAATCTGGAAAGAAGCTTTCTGAGAAACTGCTCTGTGGTGTTTGACTTCCACTCACAGAGTTACATCTGTATTTCGTGGATCTCTTTGCTACCCTTATCTCTGTGGAATATGAGAAAAGATATTTCGGATCCCTTTGAAGACTACAGGGCCAAAGGAAATATCCTCTGATAACCAAGAGAAAGAAGCTATCTGAGAAACTTCTTTGTGTTCTGTGAAATCATCTCACAGAGTTACATCTTTCCCCTCAAGAAGCCTTTCGCTAAGACAGTTCTTGTAGAATTGGCAAAGTGATATTTGGAAGGCCATAGAGGGCTATGGTGATAAAGGAAGTATCCTCAGATGAAATCTGGAAAGAAGCTTTCTGATAAACTGCTTAGTGTTCTGTTAATTCATCTCACAGAGTTACATCAGTATTTCGTGGATGTCTTTGCTAGCCTTATTTCTGTGGAATCTGAGAACAGATATTTCGGATCCCGTTGAAGACTATAGGGCCAGAGGAAATATCCTCCGATAACAAAGAGAAAGAAGCTTTCTGAGAAACTTCTTCGTGTTCTGTGAAATCATCTCACAGAGTTACAGCTTTCCCCTCAAGAAGCCTTTCGCTAAGACAGTTCTTGTGGAATTGGCAAAGTGATATTAGGAAGCCCATAGAGGGCTATGGTGAAAAAGGAAATATCCTCAGATGAAATCTGGGAAGTAGCTTCGTGAGAAACTGCTTAGTGTTCTGTGAATTCATTTCACAGAGTTACATCTGTATTTCGTGGATCTCTTGCTAGCCTTATTTCTGTGGAATCTGAGAACAGATATTTCGGATCCCTTTGAAGACTATAGGGCCAAAGGAAATATCCTCCGAAAACAAATAGAAAGAAGCTTTCTGAGAAACTTCTTTGTGTTCTGTGAAATCATCTCACAGAGTTACAGCTTTCCCCTCAAGAAGCCTTACGCTAAGACAGTTCTTGTGGAATTGGCAAAGTGATATTTGGAAGCCCATAGAGGGCTATGGTGAAAAAGGAAATATCCTCTGATGAAATCTGGAAAGAAGCTTTCTGAGAAACTGCTTAGTGTTCTGTTAATTCATCTCACAGTTACATGTGTATTTCGTGGATCTCTTTGCTAGCCTTATTTCTGTGGAATCTGAGAACAGATATTTCGGATCCCTTTGAAGACTATAGGGCCAAAGGAAATATCCTCCGATAACAAAGAGAAAGAAGCTTTCTGAGAAACTTCTTTGTGTTCTGTGAAATCATCTCACAGAGTTACAGCTTTCCCCTCAAGAAGCCGTTCGCTAAGAGAGTTCTTCTGGAATTGGCAAAGTGATATTTGGAAGCCCATAGAGAGCTATGGTGAAAAAGGAAATACCTTCAGATGAAATCTGGAAAGAAGCTTTCTGAGAAACTGCTCTGTGATGTGTGACTTCCACTCACAGAGTTACATCTGTATTTCGTGGATCTCTTTGCTAGCCTTATTTCTGTGGAATCTGAGAACAGATATTTCGGATCCTTTGAAGACTATAGGGCCAAAGGAAATATCCTCCGATAACAAAGAGAAAGAAGCTTTCTGAGAAACTTCTTTGTGTTCTGTGAAATCGTCTCACAGAGTTACAGATTTCCCTTCAAGAAGCTTTCGCTAAGACAGTTCTTGTGGCATTGGCAAAGTGATATTTGGAAGACCATAAAGGGCTATGGTGAAAAAGGAAATATCCTCAGATGAAATCTGGAAAGAAGCTTTCTGAGAAACTGCTTAGTGTTCTGTTAATTCATCTCACAGAGTTACATCTGTATTTCATGGATATCTTTGCTAGCCTTATTTCTGTGGAATCTGAGAACAGATATTTCGGATCCCTTTGAAGAATATAGGGCCAAAGGAAATATCCTCCGATAACAAAGAGAAAGAAGCTTTGTGAGAAACTTCTTTATGTTATGTGAAATCATCTCACAGAGTTACAGCTTTCCCCTCAAGAAGACTTTCGCTAAGACAGTTCTTGTGGAATTGGCAAAGTCATATTTGGAAACCCATAGAGTGCTATGGTGAAAAAGGAAATATCCTCAGATGAAATCTGGAAACAAGCTTTCTGAGAAACTGCTTAGTGTTCTGTAAATTCATCTCACAGAGTTACATCTGTATTTCGTGGATCTCTTTGCTAGCCTTATTTCTGTGGAATCTGAGAACAGATATTTCGGATCACTTTGAAGACTATAGGGCCAAAGGAAATATCCTCCGATAACAAAGAGAAAGAAGCTTTCTGAGAAAGTTCTTTGTGTTCTGTGAAATCATCTCACAGAGTTAAAGCTTTCCCCTCAAGAAGCCTTTCGCTAAAACAGTTCTTGTGGAATTGGCAAAGTGATATTTGGAAGCCCCTAGAGGGCTATGGTGAAAAAGGAAATATCCTCAGAAGAAATCTGGAAAGAAGCTGTCTGAGAAACTGCTCTGTGATGTGTGACTTCCACTCACAGAGTTACATCTGTATTTCGTGGATCTCTTTGCTAGCCTTATTTCTGTGGAATCTGAGAACAGATATTTCGGATCCCTTTGAAGACTATAGGGCCAAAGGAAATATCCTCCGATAAAAAAGAGAAAGAAGCTTTCTGAGAAACTTCTTTGTGTTCTGTGAAATCATCTCACAGAGTTACAGGTTTTCCCTCAAGAAGCCTTTCGCTAAGACAGTTCTTGTGGAATTGGCAAAGTGATATTTGGAAGCCCATAGAGGGCTATGGTGAAAAAGGAAATATCCTCAGATGAAATCTGGAAAGAAGCTTTCTGAGGAACTGCTTAGTGTTCTGTTAATTCATCTCACAGAGTTACATCTGTATTTCGTGGATCTCTTTGCTAGCCTTATTTCTGTGGAATCTGAGAACAGATATTTCGGATCCCTTTGAAGACTATAGGGCCAAAGGAAATATCCTCCGATAACAAAGAGAAAGAAGCTTTCTGAGAAACTTCTTTGTGTTCTGTGAAATCATCTCACAGAGTTACAGTTTTCCCCTCAAGAAGCCTTTCGCTAAGACAGTTCTTGTGGAATTGGCAAAGTGATATTTGGAAGCCCATAGAGGGCTATGGTGAAAAAGGAAATATCCTCAGATGAAATCTGGAAAGAAGCTTTCTGAGAAACTGCTTAGTGTTCTGTTAATTCATCTCACAGAGTTACATCTGTATTTCGTGGATCTCTTTGCTAGCCTTATTTCTGTGGAATCTGAGAACAGATATTTCGGATCCCTTTGAAGACTATAGGGCCAAAGGAAATATCCTCCGATAACAAAGAGAAAGAAGCTTTCTGAGAAACTTCTTTGTGTTCTGTGAAATCATCTCACAGAGTTACATCTTTCCCCTCAAGAAGCCTTTCGCTAAGACAGTTCTTGTGCAATTGGCAAAGTGATATTTGGAAGCCCATAGAGGGCTATGGTGAAAAAGGAAATATCCTCAGATGAAATCTGGAAAGAAGCTTTCTGAGAAACTGCTTAGTGTTCTGTTAATTCATCTCAAAGAGTTATATCTGTATTTCGTGGATCTCTTTGCTAGCCTTATTTCTGTGGAATATGAGAACAGATATTTCGGATCCCTTTGAAGACTATAGGGCCAAAGGAAATATCCTGCGATAACAAAGAGAAAGAATCTTTCTGAGAAACTTCTTTGTGTTCTGTGAAATCATCTCACAGAATTACAGCTTTCCCCTCAAGAAGCCTTTCGCTAAGACAGTTCTTGTGGAATTGGCAAAGTGATATTTGGAAGCCCATAGAGGGCTATGGTGAAAAAGGAAATACCTTCAGATGAAATCTGGAAAGAAGCTTTCTGAGAAACTGCTCTGTGATGTGTGACTTCCACTCACAGAGTTACATCTGTATTTCGTGGATCTCTTTGCTAGCCTTATTTCTGTGGAATCTGAGAACAGATATTTCGGATCCCTTTGAAGACTATAGGGCCAAAGGAAATATCCTCCGATAACAAAGAGAAAGAAGCTTTCTGAGAAACTTCTTTGTGTTCTGTGAAATCATCTCACAGAGTTAAAGCTTTCCCCTCAAGAAGCCTTTCGCTAAGACAGTTCTTGTGGAATTGGCAAAGTGATATTTGGAAGCCCTTAGAGGGCTATGGTGAAAAAGGAAATATCCTCAGATGAAATCTGGAAAGAAGTTTTCTGAGAAATTGCTTAGTGTTCTGTTAATTCATCTCACAAAGTTACATCTGTATTTCGTGGATCTCTTTGCTAGCCTTATTTCTGTGGAATCTGAGAACAGATATTTCGGATCCCTTTGATGACTATAGGGCCAAAGGAAATATCCTCCGATAACAAAGAGAAAGAAGCTTTCTGAGAAACTTCTTTGTGTTCTGTGAAATCATCTCACAGAGTTACAGCTTTCCCCTCAAGAAGCCTTTCGCTAAGACAGTTCTTGTGGAATTGGCAAAGTGATATTTGGAAGCCCATAGAGGGCTATTGTGAAAAAGGAAATATCCTCAGATGAAATCTGGGAAGTAGCTTTGTGAGAAAATGCTTAGTGTTCTGTGAATTCATCTCACAGAGTTACATATGTATTTCGTGGATTTCTTGCTAGCCTTATTTCTGTGGAATCTGAGAACAGATATTTCGGATCCCTTTGAAGACTACAGGGCCAAAGGAAATATCCTCCGAAAACAAATAGAAAGAAGCTTTCTGAGAAACTTCTTTGTGTTCTGTGAAATCATCTAACAGAGTTACAGCTTTCCCCTCAAGAAGCCTTTCGCTAAGACAGTTCTTGTGGAATTGGCAAAGTGATATTTGGAAGTCCATAGAGGGCTATGGTGAAAAAGGAAATATCCTCTGATGAAATCTGGAAAGAAGCTTTCTGAGAAACTGCTTAGTGTTCTGTTAATTCATCTCACAGAGTTACATCTGCATTTCGTGGATCTCTTTGCTAGCCTTATTTCTGTGGAATCTGAGAACAGATATTTCGGATCCCATTGAAGTCAATAGGGCCAAAGGAAATATCCTCCGATAACAAAGAGAAAGAAGCTTTCTGAGAAACTTCTTTGTGTTCTGTGAAATCATCTCACAGAGTTACAGCTTTCCCCTCAAGAAGCCGTTCGCTAAGAGAGTTCTTCTGGAATTGGCAAAGTGATATTTGGAAGCCCATAGAGGGCTATGGTGAAAAAGGAAATATCCTCTGATGAAATCTGGAAAGAAGCTTTCTGAGAAACTGCTCTGTGATGTGTGACTTCCACTCACAGAGTTACATCTGTATTTCGTGGATCTCTTTGCTAGCCTTATTTCTGTGGAATCTGAGAACAGATATTTCGGATCCCTTCGAAGTCTATAGAGCCAAAGGAAATATACTCCGATAACAAAGAGAAAGAAGCTTTCTGAGAAACTTCTTTGTGTTCTGTGAAATCATCTCACAGAGTTACAGCTTTCCCCTCAAGAAGCCTTTCGCTAAGACAGTTCTTGTGGAATTGGCAAAGTGATATTTGGAAGCCCATAGAGGGCTATGGTGAAAAAGGAAATATCCTCAGATGAAATCTGGAAAGAAGCTTTCTGACAAACTGCTTAGTGTTCTGTTAATTCATGTCACAGAGTTACATCTGTATTTCCTGAATCTCGTTGCTAGCCTTATTTCTGTGGAATCTGAGAACAGATATTTCGGATGCCTTTGAAGAATATAGGGCCAAAGGAAATATCCTGCTATAACAAAGAGAAAGAAGCTTTCTGAGAAACTTCTTTGTGTTCTGTGAAATCATCTCACAGAGTTACAGCTTTCCCCTCAAGAAGCCTTTCGCTAAGACAGTTCTTGTGGAATTGGCAAAGTGATATTTCGAAGCCCTTAAAGGGCTATGGTGAACGAGGAAATGTCCTCAGATGAAATCTGGAAAGAAGCTTTCTGAGAAACTGCTCTGTGGTGTTTGACTTCCACTCACAGAGTTACATCTGTATTTCGTGGATCTCTTTGCTACCCTTATCTCTGTGGAATATGAGAAAAGATATTTCGGATCCCTTTGAAGACTACAGGGCCAAAGGAAATATCCACTGATAACAAAGAGAAAGAAGCTATCTGAGAAACTTCTTTGTGTTCTGTGAAATCATCTCACAGAGTTACAGCTTTCCCCTCAAGAAGCCTTTCGCTAAGACAGTTCTTGTAGAATTGGCAAAGTGATATTTGGAAGCCCATAGAGGGCTATGGTGATAAAGGAAGTATCCTCAGATGAAATCTGGAAAGAAGCTTTCTGTTAAACTGCTTAGTGTTCTGTTAATTCATCTCACAGAGTTACATCAGTATTTCGTGGATGTCTTTGCTAGCCTTATTTCTGTGGAATCTGAGAACAGATATTTCGGATCCCTTTGAAGACTATAGGGCCAGAGGAAATATCCTCCGATAACAAAGAGAAAGAAGCTTTCTGAGAAACTTCTTTGTGTTCTGTGAAATCATCTCACAGAGTTACAGCTTTCCCCTAAAGATGCCTTTCGCTAAGACAGTTCTTGTGGAATTGGCAAAGTGATATTAGGAAGCCCATAGAGGGCTATGGTGAAAAAGGAAATATCCTCAGATGAAATCTGGGAAGTAGCTTTGTGAGAAACTGCTTAGTGTTCTGTTAATTCATCTCACAGAGTTACATCTGTATTTCGTGGATCTCTTGCTAGCCTTATTTCTGTGGAATCTGAGAACAGATATTTCGGATCCCTTTGAAGACTATAGGGCCAAAGGAAATATCCTCCGATAACAAATAGAAAGAAGCTTTCTGAGAAACTTCTTTGTGTTCTGTGAAATCATCTCACAGAGTTACAGCTTTCCCCTCAAGAAGCCTTTCGCTAAGACAGTTGTTGTGGAATTGGCAAAGTGATATTTGGAAGCCCATAGAGGGCTATGGTGAAAAAGGAAATATCCTCTGATGAAATCTGGAAAGAAGCTTTCTGAGAAACTGCTTAGTGTTCTGTTAATTCATCTCACAGAGTTACATCTACATTTCGTGGATCTCTTTGCTAGCCTTATTTCTGTGGAATCTGAGAACAGATATTTCGGATCCCTTTGAAGACTATAGGGCCAAAGGAAATATCCTCCGATAACAAAGAGAAAGAAGCTGTCTGAGAAACTTCTTTGTATTCTGTGAAATCATCTCACAGAGTTACAGGTTTCCCCTCAAGAATCCTTTCGCTAAGACAGTTCTTGTGGAATTGGCAAAGTGATATTTGAAAGCCCCTAGAGGGCTATGGTGAAAAAGGAAATATCCTCAGATGAAATCTGGAAAGAAGCTTTCTGAGAAACTGCTCTGTGATGTGTGACTTCCACTCACGGAGTTACATCTGTATTTCGTGGATCTCTTTGCTAGCCTTATTTCTGTGGAATCTGAGAACACATATGTCGGATCCCTTCGAAGACTACAGGGCCAAAGGAAATATACTCCGATAACAAAGAGAAAGAAGCTTTCAGAGAAACTTCTTTGTGTTCTGTGAAATCATGTCACAGAGTTACAGCTTTCCCCTCAAGAAGCCTTTCGCTAAGACAGTTTTTGTGGAATTGGCAAAGTAATATTTGGAAGCCCATAGAGGGCTATGGTGAAAAAGGAAATATCCTCAGATGAAATCTGGAAAGAAGCTTTCTGAGAAACTGCTTAGTGTTCTGTTAATTCATCTCACACAGTTACATCTGTATTTCGTGGATCTCATTGCTAGCCTTATTTCTGTGGAATCTGAGAACAGATATTTAGGATCCCTTTGAAGACTATAGGGCCAAAGGAAATATCCTCCGATAACAAAGAGAAAGAAGCTTTCTGAGAAACTTCTTTGTGTTCTGTGAAATCATCTCACAGAATTACAGCTTTCCCCTCAAGAAGCCTCTCGCTAAGACAGTTCTTGTGGAATTGGCAAAGTGATATTTGGAAGCCCATAGAGGGCTATGGTGAAAAAGGAAATACCTTCAGATGAAATCTGGAAAGAAGCTTTCTGAGAAACTGCTCTGTGATGTGTGACTTCCACTCACAGAGTTACATCTGTATTTCGTGGATCTCTTTGCTAGCCTTATTTCTGTGGAATCTGAGAACAGATATTTCGGATCCTTTGAAGACTATAGGGCGAAAGGAAATATCCTCCGATAACAAAGAGAAAGAAGCTTTCTGAGAAACTTCTTTGTGTTCTGTGAAATCGTCTCACAGAGTTACAGATTTCCCTTCAAGAAGCTTTCGCTAAGACAGTTCTTGTGGCATTGGCAAAGTGATATTTGGAAGCCCATAGAGGGCTATGGTGAAAAAGGAAATATCCTCAGATGAAATCTGGAAAGAAGCTTTCTGAGAAACTGCTTAGTGTTCTGTTAATTCATCTCACAGAGTTACATCTGTATTTCGTGGATCTCTTTGCTAGCCTTATTTCTGTGGAATCTGAGAACAGATATTTCGGATCCCTTTGAAGAATATAGGGCCAAAGGAACTATCCTCCGATAACAAAGAGAAAGAAGCTTTGTGAGAAACTTCTTTGTGTTCTGTGAAATCATCTCACAGAGTTACAGCTTTCCCCTCAAGAAGACTTTCGCTAAGACAGTTCTTGTGGAATTGGCAAAGTCATATTTGGAAGCCCATAGAGTGCTACGGTGAAAAAGGAAATATCCTCAGATGAAATCTGGAAACAAGCTTTCTGAGAAACTGCTTAGTGTTCTGTAAATTCATCTCACAGAGTTACATCTGTATTTCGTGGATCTCTTTGCTAGCCTTATTTCTGTGGAATCTGAGAACAGATATTTCGGATCCCTTTGAAGACTATAGGGCCAAAGAAAATATCCTCCGATAACAAAGAGAAAGAAGCTTTCTGAGAAAGTTCTTTGTGTTCTGTGAAATCATCTCACAGAGTTACAGCTTTCCCCTCAAGAAGCCTTTCGCTAAGACAGTTCTTGTGGAATTGGCAAAGTGATATTTGGAAGCCCATAGAGGGCTATGCTGAAAAAGGAAATATCCTCTGATGAAATCTGGAAAGAAGCTTTCTGAGAAACTGCTCTGTGATGTGTGACTTCCACTCACAGAGTTACATCTGTATTTCGTGGATCTCTTTGCTAGCCTTATTTCTGTGGAATCTGAGAACAGATATTTCGGATCCCTTTGAAGACTATAGGGCCAAAGCAAATATCCTCCGATAACAAAGAGAAAGAAGCTTTCTGATAAACTTCTTTTTGTTCTGTGAAATCATCTCACAGAGTTACAACTTTTCCCTCAAGAAGCCTTTCGCTAAGACAGTTCTTGTGGAATTGGCAAAGTGATATTTGGAAGCCCATAGAGGGCTATGGTTAAAAATTAAATATCCTCAGATGAAATCTGGAAAGAAGCTTTCTGAGGAACTGCTTAGTGTTCTGTTAATTCATCTCACAGAGTTACATCTTTATTTCGTGGATCTCTTTGCTAGCCTTATTTCTGTGGAATCTGAGAACAGATATTTCGGATCCTTTGAAGACTATAGGGCCAAAGGAAATATCCTCCGATAACAAAGAGAAAGAAGCTTTCTGAGAAACTTCTTTGTGTTCTGTGAAATCGTCTCACAGAGTTACAGCTTTCCCTTCAAGAAGCCTTTCGCTAAGACAGTTCTTGTGGAATTGGCAAAGTGATATTTGGAAGCCCATAGAGGGCTATGGTGAAAAAGGAAATATCCTCAGATGAAATCTGGAAAGAAGCTTTCTGAGAAACTGCTTAGTGTTCTGTTAATTCATCTCACAGAGTTACATCTGTATTTCGTGGATCTCATTGCTAGCCTTATTTCTGTGGAATCTGAGAACAGATATTTAGGATCCCTTTGAAGACTATAGGGCCAAAGGAAATATCCTCCGATAACAAAGAGAAAGAAGCTTTCTGAGAAACTTCTTTGTGTTCTGTGAAATCATCTCACAGAATTACAGCTTTCCCCTCAAGAAGCCTCTCGCTAAGACAGTTCTTGTGGAATTGGCAAAGTGATATTTGGAAGCCCATAGAGGGCTATGGTGAAAAAGGAAATACCTTCAGATGAAATCTGGAAAGAAGCTTTCTGAGAAACTGCTCTGTGATGTGTGACTTCCACTCACAGAGTTACATCTGTATTTCGTGGATCTCTTTGCTAGCCTTATTTCTGTGGAATCTGAGAACAGATATTTCGGATCCTTTGAAGACTATAAGGCCAAAGGAAATATCCTCCGATAACAAAGAGAAAGAAGCTTTCTGAGAAACTTCTTTGTGTTCTGTGAAATCGTCTCACAGAGTTACAGATTTCCCTTCAAGAAGCTTTCGCTAAGACAGTTCTTGTGGCATTGGCAAAGTGATATTTGGAAGCCCATAGAGGGCTATGGTGAAAAAGGAAATATCCTCAGATGAAATCTGGAAAGAAGCTTTCTGAGAAACTGCTTAGTGTTCTGTTAATTCATCTCACAGAGTTACATCTGTATTTCGTGGATCTCTTTGCTAGCCTTATTTCTGTGGAATCTGAGAACAGATATTTCGGATCCCTTTGAAGACTACAGGGCCAAAGGAAATATCCTCCGATAACAAAGAGAAAGAAGCTTTGTGAGAAACTTCTTTGTGTTATGTGAAATCATCTCACAGAGTTACAGCTTTCCCCTCAAGAAGCCTTTCGCTAAGACAGTTCTTTTGGAATTGGCAAAGTGATATTTGGAAGCCCTTAGAGGACTATGTTGAAAAAGGAAATATCCTCAGATGAAATCTGGAAAGAAGCTTTCTGAGAAACTGCTTAGTGTTCTGTTAATTCATCTCACAGAGTTACATCTGTATTTCGTGGATCTCTTTGCTAGCCTTATTTCTGTGGAATCTGAGAACAGATATTTCGGATCCCTTTGAAGACTATAGGGCCAAAGCAAACATCCTCCGATAACAAAGAGAAAGAAGCTTTCTGAGAAACTTCTTTGTGTTCTGTGAAATCATCTCACAGAGTTACAGCTTTCCCCTCAAGAAGCCTTTCGCTAGGACAGTTCTTGTGGAGTTCGCAAAGTCATATTTGGAAGCCCATAGAGGGCTATGGTGAAAAAGGAAATAGCCTCAGATGAAATCTGGAAAGAATCTTTCTACGAAACTGCTCTGTGATATGTGACTTCCACTCACAGAGTTACATCTGTATTTCGTGGATCTCTTTGCTAGCCTTATTTCTGTGGAATCTGAGAACAGATATTTCGGATCCCTTTGAAGACTATAGGGCCAAAGGAAATATCCTCTGATAACAAAGAGAAAGAAGCTTTCTGAGAAACTTCTTTGTGTTCTGTTAAATCATCTCACAGAGTTACAGCTTTCCCCTCAAGAAGCCTTTCGCTAAGACAGTTCTTGTGGAATTGGCAAAGTGATATTTGGAAGCCCTAAGAGGACTATGTTGAAAAAGGAAATATCCTCAGATGAAATCTGGAAAGAAGCTTTCTGAGAAACTGCTTAGTGTTCTGTTAATTCATCTCACAGAGTTACATCTGTATTTCGTGGATCTCTTTGCTAGCCTTATTTCTGTGGAATCTGAGAACAGATATTTCGGATCCCTTTGAAGACTATAGGGCCAAAGGAAATATCCTCCGATAACAAAGAGAAAGAAGCTTTCTGAGAAACTTCTTTGTGTTCTGTGAAATCATCTCACAGAGTTACAGCTTTCCCCTCAAGAAGACTTTCGCTAAGACAGTTCTTGTGGAATTGGCAAAGTGATATTTGGAAGCCCATAGAGGGCTATGGTGAAGAAGGAAATATCCTCAGATGAAATCTGGAAAGAAGCTTTCTGAGAAACTGCTTAGTGTTCTGTTAATTCATGTCACACGGTTACATCTGTATTTCGTGCATCTCTTTGCTAGCCTTATTTCTGTGGAATCTGAGAACAGATATTTCGGATCCCTTTGAAGACTATAGGGCCAAAGGAAATATCCTCCGATAACAAAGAGAAAGAAGCTTTCTGAGAAACTTCTTTGTGTTCTGTGAAATCATCTCACAGAGTTTCAGCATTCCCCTCAAGAGGCCTTTCGCTAGGACAGTTCTTGTGGAATTGTCAAAGTGATATTTGGAAGCCCCTAGAGGGCTATGGTGAAAAAGGAAATATCCTCAGATGAAATCTGGAAAGAAGCTTTCTGAGGAACTGCTTAGTGTTCGGTGAATTCATCTCACAGAGTTACATCTGTATTTCGTGGATCTCTTTGCTAGCCTTATTTCTGTGGAATCTGAGAACAGATATTTCGGATCCCTTTGAAGACTATAGGGCCAAAGGAAATATCCTGCGATAACAAAGAGAAAGAAGCTTTCTGAGAAACTTCTTTGTGTTCTGTGAAATCATCTCACAGAGTTACAACTTTCCCCTCAAGAAGCCTTTCGCTAAGACAGTTCTTGTGGAATTGGCAAAGTCATATTTGGATGCCCATAGAGTGCTATGGTGAAAAAGGAAATATCCTCAGATGAAATCTGGAAAGAAGCTTTCTGAGAAACTGCTTAGTGTTCTGTAAATTCATCTCACAGAGATACATCTGTATTTCGTGGATCTCTTTCCTAGCCTTATTTCTGTGGAATCTGAGAACAGATATTTCGGATCCCTTTGAAGACTATAGGGCCAAAGGAAATATCCTGCGATAACAAAGAGAAAGAAGCTTTCTGAGAAACTTCTTTGTGTTCTGTGAAATCATCTCACAGAGTTAAAGCTTTCCCCTCAAGAAGCCTTTCGCTAAGACAGTTCTTGTGGAATTGGCAAAGTGATATTTGGAAGCCCTTAGAGGACTATGTTGAAAAAGGAAATATCCTCAGATGAAATCTGGAAAGAAGCTTTCTGAGAAACTGCTTAGTGTTCTGTTAATTCATCTCACAGAGTTACATCTGTATTTCGTGGATCTCTTTGCTAGCCTTATTTCTGTGGAATCTGAGAACAGATATTTCGGATCCCTTTGAAGACTATAGGGCCAAAGGAAATATCCTCCGATAACAAAGAGAAAGAAGCTTTCTGAGAAACTTCTTTGTGTTCTGTGAAATCATCTCACAGAGTTACAGCTATCCCCTCAAGAAGCCTTTCGCTAAGACAGTTCTTGTGGAATCGGCAAAGTCATATTTGGAAGCCCATAGAGTGCTATGGTGAAAAAGGAAATATCCTCAGATGAAATCTAGAAAGAAGCTTTCTGAGAAACTGCTTAGTGTTCTGTAAATTCATCTCACAGAGTTACATCTGTATTTCGTGGATGTATTTCCAAGCCTTATTTCTGTGGAATCTGAGAACAGATATTTCGGATCCCTTTGTAGACTATAGGGCCAAAGGAACTATCCTCCGATAACAAAGAGAAAGAAGCTTTCTGAGAAAATTCTTTGTGTTCTGTGAAATCATCTCACAGAGTTACAGCTTTCCCCTCAAGGAGCCTTTCGCTAAGACAGTTCTTGTGGAATTGACAAAGTGATATTTGGAAGCCCTTAGAGGGCTATGGTGAAAAAGGAAATATCCTCAGATGAAATCTGGAAAGAAGCTTTCTGAGAAACTGCTTAGTGTTCTGTTAATTCATCTCACAGAGTTACATCTGTATTTCGTGGATCTCATTGCTAGCCTTATTTCTGTGGAATCTGAGAACAGATATTTAGGATCCCTTTGAAGACTATAGGGCCAAAGGAAATATCCTGCGATAACAAAGAGAAAGAAGCTTTCTGAGAAACTTCTTTGTGTTCTGTGAAATCATCTCACAGAATTACAGCTTTCCCCTCAAGAAGCCTTTCGCTAAGACAGTTCTTGTGGAATTGGCAAAGTGATATTTGGAAGCCCATAGAGGGCTATGGTGAAAAAGGAAATATCCTCAGATGAAATCTGGAAAGAAGCTTTCTGAGAAACTGCTTAGTGTTCTGTTAATTCATCTCAAAGAGTTACATCTGTATTTCGTGGATCTCTTTGCTAGCCTTATTTCTGTGGAATCTGAGAACAGATATTTCGGATCCCTTTGAAGACTATAGGGCCAAAGGAAATATCCTGCGATAACAAAGAGAAAGAAGCTTTCTGAGAAACTTCTTTGTGTTCTGTGAAATCATCTCACAGAGTTACAGCTTTTCCCTCAAGAAGTCTTTCGCTAAGACAGTTCTTGTGGAATTGGCAAAGTGATATTTGGAAGCCCATAGAGGGCAATGGTGAAAAAGGAAATATCCTCAGATGAAATCTGGAAAGAAGCTTTCTGAGAAACTGCTTAGTGTTCTGTTAATTCATCTCACAGAGTTACATCTGTATTTAGTGGATCTCTTTGCTAGCCTTATTTCTGTGGAATCTGAGAACAGATATTTCGGATCCCTTTGAAGACTATAGGGCCAAAGGAAATATCCTCCGATAACAAAGAGAAAGAAGCTTTCTGAGAAACTTCTTTGTGTTCTGTGAAATCATCTCACAGAGTTACAGCTTTCCCCTCAAGAAGCCTTTCGCTAAGAAAGTTCTTGTGGAATTGGCAAAGTGATATTTGGAAGCCCATAGAGGGCTATGGTGAAAAAGGAAATATCCTCAGATGAAATCTGGAAAGAAGCTTTCTGAGAAACTGCTTAGTGTTCTGTTAATTCATCTCACAGAGTTACATCTGTATTTCGTGGATCTCTTTGCTAGCCTTATTTCTGTGGAATCTGAGAACAGATATTTCGGATCCCTTTGAAGACTATAGGGCCAAAGGAACTATCCTCCGATAAAAAAGAGAAAGAAGCTTTCTGAGAAAATTCTTTGTGTTCTGTGAAATCATCTCACAGAGTTACAGCTTTCCCCTCAAGAAGTCTTTCGCTAAGACAGTTCTTGTGGAATTGGCAAAGTGATATTTGGAAGCCCATAGAGGGCTATGGTGAAAAGGAAATATCCTCAGATGAAATCTGGAAAGAAGCTTTCTGAGAAACTGCTTAGTGTTCTGTTAATTCATCTCACAGAGTTACATCTGTATTTCGTGGATGTCATTGCTAGCCTTATTTCTGTGGAATCTGAGAACAGATATTTCGGATCCCTTTGAAGACTATAGGGCCAAAGGAAATATCCTGCGATAACAAAGAGAAAGAAGCTTTCTGAGAAACTTCTTTGTGTTCTGTGAAATCATCTCACAGAATTACAGCTTTCCCCTCAAGAAGCCTTTCGCTAAGACAGTTCTTGTGGAATTGGCAAAGTGATATTTGGAAGCCCATAGAGGGCTATGGTGAAAAAGGAAATATCCTCAGATGAAATCTGGAAAGAAGCTTTCTGAGAAACTGCTTAGTGTTCTGTTAATTCATCTCACAAGTTACATCTGTATTTCGTGGATCTCTTTGCTAGCCTTATTTCTGTGGAATCTGAGAACAGATATTTCGGATCCCTTTGAAGACTATAGGGCCAAAGGAAATATCCTGCGATAACAAAGAGAAAGAAGCTTTCTGAGAAACTTCTTTGTGTTCTGTGAAATCATCTCACAGAGTTACAGCTTTTCCCTCAAGAAGCCTTTCGCTAAGACAGTTCTTGTGGAATTGGCAAAGTGATATTTGGAAGCCCATAGAGGGCAATGGTGAAAAAGGAAATATCCTCAGATGAAATCTGGAAAGAAGCTTTCTGAGAATCTGCTTAGTGTTCTGTTAATTCATCTCACAGAGTTACATGTGTATTTCGTGGATCTCTTTGCTAGCCTTATTTCTGTGGAATCTGAGAACAGATATTTCGGATCCCTTTGAAGACTATAGGGCCAAAGGAAATATCCTCCGATAACAAAGAGAAAGAAGCTTTCTGAGAAACTTCTTTGTGTTCTGTGAAATCATCTCACAGAGTTACAGCTTTCCCCTCAAGAAGCCTTTCGCTAAGACACTTCTTGTGGAATTGGCAAAGTGATATTTGGAAGCCCATAGAGGGCTATGGTGAAAAAGGAAATATCCTCAGATGAAATCTGGAAAGAAGCTTTCTGAGAAACTGCTCTGTGTTGTGTGACTTTCACTCACAGAGTTACATCTGTATTTCGTGGATCTCTTTGCTAGCCTTATTTCTGTGGAATCTGAGAACAGATATTTCGGATCCCTTTGAAGAATATAGGCCCAAAGGAAATATCCTCCGATAACAAAGAGAAAGAAGCTTTGTAAGAAACTTCTTTGTGTTCTGTGAAATCATCTCACAGAGTTACAGCTTTCCCCTCAAGAAGCCTTTCGCTAAGACAGTTCTTGTGGAATTGGCAAAGGCATATTTGGAAGCCCATAGAGTGCTATGGTGAAAAAGGAAATATCCTCAGATGAAATCTGGAAACAAGCTTTCTGAGAAACTGCTTAGTGTTCTGTAAATTCATCTGACAGAGTTACATCTGTATTTCGTGGATCTCTTTGCTAGCCTTATTTCTGTGGAATCTGAGAACAGATATTTCGGATCCCTTTGAAGACTATAGGGCCAAAGGAAATATCCTCCGATAACAAAGAGAAAGAAGCTTTCTGAGAAAGTTCTTTGTGTTCTGTGAAATCATCTCACAGAGTTAAAGCTTTCCCCTCAAGAAGCCTTTCGCTAAGACAGTTCTTGTGGAATTGGCAAAGTGATATTTGGAAGCCCTTAGAGGACTATGGTGAGAAAGGAAATATCCTCAGATGAAATCTGGAAAGAAGCTTTCTGAGAAACTGCTTAGTGTTCTGTTAATTCATCTCACAGAGTTACATCTGTATTTCGTGGATCTCTTTGCTAGCCTTATTTCTGTGGAATCTGAGAACAGATATTTCGGATCCCTTTGAAGACTATAGGGCCAAAGGAACTATCCTCCGATAACAAAGAGAAAGAAGCTTTCTGAGAAACTTCTTTGTGTTCTGTGAAATCATCTCACAGAGTTACAGCTTTTCCCTCAAGAAGCCTTTCGCTAAGACAGTTCTTGTGGAATTGGCAAAGTGATATTTGGAAGCCCATAGAGGGCAATGGTGAAAAAGGAAATATCCTCAGATGAAATCTGGAAAGAAGCTTTCTGAGAAACTGCTTAGTGTTCTGTTAATTCATCTCACAGAGTTACATCTGTATTTCGTGGATCTCATTGCTAGCCTTATTTCTGTGGAATCTGAGAACAGATATTTAGGATCCCTTTGAAGACTATAGGGCCAAAGGAAATATCCTGCGATAACAAAGAGAAAGAAGCTTTCTGAGAAACTTCTTTGTGTTCTGTGAAATCATCTCACAGAATTACAGCTTTCCCCTCAAGAAGCCTTTCGCTAAGACAGTTCTTGTGGAATTGGCAAAGTGATATTTGGAAGCCCATAGAGGGCTATGGTGAAAAAGGAAATATCCTCAGATGAAATCTGGAAAGAAGCTTTCTGAGAAACTGCTTAGTGTTCTGTTAATTCATCTCAAAGAGTTACATCTGTATTTCGTGGATCTCTTTGCTAGCCTTATTTCTGTGTAATCTGAGAACAGATATTTCGGATCCCTTTGAAGACTATAGGGCCAAAGGAAATATCCTGCGATAACAAAGAGAAAGAAGCTTTCTGAGAAACTTCTTTGTGTTCTGTGAAATCATCTCACAGAGTTACAGCTTTTCCCTCAAGAAGTCTTTCGCTAAGACAGTTCTTGTGGAATTGGCAAAGTGATATTTGGAAGCCCATAGAGGGCAATGGTGAAAAAGGAAATATCCTCAGATGAAATCTGGAAAGAAGCTTTCTGAGAAACTGCTTAGTGTTCTGTTAATTCATCTCACAGAGTTACATCTGTATTTAGTGGATCTCTTTGCTAGCCTTATTTCTGTGGAATCTGAGAACAGATATTTCGGATCCCTTTGAAGACTATAGGGCCAAAGGAAATATCCTCCGATAACAAAGAGAAAGAAGCTTTCTGAGAAACTTCTTTGTGTTCTGTGAAATCATCTCACAGAGTTACAGCTTTCCCCTCAAGAAGCCTTTCGCTAAGAAAGTTCTTGTGGAATTGGCAAAGTGATATTTGGAAGCCCATAGAGGGCTATGGTGAAAAAGGAAATATCCTCAGATGAAATCTGGAAAGAAGATTTCTGAGAAACTGCTTAGTGTTCTGTTAATTCATCTCACAGAGTTACATCTGTATTTCGTGGATCTCTTTGCTAGCCTTATTTCTGTGGAATCTGAGAACAGATATTTCGGATCCCTTTGAAGACTATAGGGCCAAAGGAACTATCCTCCGATAAAAAAGAGAAAGAAGCTTTCTGAGAAAATTCTTTGTGTTCTGTGAAATCATCTCACAGAGTTACAGCTTTCCCCTCAAGAAGCCTTTCGCTAAGACAGTTCTTGTGGAATTGGCAAAGTGATATTTGGAAGCCCATAGAGGGCTATGGTGAAAAAGGAAATATCCTCAGATGAAATCTGGAAAGAAGCTTTCTGAGAAACTGCTTAGTGTTCTGTTAATTCATCTCACAGAGTTACATCTGTATTTCGTGGATGTCATTGCTAGCCTTATTTCTGTGGAATCTGAGAACAGATATTTCGGATCCCTTTGAAGACTATAGGGCCAAAGGAAATATCCTGCGATAACAAAGAGAAAGAAGCTTTCTGAGAAAGTTCTTTGTGTTCTGTGAAATCATCTCACAGAGTTAAAGCTTTCCCCTCAAGAAGCCTTTCGCTAAGACAGTTCTTGTGGAATTGGCAAAGTGATATTTGGAAGCCCTTAGAGGACTATGGTGAGAAAGGAAATATCCTCAGATGAAATCTGGAAAGAAGCTTTCTGAGAAACTGCTTAGTGTTCTGTTAATTCATCTCACAGAGTTACATCTGTATTTCGTGGATCTCTTTGCTAGCCTTATTTCTGTGGAATCTGAGAACAGATATTTCGGATCCCTTTGAAGACTATAGGGCCAAAGGAACTATCCTCCGATAACAAAGAGAAAGAAGCTTTCTGAGAAACTTCTTTGTGTTCTGTGAAATCATCTCACAGAGTTACAGCTTTTCCCTCAAGAAGCCTTTCGCTAAGACAGTTCTTGTGGAATTGGCAAAGTGATATTTGGAAGCCCATAGAGGGCAATGGTGAAAAAGGAAATATCCTCAGATGAAATCTGGAAAGAAGCTTTCTGAGAAACTGCTTAGTGTTCTGTTAATTCATCTCACAGAGTTACATCTGTATTTCGTGGATCTCATTGCTAGCCTTATTTCTGTGGAATCTGAGAACAGATATTTAGGATCCCTTTGAAGACTATAGGGCCAAAGGAAATATCCTGCGATAACAAAGAGAAAGAAGCTTTCTGAGAAACTTCTTTGTGTTCTGTGAAATCATCTCACAGAATTACAGCTTTCCCCTCAAGAAGCCTTTCGCTAAGACAGTTCTTGTGGAATTGGCAAAGTGATATTTGGAAGCCCATAGAGGGCTATGGTGAAAAAGGAAATATCCTCAGATGAAATCTGGAAAGAAGCTTTCTGAGAAACTGCTTAGTGTTCTGTTAATTCATCTCAAAGAGTTACATCTGTATTTCGTGGATCTCTTTGCTAGCCTTATTTCTGTGGAATCTGAGAACAGATATTTCGGATCCCTTTGAAGACTATAGGGCCAAAGGAAATATCCTGCGATAACAAAGAGAAAGAAGCTTTCTGAGAAACTTCTTTGTGTTCTGTGAAATCATCTCACAGAGTTACAGCTTTTCCCTCAAGAAGCCTTTCGCTAAGACAGTTCTTGTGGAATTGGCAAAGTGATATTTGGAAGCCCATAGAGGGCAATGGTGAAAAAGGAAATATCCTGAGATGAAATCTGGAAAGAAGCTTTCTGAGAAACTGCTTAGTGTTCTGTTAATTCATCTCACAGAGTTACATGTGTATTTCGTGGATCTCTTTGCTAGCCTTATTTCTGTGGAATCTGAGAACAGATATTTCGGATCCCTTTGAAGACTATAGGGCCAAAGGAAATATCCTCCGATAACAAAGAGAAAGAAGCTTTCTGAGAAACTTCTTTGTGTTCTGTGAAATCATCTCACAGAGTTACAGCTTTCCCCTCAAGAAGCCTTTCGCTAAGACACTTCTTGTGGAATTGGCAAAGTGATATTTGGAAGCCCATAGAGGGCTATGGTGAAAAAGGAAATATCCTCAGATGAAATCTGGAAAGAAGCTTTCTGAGAAACTGCTCTGTGTTGTGTGACTTTCACTCACAGAGTTACATCTGTATTTCGTGGATCTCTTTGCTAGCCTTATTTCTGTGGAATCTGAGAACAGATATTTCGGATCCCTTTGAAGAATATAGGCCCAAAGGAAATATCCTCCGATAACAAAGAGAAAGAAGCTTTGTAAGAAACTTCTTTGTGTTCTGTGAAATCATCTCACAGAGTTACAGCTTTCCCCTCAAGAAGCCTTTCGCTAAGACAGTTCTTGTGGAATTGGCAAAGGCATATTTGGAAGCCCATAGAGTGCTATGGTGAAAAAGGAAATATCCTCAGATGAAATCTGGAAACAAGCTTTCTGAGAAACTGCTTAGTGTTCTGTAAATTCATCTGACAGAGTTACATCTGTATTTCGTGGATCTCTTTGCTAGCCTTATTTCTGTGGAATCTGAGAACAGATATTTCGGATCCCTTTGAAGACTATAGGGCCAAAGGAAATATCCTCCGATAACAAAGAGAAAGAAGCTTTCTGAGAAAGTTCTTTGTATTCTGTGAAATCATCTCACAGAGTTAAAGCTTTCCCCTCAAGAAGCCTTTCGCTAAGACAGTTCTTGTGGAATTGGCAAAGTGATATTTGGAAGCCCTTAGAGGACTATGGTGAGAAAGGAAATATCCTCAGATGAAATCTGGAAAGAAGCTTTCTGAGAAACTGCTTAGTGTTCTGTTAATTCATCTCACAGAGTTACATCTGTATTTCGTGGATCTCTTTGCTAGCCTTATTTCTGTGGAATCTGAGAACAGATATTTCGGATCCCTTTGAAGACTATAGGGCCAAAGGAACTATCCTCCGATAACAAAGAGAAAGAAGCTTTCTGAGAAACTTCTTTGTGTTCTGTGAAATCATCTCACAGAGTTACAGCTTTTCCCTCAAGAAGCCTTTCGCTAAGACAGTTCTTGTGGAATTGGCAAAGTGATATTTGGAAGCCCATAGAGGGCAATGGTGAAAAAGGAAATATCCTCAGATGAAATCTGGAAAGAAGCTTTCTGAGAAACTGCTTAGTGTTCTGTTAATTCATCTCACAGAGTTACATGTGTATTTCGTGGATCTCTTTGCTAGCCTTATTTCTGTGGAATCTGAGAACAGATATTTCGGATCCCTTTGAAGATTATAGGGCCAAAGGAAATATCCTCCGATAACAAAGAGAAAGAAGCTTTCTGAGAAACTTCTTTGTGTTCTGTGAAATCATCTCACAGAGTTACAGCTTTCCCCTCAAGAAGCCTTTCGCTAAGACACTTCTTGTGGAATTGGCAAAGTGATATTTGGAAGCCCATAGAGGGCTATGGTGAAAAAGGAAATATCCTCAGATGAAATCTGGAAAGAAGCTTTCTGAGAAACTGCTCTGTTGTGTGACTTTCACTCACAGAGTTACATCTGTATTTCGTGGATCTCTTTGCTAGCCTTATTTCTGTGGAATCTGAGAACAGATATTTCGGATCCCTTTGAAGAATATAGGCCCAAAGGAAATATCCTCCGATAACAAAGAGAAAGAAGCTTTGTAAGAAACTTCTTTGTGTTCTGTGAAATCATCTCACAGAGTTACAGCTTTCCCCTCAAGAAGCCTTTCGCTAAGACAGTTCTTGTGGAATTGGCAAAGTCATATTTGGAAGCCCATAGAGTGCTATGGTGAAAAAGGAAATATCCTCAGATGAAATCTGGAAACAAGCTTTCTGAGAAACTGCTTAGTGTTCTGTAAATTCATCTGACAGAGTTACATCTGTATTTCGTGGATCTCTTTGCTAGCCTTATTTCTGTGGAATCTGAGAACAGATATTTCGGATCCCTTTGAAGACTATAGGGCCAAAGGAAATATCCTCCGATAACAAAGAGAAAGAAGCTTTCTGAGAAAGTTCTTTGTGTTCTGTGAAATCATCTCACAGAGTTAAAGCTTTCCCCTCAAGAAGCCTTTCGCTAAGACAGTTCTTGTGGAATTGGCAAAGTGATATTTGGAAGCCCTTAGAGGACTATGGTGAGAAAGGAAATATCCTCAGATGAAATCTGGAAAGAAGCTTTCTGAGAAACTGCTTAGTGTTCTGTTAATTCATCTCACAGAGTTACATCTGTATTTCGTGGATCTCTTTGCTAGCCTTATTTCTGTGGAATCTGAGAACAGATATTTCGGATCCCTTTGAAGACTATAGGGCCAAAGGAACTATCCTCCGATAACAAAGAGAAAGAAGCTTTCTGAGAAACTTCTTTGTGTTCTGTGAAATCATGTCACAGAGTTACAGCTTTCCCCTCACGAAGGCTTTCGCTAAGACAGTTCTGGTGGAATTGGCAAAGTGATATTTGGAAGCCCATAGAGGGCTATGGTGAAAAAGGAAATATACTCAGATGAAATCTGGAAAGAAGCTTTCTGAGAAAACTGCTTAGTGTTCTGTTAATTCATCTCACAGAGTTACATCTGTATTTCGTTGATCTCTTTGCTAGCCTTATTTCTGTGGAATCTGAGAACAGATATTTCGGATCCCTTTGAAGACTATAGGGCCAAAGGAAATATCCTCCGATAACAAAGAGAAAGAAGCTTTCTGAGAAACTTCTTTGTGTTCTGTGAAATCATCTCACAGAGTTACAGCTTTCCCCTCAAGAAGCCTTTCGCTAAGACAGTTCTTGTGGAATTGGCAAAGTCATATTTGCATGCCCATAGAGTGCTATGGTGAAAAAGGAAATATCCTCAGATGAAATCTGGAAACAAGCATTCTGAGAAACTGCTTAGTGTTCTGTAAATTCATCTCAGAGAGTTACATCTGTATTTCGTGGATCTCTTTGCTAGCCTTATTTCTGTGGAATATGAGAACAGATATTTCGGATCCCTTTGAAGACTATAGGGCTAAAGGAAATATCCTCCGATAACAAAGAGAAAGAAGCTTTCTGAGAAACTTCTTTGTGTTCTGTGAAATCATCTCACAGAGTTACAGCTTTCCCCTCAAGAAGCCTTTCGCTAAGACAGTTCTTGTGGAATTGGCAAAGTGATATTTGGAAGCCCTTAGAGGACTATGTTGAAAAAGGAAATATCCTCAGATGAAATCTGGAAAGAAGCTTTCTGAGAAACTGCTTAGTGTTCTGTTAATTCATCTCACAGAGTTACATCTGTATTTCGTGGATCTCTTTGCTAGCCTTATTTCTGTGGAATCTGAGAACAGATATTTCGGATCCCTTTGAAGACTATAGGGCCAAAGGAAATATCCTCCGATAACAAAGAGAAAGAAGCTTTCTGAGAAACTTCTTTGTGTTCTGTGAAATCATCTCACAGAGTTACAGCTTTCCCCTCAAGAAGCCTTTCGCTAAGACAGTTCTTGTGGAATTGGCAAAGTGATATTTGGAAGCCCGTAGAGGGCTATGGTGAAAAAGGAAATATCCTCAGATGAAATCTGGAAAGAAGCTTTCTGAGAAACTGCTTAGTGTTCTGTAAATTCATCTCAAAAAGTTACATCTGTATTTCGTGGATGTATTTGCTAGCCTTATTTCTGTGGAATCTGAGAACAGATATTTCGGATCCCTTTGAAGACTATAGGGCCAAAGGAAATATCCTCCGATAACAAAGAGAAAGAAGCTTTCGGAGAAACTTCTTTGTGTTCTGTGAAATCATCTCACAGAGTTACAGCTTTCCCTTCAAGAAGCCTTTGGCTAAGACAGTTCTTGTGGAATTGGCAAAGTGATATTTGGAAGCCCATAGAGGGCTATGGTGAAAAAGGAACTATCCTCAGAAGAAATCTGGAAAGAAGCTTTCTGAGAAACTGCTTAGTGTTCTGTTAATGCATCTCACACGGTTCCATCTGTATTTCGTTGATCTCTTTGCTACCTTATTTCAGTGGAATCTGAGAACAGATATTTCGGATCCCTTTGAAGACTATACGGCCATAGGAAATATCCTCCGATAACAAAGAGAAAGAAGCTTTCTGAGAAACTTCTTTGTGTTCTGTGAAATCATGTCACAGAGTTACAGCTTTTCCCTCAATAAGCCTTTCGCTAAGACAGTTCTTGTGGAATTGGCAAAGTGATATTTGGAAGCCCATAGAGGGCTATGGTGAAAAAGGAAATATCCTCAGATGAAATCTGGAAAGAAGCTTTCTGAGGAGCTGCTTAGTGTTCTGTTAATTCATCTCACAGAGTTACATCTGTATTTCGTGGATCTCTTTGCTAGCCTTATTTCTGTGGAATCTGAGAACAGATATTTCGGATCCCTTTGAAGACTATAGGGCCAAAGGAACTATCCTCCGATAACAAAGAGAAAGAAGCTTTCTGAGAAACTTCTTTGTGTTCTGTGAAATCATCTCACAGAGTTACAGCTTTCCCCTCAAGAAGCCTTTCGCTAAGACAGTTCTTGTGGAATTGGCAAAGTGATATTTGGAAGCCCATAGAGGGCTATGGTGAAAAAGGAAATATCCTCAGATGAAATCTGGAAAGAAGCTTTCTGAGAAACTGCCTAGTGTTCTGTTAATTCATCTCACAGAGTTACATCTGTATTTCGTGGATCTCATTGCGAGCCTTATTTCTGTGGAATCTGAGAACAGATATTTAGGATCCCTTTGAAGACTATAGGGCCAAAGGAAATATCCTCCGATAACAAAGAGAAAGAAGCTTTCTGAGAAACTTCTTTGTGTTCTGTGAAATCATCTCACAGAATTACAGCTTTCCCCTCAAGAAGCCTTTCGCTAAGACAGTTCTTGTGGAATTGGCAAAGTGATATTTGGAAGCCCATAGAGGGCTATGGTGAAAAAGGAAATATCCTCAGATGAAATCTGGAAAGAAGCTTTCTGAGAAACTGCTTAGTGTTCTGTAAATTCATCTCACAGAGTTACATCTGTATTTCGTGGATCTCTTTGCTAGCCTTATTTCTGTGGAATCTGAGAACAGATATTTCGGATCCCTTTGAAGACTATAGGGCCAAAGGAAATATCCTCCGATAACAAAGAGAAAGAAGCTTTCTGAGAAACTTCTTTGTGTTCTGTGAAATCATCTCACAGAGTTACAGCTTTCCCCTAAAGAAGCCTTTCGCTAAGACAGTTCTTGTGGAATTGGCAAAGTGATATTTGGAAGCCCTTAGAGGACTATGTTGAAAAAGGAAATATCCTCAGATGAAATCTGGAAAGAATCTTTCTGAGAAACTGCTTAGTGTTCTGTTAATTCATGTCACACGGTTACATCTGTATTTCGCGGATCTCTTTGCTAGCCTTATTTCTGTGGAATCTGAGAACAGATATTTCGGATCCCTTTGAAGACTGTAGGGCCAAAGGAAATATCCTCCGATAACAAAGAGAAAGAAGCTTTCTGAGAAAATTCTTTGTGTTCTGTGAAATCATCTCACAGAGTTACAGCTTTTCCCTCAAGAAGCCTTTCGCTAAGACAGTTCTTGTGGAATTGGCAAAGTGATATTTGGAAGCCCATAGAGGGCTATGGTGAAAAAGGAAATATCCTCAGATGAAATCTGGAAAGAAGCTTTCTGAGAAACTGCCTAGTGTTCTGTTAATTCATCTCACAGAGTTACATCTGTATTTCGTGGATCTCATTGCGAGCCTTATTTCTTTGGACTCTGAGAACAGATATTTAGGATCCCTTTGAAGACTATAGGGCCAAAGGAAATATCCCCCGATAACAAAGAGAAAGAAGCTTTCTGAGAAACTTCTTTGTGTTCTGTAAAATCATCTCACAGAATTACAGCTTTCCCCTCAAGAAGCCTTTCGCTAAGACAGTTCTTGTGGAATTGGCAAAGTGATATTTGGAAGCCCATAGAGGGCTATGGTGAAAAAGGAAATATCCTCACATGAAATCTGGAAAGAAGCTTTCTGAGAAACTGCTTAGTGTTCTGTTAATTCATCTCAAAGAGTTACATCTGTATTTCGTGGATCTCTTTGCTAGCCTTATTTCTGTGGAATCTGAGAACAGATATTTCGGATCCCTTTGAAGACTATAGGGCCAAAGGAAATATCCTGCGATAACAAAGAGAAAGAAGCTTTCTGAGAAACTTCTTTGTGTTCTGTGAAATCAACTCACAGAGTTACAGCTTTCCCCTCAAGAAGCCTTTCGCTAAGACAGTTCTTGTGGAATTGGCAAAGTGATATTTGGAAGCCCATAGAGGGCTATGGTGAAAAAGGAAATATCCTCAGATGAAATCTGGAAAGAAGTTTCCGAGAAACTGCTCTGTGATGTGTGACTTCCACTCACAGAGTTACATCTGTATTTCGTGGATCTCTTTGCTAGCCTTATTTCTGTGGAATCTGAGAACAGATATTTCGGATCCTTTGAAGACTATAGGGCCAAAGGAAATATCCTCTGATAACAAAGAGAAAGAAGCTTTCTGGAAACTTCTTTGTGTTCTGTGAAATCATCTCACAGAGTTACAGCTTTCCCCTCAAGAAGCCTTTCGCTAAGACAGTTCTTGTGGAATTGGCAAAGTGATATTTGGAAGCCCATAGAGGGCTATGGTGAAAAAGGAAATATCCTCAGATGAAATCTGGAAAGAAGCTTTCTGAGAAACTGCTTAGTGTTCTGTGAATTCATCTCACAGAGTTACATCTGTATTTCGTGGATCTCTTTGCTAGCCTTATTTCTGTGCAATCTGAGAACAGATATTTCGGATCCCTTTGAAGACTATAGGGCCAAAGGAAATATCCTCCGATAACAAAGAGAAAGAAGCTTTCTGAGAAACTTCTTTGTGTTCTGTGAAATCATCTCACAGAGTTAAAGCTTTCACCTCAAGAAGCCTTTCGCTAACACAGTTCTTGTGGAATTGGCAAAGTGATATTTGGAAGCCCATAGAGGGCTATGGTCAAAAAGGAAATATCCTCAGATGAAATCTGGAAAGAAGCTTTCTGAGAAACTGCTTAGTGTTCTTTTATTTCATCTCACAGAGTTACATCTGTATTTCGTGGATCTCTTTGCTAGCCTTATTTCTGTGGAATCTGAGAACAGATATTTCGGATCCCTTTGAAGACTATAGGGCCAAAGGAAATATCCTCCGATAACTCTCAGAAAGAAGCTGTCTGAGAAACTTCTTTGTGTTCTGTGAAATCATCTCACAGAGTTACAGCTTTCCCCTCAAGAAGCCTTTCGCTAAGACATTTCTTGTGGAATTGGCAAAGTGATATTTGGAAGCCCATAGAGGGCTATGGTGAAAAAGGAAATATCCTCAGATGAAATCTGGAAAGAAGCTTTCTGAGAAACTGCTTAGTGTTCTGTTAATTCATCTCACAGAGTTACATCTGTATTTCGTGGATCTCTTTGCTAGCCTTATTTCTGTGGAATCTGAGAATAGATATTTCGGATCCCTTTGAAGACTATAGGGCCAAAGGAAATATCCTCCGATAACAAAGAGAAAGAAGCTTTCTGAGAAACTTCTTTGTGTTCTGTGAAATCATCTCACAGAGTTACAGCTTTCCCCTCAAGAAGCCTTTCGCTAAGATAGTTCTTGTGGAATTGGCAAAGTGATATTTGGAAGCCCATAGAGGGCTATGGTGAAAAAGGAAATATCCTCAGATGAAATCTGGAAAGAAGCTTTCTGAGAAACTGCTTAGTGTTCTGTTAATTCATCTCACAGAGTTACATGTGTATTTCTTGGATCTCTTTGCTAGCCTTATTTCTGTGGAATCTGAGAACAGATATTTCGGATCCCTTTGAAGACTATAGGGCCAAAGGAAATATCCTCCGATAACAAAGAGAAAGAAGCTTTCTGAGAAACTTCTTTGTGTTCTGTGAAATCATCTCACAGAGTTACAGCTTTCCCCTCAAGAAGCCTTTCGCTAAGACAGTTCTTGTGGAATTGGCAAAGTGATATTTGGAAGCCCATAGAGGGCTATGGTGAAAAAGGAAATAACCTCAGATGAAATCTGGAAAGAAGCTTTCTGAGAAACTGCTTAGTGGTCTGTTAATTCATCTCACAGAGTTACATCTGTATTTCGTGGATCTCTTTGCTAGCCTTATTTCTGTGGAATCTGAGAACAGATATTTCGGATCCCTTTGAAGACTATAGGGCCAAAGGAAATATCCTCCGATAACAAAGAGAAAGAAGCTTTCTGGAAACTTCTTTGTGTTCTGTGAAATCATCTCACAGAGTTACAGCTTTCCCTTTAAGAAGTCTTTCGCTAAGACAGTTCTTGTGGAATTCGCAAAGTGATATTTGGAAGCCCATGGAGGGCTATGGTGAAAAAGGAAATATCCTCAGATGAAATCTGGAAAGAAGCTTTCTGAGAAACTGCTTAGTGTTCTGTTAATTCATCTCACAGAGTTACATCTGTATTTCGTGGATCTCTTTGCTAGCCTTATTTCTGTGGAATCTGAGAACAGATATTTCGGATCCCTTTGAAGACTAAAGGGCCAAAGGAAATATCCTATGATAACACAGAGAAACAAGATTTCTGAGAAACTTCTTTGTGTTCTGTGAAATCATCTCACAGAGTTACAGCTTTCCCCTCAAGAAGCCTTTCGCTAAGACAGTTCTTGTGGAATTGGCAAAGTGATATTTGGAAGCCCATAGAGGGCTATGGTGAAAAAGGAAATATCCTCAGATGAAATCTGGAAAGAAGCTTTCTGAGAAACTGCTCTGTGATGTGTGACTTCCACTCACAGAGTTACATGTGTATGTCGTGGATCTCTTTGCTAGCCTTATTTCTGTGGAATCTGAGAACAGATATTTCGGATCCCTTTGAAGACTAGAGGGCCAAAGGAAATATCCTCCGATAACAAAGAAAAAGAAGCTTTCAGAGAAATTTCTTTGTGTTCTGTGAAATCATCTCACAGAGTTACAGCTTTCCCCTCAAGAAGCCTTTCGCTAAGACAGTTCTTGTGGAATAGGCAAAGTGATATTTGGAAGCCCATAGAGGGCTATGGTGAAAAAGGAAATATCCTCAGATGAAATCTGGAAAGAAGCTTTCTGAGAAAATGCTTAGTGTTCTGTTAATTCATCTCACAGAGTTACATGTGTATTTCGTGGATCTCTTTGCTAGCCTTATTTCTGTGGAATCTGAGAACAGATATTTCGGATCCCTTTGAAGACTATAGGGCCAAAGGAAATATCCTCCGATAACAAAGAGAAAGAAGCATTCTGAGAAAGTTCTTTGTGTTCTGTGAAATCATCTCACAGAGTTACAGCTTTCCCCTCAAGAAGCCTTTCGCTAAGACAGTTCTTGTGCAATTGGCAAAGTGAAATTTGGAAGCCCATAGAGGGCTATGTTGAAAAAAGGAAATATCCTCAGATGAAATCTGGAAAGAAGCTTTCTGAGAAACTGCTTAGTGTTCTGTTAATTCATCTCACAGAGTTACATGTGTATTTCGTGGATCTCTTTGCTAGCCTTATTTCTGTGGAGTCTGAGAACAGATATTTCGGATCCCTTTGAAGACTATAGGGCCAAAGGAAATATCCTCCGATAACAAAGAGAAAGAAGCTTTCTGAGAAACTTCTTTGTGTTCTGTGAAATCATCTCACAGAGTTACAGCTTTCCCCTCAAGAAGCCTTTCGCTAAGACAGTTCTTGTGGAATTGGCAAAGTGATATTCGGAAGCCCTTTGAGGGCTATGGTGAAAAAGGAAATATTCTCAGATGAAATCTGGAAAGAAGCTTTCTGAGAAACTGCTTAGTGTTCTGTTAATTCATCTCACAGAGTTACATCTGTATTTCGTGGATCTCTTTGCTAGCCTAATTTCTGTGGAATCTGAGAACAGATATTTCGGATCCCTTTGAAGACTATAGGGCCAAAGGAAATATCCTCCGATAACAAAGAGAAAGAAGCTTTCTGAGAAACTTCTTTGTGTTCTGTGAAATCATCTCACAGAGTTACATCTTTCCCCTCAAGAAGCCTTTCGCTAAGACAGTTCTTGTGGAATTGGCAAAGTGATATTTGGAAGCCCATAGAGGGCTATGGTGAAAAAGGAAATATCCTCAGATGAAATCTGGAAAGAAGCTTTCTGAGAAACTGCTTAGTGTTCTGTTAATTCATCTCACAGAGTTACATGTGTATTTCGTGGATCTCTTTGCTAGCCTTATTTCTGTGGAATCTGAGAACAGATATTTCGGATCCCTTTGAAGACTACAGGGCCAAAGAAAATATCCTCCGATAACAAAGAGAAAGAAGCTTTCTGAGAAACTTCTTTGTGTTCTGTGAAATCATCTCACAGAGTTACAGCTTTCCCCTCAAGAAGACTTTCGCTAAGACAGTTCTTGTGGAATTGGCAAAGTGATATTTGGAAGCCCATAGAGGGCTATGGTGAAAAAGGAAATATCCTCAGATGAAATCTGGAAAGAAGCTTTCTGAGAAACTGCTCTGTGATGTGTGACTTCCACTCACAGAGTTACATGTGTATGTCGTGGATCTCTTTGCTAGCCTTATTTCTGTGGAATCTGAGAACAGATATTTCGGATCCCTTTGAAGACTATAGGGCCAAAGGAAATATCCTCTGATAACAAAGAGAAAGAAGCTTTCTGAGAAACTTCTTTGTGTTCTGTGAAATCATCTCAGAGAGTTACAGCTTTCCCCTCAAGAAGCCTTTCGCTAAGACAGTTCTTGTGGAATTGGCAAAGTGATATTTGGAAGCCCATAGAGGGCTATGGTGAAAAAGGAAATATCCTCAGATGAAATCTGGAAAGAAGCTTTCTGAGAAACTGCTTAGCGTTCTGTTAATTCATCTCACAGAGTTACATCTGTATTTCGTGGAACTCTTTGCTAGCCTTATTTCTGTGGAATCTGAGAACAGATATTTCGGATCCCTTTGAAGACTATAGGGCCAAAGGAAATATCCTCCGATAACAAAGAGAAAGAAGCTTTCTGAGAAACTTCTTTGTGTTCTGTGAAATCATCTCACAGAGTTACAGCTTTCCCCTCAAGAAGCCTTTCGCTAAGACAGTTCTTGTGGAAATGGCAAAGTGATATTTGGAAGCCCATAGAGGGCTATGGTGAAAAATGAAATATCCTCAGATGAAATCTGGAAAGAAGCTTTCTGAGAAACTGCTTAGTGTTCCGTTAATTCTTCTCACAGAGTTACATCTGTATTTCGTGTATCTCTTTGCTAGCCTTATTTCTGTGGAATCTGAGAACAGATATTTCGGATCCCTTTGAAGACTATAGGGCCAAAGGAAATATCCTCCGATAACAAAGAGAAAGTAGCTTTCTGAGACACTTCTTTTTGTTCTGTGAAATCATCTCACAGAGTTACAGCTTTCCCCTCAAGAAGCCTTTCGCTAAGACAGTTCTTGTGGAATTGGCAAAGAGATATTTGGAAGCCCATAGAGGGCTATGGTGAAAAAGGAAATATCCTCAGATGAAATCTGGAAAGAAGCTTTCTGAGAAACTGCTTAGTGTTCTGTTAATTCATCTCACAGAGTTACATGTGTATTTCGTGGATCTCTTTGCTAGCCTTATTTCTGTGGAATCTGAGAACAGATATTTCGGATCCCTTTGAAGACTATAGGGCCAAAGGAAATATCCTCCGATAACAAAGAGAAAGAAGCTTTCTGAGAAACTTCTTTGTGTTCTGTGAAATCATCTCACAGAGTGACAGCTTTCCCCTCAAGAAGCCTTTCGCTAAGACAGTTCTTGTGGAATTGGCAAAGTGATATTTGTAAGCCAATAGAGGGCTTGGTGAAAAAGGAAATATCCTCAGATGAAATCTGGAAAGAAGATTTCTGAGAAACTGCTAAGTGTTCTGTTAATTCATCTCACAGAGTTACATCTGTATTTCGTGGATCTCTTTGCTAGCCTTATTTCTGTGGAATCTGAGAACAGATATTTCGGATCCCTTTGAAGTCTATAGGGCCAAAGGAAATATCCTGCGATAACAAAGAAAAAGAAGCTTTCTGAGAAACTTCTTTGTGTTCTGTGAAATCATCTCACAGAGTTACAGCTTTCCCCTCAAGAAGCCTTTCGCTAAGACAGTTCTTGTGGAATTGGCAAAGTGATATTTGGAAGCCCATAGAGGGCTATGGTGAAAAAGGAAATATCCTCAGATGAAATCTGGAAAGAAGCTTTCTGAGAAACTGCTCTGTGATGTGTGACTTCCACTCACAGAGTTACATGTGTATGTCGTGGATCTCTTTGCTAGCCTTATTTCTGTGGAATCTGAGAACAGATATTTCGGATCCCTTTGAAGACTATAGGGCCAAAGGAAATATCCTCCGATAACAAAGAAAAAGAAGCTTTCAGAGAAATTTCTTTGTTTTCTGTGAAATCATCTCACAGAGTTACAGCTTTCCCCTCAAGAAGCCTTTCGCTAAGACAGTTCTTGTGGAATAGGCAAAGTGATATTTGGAAGCCCATAGAGGGCTATGGTGAAAAAGGAAATATCCTCAGATGAAATTTGGAAAGAAGCTTTCTGAGAAAATGCTTAGTGTTCTGTTAATTCATCTCACAGAGTTACATGTGTATTTCGTGGATCTCTTTGCTAGCCTTATTTCTGTGGAATCTGAGAACAGATATTTCGGATCCCTTTGAAGACTATAGGGCCAAAGGAAATATCCTCCAATAACAAAGAGAAAGAAGCATTCTGAGAAAATTCTTTGTGTTCTGTGAAATCATCTCACAGAGTTACAGCTTTCCCCTCAAGAAGCCTTTCGCTAAGACAGTTCTTGTGCAATTGGCAAAGTGATATTTGGAAGCCCATAGATTGCTATGTTGAAAAAAGGAAATATCCTCAGAAGAAATCTGGAAAGAAGCTTTCTTAGAAACTGCTTAGTGTTCTGTTAATTCATCTCACAGAGTTACATCTGTATTTCGTGGATCTCTTTGCTAGCCTTATTTCTGTGGAATCTGAGAACAGATATTTCGGATCCCTTTGAAGACTATAGGGCCAAAGGAAATATCCTCCGATAACAAAGAGAAAGAAGCTTTCTGAGAAACTTCTTTGTGTTCTGTGAAATCATCTCACAGAGTTACAGCTTTCCCCTCAAGAAGCCTTTCGCTAAGACAGTTCTTGTGGAATTGGCAAAGTGATATTCGGAAGCCCTTTGAGGGCTATGGTGAAAAAGGAAATATCCTCAGATGAAATCTGGAAAGAAGCTTTCTGAGAAACTGCTTAGTGTTCTGTTAATTCATCTCACAGAGTTGCATCTGTATTTCGTGGATCTCTTTGCTAGCCTAATTTCTGTGGAATCTGAGAACCGATATTTCGGATCCCTTTGAAGACTATAGGGCCAAAGGAAATATCCTCCGATAACAAAGAGAAAGAAGCTTTCTGAGAAACTTCTTTGTGTTCTGTGAAATCATCTCACAGAGTTACAGCTTTCCCCTCAAGAAGCCTTTCGCTAAGACAGTTCTTGTGGAATTGGCAAAGCGATATTTGGAAGCCCATAGAGGGCTATGGTCAAAAAGGAAATATCCTCAGATGAAATCTGGAAAGAAGCTTTCTGAGAAACTGCTTAGTGTTCTGTGAATTCATCTCACAGAGTTACATCTGTATTTCGTGGATCTCTTTGCTAGCCTTATTTCTGTGGAATCTGAGAACAGATATTTCGGATCCCTTTGAAGACTATAGGGCCAAAGGAAATATCCTCCGATAACTCTCAGAAAGAAGCTTTCTGAGAAACTTCTTTGTGTTCTGTGAAATCATCTCACAGAGTTACAGCTTTCCCCTCAAGAAGCCTTTCGCTAAGACAGCTCTTGTGGAATTGGCAAAGTGATATTTGGAAGCCCATAGAGGGCTATGGTGAAAAAGGAAATATCCTCAGATGAAATCTGGAAAGAAGCTATCTGAGAAACTGCTTAGTGTTCTGTGAATTCATCTCACAGAGTTACATCTGTATTTCGTGGATCTCTTTGCTAGCCTTATTTCTGTGGAATCTGAGAACAGATATTTCGGATCCCTTTGAAGACTATAGGGCCAAAGGAAATATCCTCCGATAACAAAGAGAAAGAAGCTTTCTGAGAAACTTCTTTGTGTTCTGTGAAATCATCTCACAGAGTTACAGCTTTCCCCTCAAGAAGCCTTTCGCTAAGACAGATCTTGTGGAATTGGCAAAGTGATATTTGGAAGCCATTAGAGGGCTTGGTGAAAAAGGAAATATCCTCAGATGAAATCTGGAAAGAAGCTTTCTGAGAAACTGCTTAGTGTTCTGTTAATTCATCTCACAGTTACATCTGTATTTCGTGGATCTCTTTGCTAGCATTATTTCTGTGGAATCTGAGAACAGATATTTCGGATCCCTTTGAAGACTATAGGGCCAAAGGAAATATCCTCCGATAACAAAGAGAAAGAAGCTTTCTGAGAAACTTCTTTGTGTTCTGTGAAATCATCTCACAGAGTTACAGCTTTCCCCTCAAGAAGCCTTTCGCTAAGACAGTTCTTGTGGAATTGGCAAAGTGATATTGGGCAGCCCATAGAGGGCTATGGTGAAAAAGGAAATATCCTCAGATGAAATCTGGAAAGAAGCTTTCTGAGAAACTGCTCTGTGATGTGTGACTTCCACTCACAGAGTTACATCTGTATGTTGTGGATCTCTTTGCTAGCCTTATTTCTGTGGAATCTGAGAACAGATATTTCGGATCCCTTTGAAGACTATAGGGCCAAAGGAAATATCCTCCGATAACAAAGAAAAAGAAGCTTTCAGAGAAATTTCTTTGTGTTCTGTGAAATCATCTCACAGAGTTACAGCTTTCCCCTCAAGAAGCCTTTCGCTAAGACAGTTCTTGTGGAATTGGCAAAGTGATATTTGGAAGCCCATAGAGGGCTATGGTGAAAAAGGAAATATCCTCAGATGAAATCTGGAAAGAAAATTTCTGAGAAACTGCTAAGTGTTCTGTTAATTCATCTCACAGAGTTACATCTTTGTTTCGTGGATCTCTTTGCTAGCCTTATTTCTGTGGAATCTGTGAACAGATATTTCGGATCCCTTTGAAGTCTATAGGGCCAAAGGAAATATCCTGTGATAACAAAGAGAAAGAAGCTTTCTGAGGAACTAATTTGTGTTCTGTGAAATCATCTCACAGAGTTACAGCTTTCCCCTCAAGAAGCCTTTCGCTAAGACAGTTCTTGTGGAATTGGCAAAGTGATATTTGGAAGCCCATAGAGGGCTATGGTGAAAAAGGAAATATCCTCAGATGAAATCTGGAAAGAAGCTTTCTGAGAAACTGCTCTGTGATGTGTGACTTCCACTCACAGAGTTACATGTGTATGTCGTGGATCTCTTTGCTAGCCTTATTTCTGTGAAATCTGAGAACAGATATTTCGGATCCCTTTGAAGACTATATTGCCAAAGGGAATATCCTCCGATAACAAAGAGAAAGAAGCTTTCTGAGAAACTTCTTTGTGTTCTGTGAAATCATCTCAGAGAGTTACAGCTTTCCCCTCAAGAAGCCTTTCGCTAAGACAGTTCTTGTGGAATTTGCAAAGTGATATTCGGAAGCCCTTTGAGGGCTATGGTGAAAAAGGAAATATTCTCAGATGAAATCTGGAAAGAAGCTTTCTGAGAAACTGCTTAGTGTTCTGTTAATTCATCTCACAGAGTTACATCTGTATTTCGTGGATCTCTTTGCTAGCCTAATTTCTGTGGAATCTGAGAACAGATATTTCGGATCCCTTTGAAGACTATAGGGCCAAAGGAAATATCCTCCGATAACAAAGAGAAAGAAGCTTTCTGAGAAACTTCTTTGTGTTCTGTGAAATCATCTCACAGAGTTACAGCTTTCCCCTCAAGAAGCCTTTCGCTAAGACAGTTCTTGTGGAATTGGCAAAGTGATATTTGGAAGCCCATAGAGGGCTATGGTGAAAAAGGAAATATCCTCAGATGAAATCTGGAAAGAAGCTTTCTGAGAAACTGCTTAGTGTTCTGTTAATTCATCTCACAGAGGTACATATGTATTTCGTGGATCTCTTTGCTAACCTTATTTCTGTGGAATCTGAGAACAGATATTTCGGATCCCTTTGAAGACTATAGGGCCAAAGGAAATATCCTCCGATAACAAAGAGAAAGAAGCTTTCTGAGAAACTTCTTTGTGTTCTGTGAAATCATCTCACAGAGTTACAGCTTTCCCCTCAAGAAGCCTTTCGCTAAGACAGTTCTTGTGGAATTGGCAAAGTGATATTTGGAAGCCCATAGAGTGCTATGGTGAAAAAGGAAATATCCTCAGATGAAATCTGGAAAGAAGCTTTCTGAGAAACTGCTTAGTGTTCTGTTAATTCATCTCACAAAGTTACATCTGTGTTTCGTGGATCTCTTTGCTAGCCTTATTTCTGTGGAATCTGAGAACAGATATTTCGGATCCCTTTGAAGACTATAGGGCCAAAGGAAATATCCTGCGATAACAAAGAGAAAGAAGCTTTCTGAGAAACTTCTTTGTGTTCTGTGAAATCATCTCACAGAGTTACAGCTTTCCCCTCAAGAAGCCTTTCGCTAAGACAGTTCTTGTGGAATTGGCAAAGTGATATTTGGAAGCCCATAGAGGGCTATGGTGAAAAAGGAAATATCCTCAGATGAAATCTGGAAAGAAGATTTCTGAGATACTGCTCTGTGATGTGTGACTTCCACTCACAGAGTTACATCTGTATATCGTGGATCTCTTTGCTAGCCTTATTTCTGTGGAATCTGAGAACAGATATTTCGGATCCCTTTGAAGACTATAGGGCCAAGGAAATATCCTGCGATAACAAAGAGAAAGAAGCTTTCTGAGAAACTTCTTTGTGTTCTGTGAAATCATCTCACAGAGTTACAGCTTTCCCCTCAAGAAGCCTTTCGCTAAGACAGTTCTTGTGGAATTGGCAAAGTGATATTTGGAAGCCCATAGAGGGCTATGGTGAAAAAGGAAATATCCTCAGATGAAATCTGGAAAGAAGATTTCTGAGATACTGCTCTGTGATGTGTGACTTCCACTCACAGAGTTACATCTGTATATCGTGGATCTCTTTGCTAGCCTTATTTCTGTGGAATCTGAGAACAGATATTTCGGATCCCTTTGAAGACTATAGGGCCAAGGAAATATCCTGCGATAACAAAGAGAAAGAAGCTTTCTGAGAAACTTCTTTGTGTTCTGTGAAATCATCTCACAGAGTTACAGCTTTCCCCTCAATAAGCCTTTCGCTAAGACAGTTCTTGTGGAATTGGCAAAGTGACATTTGGAAGCCCATAGAGGGCTAAGGTGAAAAAGGAAATATCCTCAGATGAAATCTGGAAAGAAGCTTTCTGAGAAACTGCTTAGTGTTCTGTTAATTCATCTCACAGAGCTACATCTGTATTTCGTGGAACTCTTTGCTAGCCTTATTTCTGTGGAATCTGAGAACAGATATTTCGGATCCCTTTGAAGACTATAGGGCCATAGGAAATATCCTCCGATAACAAAGAGAAAGAATCTTTCTGAGAAACTTCTTTGTGTTCTGTGAAATCATCTCACAGAGTTACAGCTTTCCCCTCAAGAAGCCTTTCACTAAGACAGTTCTTGTGGAATTGGGAAAGTGATATTTGGAAGCCCATATTGGGCTATGGTGAAAAAGGAAATATCCTCAGATGAAATCTGGAAAGAAGCTTTCTGAGAAACTGCTTAGTGTTTTGTGAATTCATCTCACAGAGTTACATCTGTACTTCGTGGATCTCTTTGCTAGCCTTATTTCTGTGGAATCTGAGAACAGATATTTCGGATCCCTTTGAATAATATAGGGCCAAAGGAAATATACTCCGATAACAAAGAGAAAGAAGCCTTCTGAGAAACTTCTTTGTGTTCTGTGAAATCATCTCACAGAGTTACAGCTTTCCCCTCAAGAAGCCTTTAAGTAAGACAGTTCTTGTGGAATTGGCAAAGTGATATTTGGAAGCCCATACAGGGCTATGGTGAAAAAGGAAATATCCTCAGATGAAATCTGGAAAGAAGCTTTCTGAGAAACTGCTTAGTGTTCTGTGAATTCATCTCACAGAGTTACATGTGTATTTCGTGGATCTCTTTGCTAGCCTTATTTCTGTGGAATCTGAGAACAGATATTTCGGATCCCTTTGAAGACTATAGGGCCAAAGGAAATATCCTCCGATAACAAAGAGAAAGAAGCTTTCTGAGAAACTTCTTTGTGTTCTGTGAAATCATCTCACAGAATTACAGCTTTCCCCTCAAGAAGCCTTTCGCTAAGACACTTCTTGTGGAATTGGCAAAGTAATATTTGGAAGCCCTTTGAGGGCTATGGTGAAAAACGAAATATCCTCAGATGAAATCTGGAAAGAAGCCTTCTGAGAAACTGCTTAGTGTTCTGTTAATTCATCTCACAGAGTTACATGTGTATTTCGTGGATCTCTTTGCTAGCCTTTTTTCTGTGGAATCTGAGAACAGATATTTCGGATCCCTTTGAAGACCATAGGGCCAAAGGAAATATCCTCCGATAACAAAGAGAAAGAAGCTTTCTGAGAAACTTCTTTGTGTTCTGTGAAATCATCTCACAGAGTTACAGCTTTCCCCTCAAGGAGCCTTTCGCTAAGACAGTTCTTGTGGAATTGGCAAAGTGGTATTTGGAAGCCCATAGAGGGCTATGGTGAAAAAGGAAATATCCTCAGATGAAATCTGGAAAGAAGCTTCCTGAGAAACTCCTCTGTGATGTGTGACTTCCACTCACAGAGTTACATGTGTATGTCGTGGATCTCTTTGCTAGCCTTATTTCTGTGGAATCTGAGAACAGATATTTCGGATCCCTTTGAAGACTATAGGGCCAAAGGAAATATCCTCCGATAACAAAGAGAAAGAAGCTTTCTGAGAAACTTCTTTGTGTTCTGTGAAATCATCTCACAGAGTTACAGCTTTCCCCTCAAGAAGCCTTTCGCTAAGACAGTTCTTGTGGAATTGGCAAAGTGATATTTGGAACCCCATAGAGGGCTATGGTGAAAAAGGAAATATCCTCAGATGAAATCTGGAAAGAAGCTTTCTGAGAAACTGCTTAGTGTTCTGTGAATTCATCTCACAGAGTTACATGTGTATTTCGTGGATCTCTTTGCTAGCCTTATTTCTGTGGAATCTGAGAACAGATATTTCGGATCCCTTTGAGGACTATAGGGCCAAAGGAAATATCCTCCGATAACAAAGAGAAAGAAGATTTCTGAAAAACTTCTTTGTGTTCTGTGAAATCATCTCACAGAATTACAGCTTTCCCCTCAAGAAGCCTTTCGCTAAGACACTTCTTGTGGAATTGGCAAAGTAATATTTGGAAGCCCTTTGAGGGCTATGGTGAAAAAGGAAATATCCTCAGATGAAATCTGGAAAGAATCCTTCTGAGAAACTGCTTAGTGTTCTGTTAATTCATCTCACAGAGTTACATGTGTATTTCGTGGATCTCTTTGCTAGCCTTATTTCTGTGGAATCTGAGAACAGATATTTCGGATCCCTTTGAAGACTACAGGGCCAAAGGAAATATCCTCCGATAAGAAACAGAAAGAAGCTTTCTGAGAAACTTCTTTGTGTTCTGTGAAATCATCTCACAGAGTTACAGCTTCCCCTCAAGAAGCCTTTCGCTAAGACAGTTCTTGTGGAATTGGCAAAGTGATATTTGGAAGCCCATAGAGGGCTATGGTGAAAAAGGAAATATCCTCAGATGAAATCTGGAAAGAAGCTTTCTGAGAAACTCCTCTGTGATGTGTGACTTCCACTCACAGAGTTACATGTGTATGTCGTGGATCTCTTTGCTAGCCTTATTTCTGTGGAATCTGAGAACAGATATTTCGGATCCCTTTGAAGACTATAGGGCCAAAGGAAATATCCTCCGATAACAAAGAAAAAGAAACTTTCAGAGAAACTTCTTTGTGTTCTGTGAAATCATCTCACAGAATTACAGCTTTCCCCTCAAGAAGCCTTTCGCTAAGACACTTCTTGTGGAATTGGCAAAGTAATATTTGGAAGCCCTTTGAGGGCTATGGTGAAAAAGGAAATATCCTCAGATGAAATCTGGAAAGAAGCCTTCTGAGAAACTGCTTAGTGTTCTGTTAATTCATCTCACAGAGTTACATGTGTATTTCGTGGATCTCTTTGCTAGCCTTATTTCTGTGGAATCTGAGAACAGATATTTCGGATCCCTTTGAGGACTATAGGGCCAAAGGAAATATCCTCCGATAACAAAGAGAAAGAAGCTTTCTGAGAAACTTCTTTGTGTTCTGTGTAATCATCTCACAGAGTTACAGCTTTCCCCTCAAGAAGCCTTTCGCTAAGACAGTTATTGTGGAATTGGCAAAGTGATATTTGGAAGCCCATAGAGGGCTATGGTGAAAAAGGAAATATCCTCAGATGAAATCTGGAAAGAAGCTTTCTGAGAAACTCCTCTGTGATGTGTGACTTCCACTCACAGAGTTACATGTGTATGTCGTGGATCTCTTTGCTAGCCTTATTTCTGTGGAATCTGAGAACAGATATTTCGGATCCCTTTGAAGACTATAGGGCCAAAGGAAATATCCTCCGATAACAAAGAGAAAGAAGCTTTCAGAGAAATTTCTTTGTGTTCTGTGAAATCATCTCACAGAGTTACAGCTTTCCCCTCAAGAAGCCTTTCGCTAAGACAGTTCTTGTGGAATTGGCAAAGTGATATTTGGAAGCCCATAGAGGGCTATGGTGAAAAAGGAAATATCCTCAGATGAAATCTGGAAAGAAGCTTTCTGAGAAACTGCTCTGTGATGTGTGACTTCCACTCACAGAGTTACATGTGTATTTCGTGGATCTCTTTGCTAGCCTTATTTCTGTGGAATCTGAGAACAGATAATTCGGATCCCTTTGAAGACTATAGGGCCAAAGGAAATATCCTCCGATAACAAAGAAAAAGAAACTTTCTGAGAAATTTCTTTGTGTTCTGTGAAATCATCACACAGAGTTACAGCTTTCCCCTCAAGAAGCCTTTCGCTAAGACAGTTCTTGTGGAATTGGCAAAGTGATACTTGGAAGCCCATAGAGGGCTATGGTGAAAAAGGAAATATCCTCAGATGAAATCTGGAAAGAAGCTTTCTGAGAAACTGCTTAGTGTTCTGTTAATTCATCTCACAGAGTTACATGTGTATTTCGTGGATCTCTTTGCTAGCCTTATTTCTGTGGAATCTGAGAACAGATATTTCGGATCCCTTTGAAGACTATAGGGCCAAAGAAAATATCCTCCGATAACAAAGAAAAAGAAGCTTTCTGAGAAACTTCTTTGTGTTCTGTGAAATCATCTCACAGAGTTACAGCTTTCCCCTCAAGAAGCCTTTCACTAAGACAGTTCTTGTGGAATTGGCAAAGTGATATTTGGAAGCCCATAGAGGGCTAGGGTGAAAAAGGAAATATCCTCAGATGAAATCTGGAAAGAAGCTTTCTGAGAAACTGCTTAGCGTTCTGTTAATTCATCTCACAGAGTTACATCTGTATTTCGTGGAACTCTTTGCTAGCCTTATTTCTGTGGAATCTGAGAACAGATATTTCGGATCCCTTTGAAGACTATAGGGCCAAAGGAAATATCCTCCGATAACAAAGAGAAAGAAGCTTTCTGAGAAACTTCTTTGTGTTCTGTGAAATCATCTCACAGAGTTACAGCTTTCCCCTCAAGAAGCCTTTCGCTAAGACAGTTCTTGTGGAAATGGCAAAGTGATATTTGGAAGCCCATAGAGGGCTATGGTGAAAAATGAAATATCCTCAGATGAAATCTGGAAAGAAGCTTTCTGAGAAACTGCTTAGTGTTCCGTTAATTCTTCTCACAGAGTTACATCTGTATTTCGTGTATCTCTTTGCTAGCCTTATTTCTGTGGAATCTGAGAACAGATATTTCGGATCCCTTTGAAGACTATAGGGCCAAAGGAAATATCCTCCGATAATAAAGAGAAAGTAGCTTTCTGAGACACTTCTTTTTGTTCTGTGAAATCATCTCACAGAGTTACAGCTTTCCCCTCAAGAAGCCTTTCGCTAAGACAGTTCTTGTGGAATTGGCAAAGAGATATTTGGAAACCCATAGAGGGCTATGGTGAAAAAGGAAATATCCTCAGATGAAATCTGGAAAGAAGCTTTCTGAGAAACTGCTTAGTGTTCTGTTAATTCATCTCACAGAGTTACATGTGTATTTCGTGGATCTCTTTGCTAGCCTTATTTCTGTGGAATCTGAGAACAGATATTTCGGATCCCTTTGAAGACTATAGGGCCAAAGGAAATATCCTCCGATAACAAAGAGAAAGAAGCTTTCTGAGAAACTTCTTTGTGTTCTGTGAAATCATCTCACAGAGTGACAGCTTTCCCCTCAAGAAGCCTTTCGCTAAGACAGTTCTTGTGGAATTGGCAAAGTGATATTTGTAAGCCAATAGAGGGCTTGGTGAAAAAGGAAATATCCTCAGATGAAATCTGGAAAGAAGATTTCTGAGAAACTGCTAAGTGTTCTGTTAATTCATCTCACAGAGTTACATCTGTATTTCGTGGATCTCTTTGCTAGCCTTATTTCTGTGGAATCTGAGAACAGATATTTCGGATCCCTTTGAAGTCTATAGGGCCAAAGGAAATATCCTGCGATAACAAAGAAAAAGAAGCTTTCTGAGAAACTTCTTTGTGTTCTGTGAAATCATCTCACAGAGTTACAGCTTTCCCCTCAAGAAGCCTATCGCTAAGACAGTTCTTGTGGAATTGGCAAAGTGATATTTGGAAGCCCATAGAGGGCTATGGTGAAAAAGGAAATATCCTCAGATGAAATCTGGAAAGAAGCTTTCTGAGAAACTGCTCTGTGATGTGTGACTTCCACTCACAGAGTTACATGTGTATGTCGTGGATCTCTTTGCTAGCCTTATTTCTGTGGAATCTGAGAACAGATATTTCGGATCCCTTTGAAGACTATAGGGCCAAAGGAAATATCCTCCGATAACAAAGAAAAAGAAGCTTTCAGAGAAATTTCTTTGTTTTCTGTGAAATCATCTCACAGAGTTACAGCTTTCCCCTCAAGAAGCCTTTCGCTAAGACAGTTCTTGTGGAATAGGCAAAGTGATATTTGGAAGCCCATAGAGGGCTATGGTGAAAAAGGAAATATCCTCAGATGAAATCTGGAAAGAAGCTTTCTGAGAAACTGCTTAGTGTTCTGTTAATTCATCTCACAGAGTTACATGTGTATTTCGTGGATCTCTTTGCTAGCCTTATTTCTGTGGAATCTGAGAACAGATATTTCGGATCCCTTTGAAGACTATAGGGCCAAAGGAAATATCCTCCAATAACAAAGAGAAAGAAGCATTCTGAGAAAGTTCTTTGTGTTCTGTGAAATCATCTCACAGAGTTACAGCTTTCCCCTCAAGAAGCCTTTCGCTAAGACAGTTCTTGTGCAATTGGCAAAGTGATATTTGGAAGCCCATAGATTGCTATGTTGAAAAAAGGAAATATCCTCAGAAGAAATCTGGAAAGAAGCTTTCTGAGAAACTGCTTAGTGTTCTGTTAATTCATCTCACAGAGTTACATCTGTATTTCGTGGATCTCTTTGCTAGCCTTATTTCTGTGGAATCTGAGAACAGATATTTCGGATCCCTTTGAAGACTATAGGGCCAAAGGAAATATCCTCCGATAACAAAGAGAAAGAAGCTTTCTGAGAAACTTCTTTGTGTTCTGTGAAATCATCTCACAGAGTTACAGCTTTCCCCTCAAGAAGCCTTTCGCTAAGACAGTTCTTGTGGAATTGGCAAAGTGAAATTCGGAAGCCCTTTGAGGGCTATGGTGAAAAAGGAAATATCCTCAGATGAAATCTGGAAAGAAGCTTTCTGAGAAACTGCTTAGTGTTCTGTTAATTCATCTCACAGAGTTGCATCTGTATTTCGTGGATCTCTTTGCTAGCCTAATTTCTGTGGAATCTGAGAACAGATATTTCGGATCCCTTTGAAGACTATAGGGCCAAAGGAAATATCCTCCGATAACAAAGAGAAAGAAGCTTTCTGAGAAACTTCTTTGTGTTCTGTGAAATCATCTCACAGAGTTACAGCTTTCCCCTCAAGAAGCCTTTCGCTAAGACAGTTCTTGTGGAATTGGCAAAGCGATATTTGGAAGCCCATAGAGGGCTATGGTCAAAAAGGAAATATCCTCAGATGAAATCTGGAAAGAAGCTTTCTGAGAAACTGCTTAGTGTTCTGTGAATTCATCTCACAGAGTTACATCTGTATTTCGTGGAACTCTTTGCTAGCCTTATTTCTGTGGAATCTGAGAACAGATATTTCGGATCCCTTTGAAGACTATAGGGCGAAAGGAAATATCCTCCGATAACAAAGAGAAAGAAGCTTTCTGAGAAACTTCTTTGTGTTCTGTGAAATCATCTCACAGAGTTACAGCTTTCCCCTCAAGAAGCCTTTCGCTAAGACAGCTCTTGTGGAATTGGCAAAGTGATATTTGGAAGCCCATAGAGGGCTATGGTGAAAAAGGAAATATCCTCAGATGAAATCTGGAAAGAAGCTATCTGAGAAACTGCTTAGTGTTCTGTGAATTCATCTCACAGAGTTACATCTGTATTTCGTGGATCTCTTTGCTAGCCTTATTTCTGTGGAATCTGAGAACAGATATTTCGGATCCCTTTGAAGACTATAGGGCCAAAGGAAATATCCTCCGATAACAAAGAGAAAGAAGCTTTCTGAGAAACTTCTTTGTGTTCTGTGAAATCATCTCACAGAGTTACAGCTTTCCCCTCAAGAAGCCTTTCGCTAAGACAGTTCTTGTGGAATTGGCAAAGTGATATTTGGAAGCCATTAGAGGGCTTGGTGAAAAAGGAAATATCCTCAGATGAAATCTGGAAAGAAGCTTTCTGAGAAACTGCTTAGTGTTCTGTTAATTCATCTCACAGTTACATCTGTATTTCGTGGATCTCTTTGCTAGCCTTATTTCTGTGGAATCTGAGAACAGATATTTCGGATCCCTTTGAAGACTATAGGGCCAAAGGAAATATCCTCCGATAACAAAGAGAAAGAAGCTTTCTGAGAAACTTCTTTGTGTTCTGTGAAATCATCTCACAGAGTTACAGCTTTCCCCTCAAGAAGCCTTTCGCTAAGACAGTTCTTGTGGAATTGGCAAAGTGATATTGGGCAGCCCATAGAGGGCTATGGTGAAAAAGGAAATATCCTCAGATGAAATCTGGAAAGAAGCTTTCTGAGAAACTGCTCTGTGATGTGTGACTTCCACTCACAGAGTTACATCTGTATGTTGTGGATCTCTTTGCTAGCCTTATTTCTGTGGAATCTGAGAACAGATATTTCGGATCCCTTTGAAGACTATAGGGCCAAAGGAAATATCCTCCGATAACAAAGAAAAAGAAGCTTTCAGAGAAATTTCTTTGTGTTCTGTGAAATCATCTCACAGAGTTACAGCTTTCCCCTCAAGAAGCCTTTCGCTAAGACAGTTCTTGTGGAATTGGCAAAGTGATATTTGGAAGCCCATAGAGGGCTATGGTGAAAAAGGAAATATCCTCAGATGAAATCTGGAAAGAAAATTTCTGAGAAACTGCTAAGTGTTCTGTTAATTCATCTCACAGAGTTACATCTTTGTTTCGTGGATCTCTTTGCTAGCCTTATTTCTGTGGAATCTGTGAACAGATATTTCGGATCCCTTTGAAGTCTATAGGGCCAAAGGAAATATCCTGCGATAACAAAGAGAAAGAAGCTTTCTGAGGAACTTCTTTGTGTTCTGTGAAATCATCTCACAGAGTTACAGCTTTCCCCTCAAGAAGCCTTTCGCTAAGACAGTTCTTGTGGAATTGGCAAAGTGATATTTGGAAGCCCATAGAGGGCTATGGTGAAAAAGGAAATATCCTCAGATGAAATCTGGAAAGAAGCTTTCTGAGAAACTGCTCTGTGATGTGTGACTTCCACTCACAGAGTTACATGTGTATGTCGTGGATCTCTTTGCTAGCCTTATTTCTGTGAAATCTGAAAACAGATATTTCGGATCCCTTTGAAGACTATATTGCCAAAGGGAATATCCTCCGATAACAAAGAAAAAGAAGCTTTCTGAGAAACTTCTTTGTGTTCTGTGAAATCATCTCACAGAGTTACAGCTTTCCCCTCAAGAAGCCTTTCGCTAAGACAGTTCTTGTGGAATTGGCAAAGTGATATTTGGAAGCCCATAGAGGGCAATGGTGAAAAAGGAAATATCCTCAATTGAAATCTGGAAAGAAGCTTTCAGAGAAACTGCTTAGTGTTCTGTTAATTCATCTCACAGAGTTACATGTGTATTTCGTGGATCTCTTTGCTAGCCTTATTTCTGTGGAATCTGAGAACAGATATTTCGGATCCCTTTGAAGACTATAGGGCCAAAGGAAATATCCTCCGATAACAAAGAGAAAGAAGCTTTGTGAGAAAGTTCTTTGTGTTCTGTGAAATCATCTCACAGAGTTACAGCTTTCCCCTCAAGAAGCCTTTCGCTAAGACAGTTCTTGTGGAATTGGCAAAGTGATATTTGGAAGCCCATAGAGGGCTATGGTGAAAAAGGAAATATCCTCAGATGAAATCTGGAAAGAAGCTTTCTGAGAAACTGCTTAGTGTTCTGTTAATTCATCTCACAGAGGTACATATGTATTTCGTGGATCTCTTTGCTAACCTTATTTCTGTGGAATCTGAGAACAGATATTTCGGATCCCTTTGAAGACTATAGGGCCAAAGGAAATATCCTCCGATAACAAAGAGAAAGAAGCTTTCTGAGAAACTTCTTTGTGTTCTGTGAAATCATCTCACAGAGTTACAGCTTTCCCCTCAAGAAGCCTTTCGCTAAGACAGTTCTTGTGGAATTGGCAAAGTGATATTTGGAAGCCCATAGAGTGCTATGGTGAAAAAGGAAATATCCTCAGATGAAATCTGGAAAGAAGCTTTCTGAGAAACTGCTTAGTGTTCTGTTAATTCATCTCACAGAGTTACATCTGTGTTTCGTGGATCTCTTTGCTAGCCTTATTTCTGTGGAATCTGAGAACAGATATTTCGGATCCCTTTGAAGACTATAGGGCCAAAGGAAATATCCTGCGATAACAAAGAGAAAGAAGCTTTCTGAGAAACTGCTCTGTGATGTGTGACTTCCACTCACAGAGTTACATGTGTATGTCGTCGATCTCTTTGCTAGCCTTATTTCTGTGAAATCTGAGAACAGATATTTCGGATCCCTTTGAAGACTATATTGCCAAAGGGAATATCCTCCGATAACAAAGAAAAAGAAGCTTTCTGAGAAACTTCTTTGTGTTCTGTGAAATCATCTTACAGAGTTACAGCTTTCCCCTCAAGAAGCCTTTCGCTAAGACAGTTCTTGTGGAATTGGCAAAGTGATATTTGGAAGCCCATAGAGGGCAATGGTGAAAAAGGAAATATCCTCAGTTGAAATCTGGAAAGAAGCTTTCAGAGAAACTGCTTAGTGTTCTGTTAATTCATCTCACAGAGTTACATGTGTATTTCGTGGATCTCTTTGCTAGCCTTATTTCTGTGGAATCTGAGAACAGATATTTCGGATCCCTTTGAAGACTATAGGGCCAAAGGAAATATCCTCCGATAACAAAGAGAAAGAAGCTTTCTGAGAAAGTTCTTTGTGTTCTGTGAAATCATCTCACAGAGTTACAGCTTTCCCCTCAAGAAGCCTTTCGCTAAGACAGTTCTTGTGGAATTGGCAAAGTGATATTTGGAAGCCCATAGAGGGCTATGGTGAAAAAGGAAATATCCTCAGATGAAATCTGGAAAGAAGCTTTCTGAGAAACTGCTTAGTGTTCTGTTAATTCATCTCACAGAGGTACATATGTATTTCGTGGATCTCTTTGCTAACCTTATTTCTGTGGAATCTGAGAACAGATATTTCGGATCCCTTTGAAGACTATAGGGCCAAAGGAAATATCCTCCGATAACAAAGAGAAAGAAGCTTTCTGAGAAACTTCTTTGTGTTCTGTGAAATCATCTCACAGAGTTACAGCTTTCCCCTCAAGAAGCCTTTCGCTAAGACAGTTCTTGTGGAATTGGCAAAGTGATATTTGGAAGCCCATAGAGTGCTATGGTGAAAAAGGAAATATCCTCAGATGAAATCTGGAAAGAAGCTTTCTGAGAAACTGCTTAGTGTTCTGTTAATTCATCTCACAGAGTTACATCTGTGTTTCGTGGATCTCTTTGCTAGCCTTATTTCTGTGGAATCTGAGAACAGATATTTCGGATCCCTTTGAAGACTATAGGGCCAAAGGAAATATCCTGCGATAACAAAGAGAAAGAAGCTTTCTGAGAAACTTCTTTGTGTTCTGTGAAATCATCTCACAGAGTTACAGCTTTCCCCTCAAGAAGCCTTTCGCTAAGACAGTTCTTGTGGAATTGGCAAAGTGATATTTGGAAGCCCATAGAGGGCTATGGTGAAAAAGGAAATATCCTCAGATGAAATCTGGAAAGAAGCTTTCTGAGATACTGCTCTGTGATGTGTGACTTCCACTCACAGAGTTACATCTGTATTTCGTGGATCTCTTTGCTAGCCTTATTTCTGTGGAATCTGAGAACAGATATTTCGGATCCCTTTGAAGACTATTGGGCCAAAGGAAATATCCTCCGATAACAAAGAGAAAGAAGCTTTCTGAGAAACTTCTTTGTGTTCTGTGAAATCATCTCACAGAGTTACAGCTTTCCCCTCAAGAAGCCTTTCGCTAAGACAGTTCGTGTGCAATTGGCAAAGAGATATTTGGAAGCCCCCAGAGGGCTATGGTGAAAAAGGAAATATCCTCAGATGAAATCTGGAAAGAAGCATCTGAGAAACTGCTTAGTGTTCTGTTAATTCATCTCACAGAGTTACATGTGTATTTCGTGGATCTCTTTGCTAGCCATATTTCTGTGGAATCTGAGAACAGATATTTCGGATCCCTTTGAATACTATAGGGCCAAAGGAAATATACTCCGATAACAAAGAGAAAGAAGCTTTCTGAGAAACTTCTTTGTGTTCTGTGAAATCATCTCACAGAGTTACAGCTTTCCCCTCAAGAAGCCTTTCGCTAAGACAGTTCTTGTGGAATTGGCAAAGTGATATTTGGAAGCCCATACAGGGCTATGGTGAAAAAGGAAATATCCTCAGATGAAATCTGGAAAGAAGCTTTCTGAGAAACTGCTTAGTGTTCTGTGAATTCATCTCACAGAGTTACATGTGTATTTCGTGGATTTCTTTGCTAGCCTTATTTCTGTGGAATCTGAGAACAGATATTTCGGATCCCTTTGAAGACTATAGGGCCAAAGGAAATATCCTCCGATAACAAAGAGGAAGAAGCTTTCTGAGAAACTTCTTTGTGTTCTGTGAAATCATCTCACAGAATTACAGCTTTCCCCTCAAGAAGCCTTTCGCTAAGACACTTCTTGTGGAATTGGCAAAGTAATATTTGGAAGCCCTTTGAGGGCTATGGTGAAAAACGAAATATCCTCAGATGAAATCTGGAAAGAAGCCTTCTGAGAAACTGCTTAGTGTTCTGTTAATTCATCTCACAGAGTTACATGTGTATTTCGTGGATCTCTTTGCTAGCCTTCTTTCTGTGGAATCTGAGAACAGATATTTCGGATCCCTTTGAAGACCATAGGGCCAAAGGAAATATCCTCCGATAACAAAGAGAAAGAAGCTTTCTGAGAAACTTCTTTGTGTTCTGTGAAATCATCTCACAGAGTTACAGCTTTCCCCTCAAGGAGCCTTTCGCTAAGACAGTTCTTGTGGAATTGGCAAAGTGGTATTTGGAAGCCCATAGAGGGCTATGGTGAAAAAGGAAATATCCTCAGATGAAATCTGGAAAGAAGCTTCCTGAGAAACTCCTCTGTGATGTGTGACTTCCACTCACAGAGTTACATGTGTATGTCGTGGATCTCTTTGCTAGCCTTATTTCTGTGGAATCTGAGAACAGATATTTCGGATCCCTTTGAAGACTATAGGGCCAAAGGAAATATCCTCCGATAACAAAGAGAAAGAAGCTTTCTGAGAAACTTCTTTGTGTTCTGTGAAATCATCTCACAGAGTTACAGCTTTCCCCTCAAGAAGCCTTTCGCTAAGACAGTTCTTGTGGAATTGGCAAAGTGATATTTGGAAGCCCATAGAGGGCTATGGTGAAAAAGGAAATATCCTCAGATGAAATCTGGAAAGAAGCTTTCTGAGAAACTGCTTAGTGTTCTGTGAATTCATCTCACAGAGTTACATGTGTATTTCGTGGATCTCTTTGCTAGCCTTATTTCTGTGGAATCTGAGAACAGATATTTCGGATCCCTTTGAGGACTATAGGGCCAAAGGAAATATCCTCCGATAACAAAGAGAAAGAAGATTTCTGAAAAACTTCTTTGTGTTCTGTGAAATCATCTCACAGAATTACAGCTTTCCCCTCAAGAAGCCTTTCGCTAAGACACTTCTTGTGGAATTGGCAAAGTAATATTTGGAAGCCCTTTGAGGGCTATGGTGAAAAAGGAAATATCCTCAGATGAAATCTGGAAAGAATCCTTCTGAGAAACTGCTTAGTGTTCTGTTAATTCATCTCACAGAGTTACATGTGTATTTCGTGGATCTCTTTGCTAGCCTTATTTCTGTGGAATCTGAGAACAGATATTTCGGATCCCTTTGAAGACTATAGGGCCAAAGGAAATATCCTCCGATAAGAAAGAGAAAGAAGCTTTCTGAGAAACTTCTTTGTGTTCTGTGAAATCATCTCACAGAGTTACAGCTTCCCCTCAAGAAGCCTTTCGCTAAGACAGTTCTTGTGGAATTGGCAAAGTGATATTTGGAAGCCCATAGAGGGCTATGGTGAAAAAGGAAATATCCTCAGATGAAATCTGGAAAGAAGCTTTCTGAGAAACTCCTCTGTGATGTGTGACTTCCACTCACAGAGTTACATGTGTATGTCGTGGATCTCTTTGCTAGCCTTATTTCTGTGGAATCTGAGAACAGATATTTCGGATCCCTTTGAAGACTATAGGGCCAAAGGAAATATCCTCCGATAACAAAGAAAAAGAAACTTTCAGAGAAACTTCTTTGTGTTCTGTGAAATCATCTCACAGAATTACAGCTTTCCCCTCAAGAAGCCTTTCGCTAAGACACTTCTTGTGGAATTGGCAAAGTAATATTTGGAAGCCCTTTGAGGGCTATGGTGAAAAAGGAAATATCCTCAGATGAAATCTGGAAAGAAGCCTTCTGAGAAACTGCTTAGTGTTCTGTTAATTCATCTCACAGAGTTACATGTGTATTTCGTGGATCTCTTTGCTAGCCTTATTTCTGTGGAATCTGAGAACAGATATTTCGGATCCCTTTGAGGACTATAGGGCCAAAGAAAATATCCTCCGATAACAAAGAGAAAGAAGCTTTCTGAGAAACTTCTTTGTGTTCTGTGTAATCATCTCACAGAGTTACAGCTTTCCCCTCAAGAAGCCTTTCGCTAAGACAGTTATTGTGGAATTGGCAAAGTGATATTTGGAAGCCCATAGAGGGCTATGGTGAAAAAGGAAATATCCTCAGATGAAATCTGGAAAGAAGCTTTCTGAGAAACTCCTTTGTGATGTGTGACTTCCACTCACAGAGTTACATGTGTATGTCGTGGATCTCTTTGCTAGCCTTATTTCTGTGGAATCTGAGAACAGATATTTCGGATCCCTTTGAAGACTATAGGGCCAAAGGAAATATCCTCCGATAACAAAGAGAAAGAAGCTTTCAGAGAAATTTCTTTGTGTTCTGTGAAATCATCTCACAGAGTTACAGCTTTCCCCTCAAGAAGCCTTTCGCTAAGACAGTTCTTGTGGAATTGGCAAAGTGATATTTGGAAGCCCATAGAGGGCTATGGTGAAAAAGGAAATATCCTCAGATGAAATCTGGAAAGAAGCTTTCTGAGAAACTGCTCTGTGATGTGTGACTTCCACTCACAGAGTTACATGTGTATTTCGTGGATCTCTTTGCTACCCTTATTTCTGTGGAATCTGAGAACAGATATTTCGGATCCCTTTGAAGACTATAGGGCCAAAGGAAATATCCTCCGATAACAAAGAAAAAGAAACTTTCTGAGAAATTTCTTTGTGTTCTGTGAAATCATCACACAGAGTTACAGCTTTCCCCTCAAGAAGCCTTTCGCTAAGACAGTTCTTGTGGAATTGGCAAAGTGATACTTGGAAGCCCATAGAGGGCTATGGTGAAAAAGGAAATATCCTCAGATGAAATCTGGAAAGAAGCTTTCTGAGAAACTGCTTAGTGTTCTGTTAATTCATCTCACAGAGTTACATGTGTATTTCGTGGATCTCTTTGCTAGCCTTATTTCTGTGGAATCTGAGAACAGATATTTCGGATCCCTTTGAAGACTATAGGGCCAAAGAAAATATCCTCCGATAACAAAGAAAAAGAAGCTTTCTGAGAAACTTCTTTGTGTTCTGTGAAATCATCTCACAGAGTTACAGCTTTCCCCTCAAGAAGCCTTTCACTAAGACAGTTCTTGTGGAATTGGCAAAGTGATATTTGGAAGCCCATAGAGGGCTATGGTGAAAAAGGAAATATCCTCAGATGAAATCTGGAAAGAAGCTTTCTGAGAAACTGCTTAGCGTTCTGTTAATTCATCTCACAGAGTTACATCTGTATTTCGTGGAACTCTTTGCTAGCCTTATTTCTGTGGAATCTGAGAACAGATATTTCGGATCCCTTTGAAGACTATAGGGCCAAAGGAAATATCCTCCGATAACAAAGAGAAAGAAGCTTTCTGAGAAACTTCTTTGTGTTCTGTGAAATCATCTCACAGAGTTACAGCTTTCCCCTCAAGAAGCCTTTCGCTAAGACAGTTCTTGTGGAAATGGCAAAGTGATATTAGGAAGCCCATAGAGGGCTATGGTGAAAAATGAAATATCCTCAGATGAAATCTGGAAAGAAGCTTTCTGAGAAACTGCTTAGTGTTTCGTTAATTCTTCTCACAGAGTTACATCTGTATTTCGTGTATCTCTTTGCTAGCCTTATTTCTGTGGAATCTGAGAACAGATATTTCGGATCCCTTTGAAGACTATAGGGCCAAAGGAAATATCCTCCGATAACAAAGAGAAAGTAGCTTTCTGAGACACTTCTTTTTGTTCTGTGAAATCATCTCACAGAGTTACAGCTTTCCCCTCAAGAAGCCTTTCGCTAAGACAGTTCTTGTGGAATTGGCAAAGAGATA